>NC_061114.1:16581002-16910026 GCF_002878395.1 Capsicum annuum | reverse complement strand
TGCAATGAACATATCTTTATAAGCATTTTCTCAAACACATTGGAGACATAGTATAACCAAAACCAATTCCAGTGCGTGAGTCCCCCATGGTACTTTGGTTTTAAGCTAAAGTTACAATTTTGCCTTTCTTTTTTGGAAACTCGTCTTGGGGGTCCGTTTTGACCCAGAACCAAATGTAGTAAATATGGGTGTGGTTGGTTTTCTCTTGATGCATAAATTTCACATTTGATGTTTTTAGTGGAGTCTGGGATTGATCGTGAAAATTAAGGCCGCGAATACCGAGTTCGTAAAGGTAATCTGATCAAGGAACTGAGTAAATTCAAGGAAAACTATTACCATGAGCTGAATCTGAGTTTTTGAGAAGAGGTGAGGATACTTGGTCAACATATCTGCTTCTGCTTCCAAAGTAGCTCCCTCAATGGACTGATTTCGCTAAAGAACTTTGACTAGAGGAGCTTGTTTGTTCCTTAGTCTGCGAACCCGATAATTAAGAATTTTGACTGGATTTCCTCATAAAGAAAGCTGTTCTGGACATCAATGCTCTCTATCGGGACTACAACTATTGGGTCACCTATGCACTTCTTTAGAAAGGAGACATGAAACACTGGGTGCACTGAAGCTAAGTCTTAAGGCAACTTAATCTCGTAAGCTACCTTTCCAAAATGATTGAGAATCTGGTAAGGACCGATATATCGGAAACTGAGCTTCCCGTTCTTGCCAAATCTTTTCACTCCCTTTATAGGAGAGATTTTCAAATACACATAATCACTAATGTCAAATTTGAGATTATTTCTTCGTACGTCTGCATAAGATTTCTGTCGGCTCTGAGCTGTCTTAAGCCTTTCCCTGATCAACTGAACTTTTTCTAAGGAATCAAATAACAATTTAGGCCCTACTACTACGGCTTCACTCACTTCAAACCAACTAATAGGAGATTTACATATCCTCTGATAAAGTGCCTCAAATGGAGCCATCTGAATGCTGGAATGATAACTGTTATTATATGTGAAATCAATCAAGGGTAACTGTTCATCCCAACTACCATTAAAGTCAATGTCACACACTCTTATCATATCTTCTAAAGTCTGAATGATCCTTTCTGCTTAAACATCTGTCTGAGGAAGAAAGGCTATACTAAGGTGAACTTGGGTACCAAGACCCTTTTGGAAGGCTTTCCAGAAATGAGAGGTGAACTGCGAACCTCTATCTAAAATGATGGACAATGGAACTTCATGCTTTCTAAACAATACTCTAACATAGATCTTGGTGTAATCTTCATTTGAATAAGAGGTATGAACTAGTAAGAAGTGAGGTGATTTGTCACCTGCCTATAATGACCCAAATCAAATCATGCTGGCGATGAGTATGGGTCAAACCCATCACAAAATCCATGTTCACCTCCTCCCACTTCCAAGTAGAAATACTAAACTCCTGCATAGATCCACTAGGCTTCTGATACTCGATCTTAACCTGCTGACATGTTGAGTAAATAGCTACAAACTCTGCAGTGTCTCTCTTCATCCTATTCCACCAATAGACTTCCCATAAGTTGCGGTACATCTTGGTGTCCCCTGGGTGAATCGAGTAGCACGCACCATGCAATTCTGTAAAAATCCATTGTCTCACACCATCTACACATGACACACATAGTCTACCTTGGCAACATAACACACCATCTCCCCTTAGGAGAAAACCTATACTTTCTTATCTCTTACTGACTCTTTTAGTTTAACTATATTGGGATTCCTATCCTTCTTTTCTTTTACTTCAGAAACCAGAGATGATTCTGAACTATTCTGCACCCATACGCTACCCTCTGCTGAATCGAATAAGCAAACACCTTGTTGGGCATGTTGGTGAACTTCCTAAACTAACTTCTTCTTACCATCCTCCACGTGGGCAACACTACCCATAGACATCCTACGAAGAGAATCAACCACTAATTGGCCTTTCCTGGATGATATAGAACACTCATATCATAGTCTTTCAACAACTCTAACCACCTTCTCTGACACAGATTTAGGTCTTTCTGAGAAAATACATATTGTAGACTTTTATGGTCTGTGAACACATCAACATGAACCCTATACAAATAGTGCCTCCAGATCTTTAAGGCAAACACTATAGCGACTAATTCAAGATCATGAGTGCGGTAATTTTTTTCGTAGGGCTTAAGCTGTGTAGAGGCATAGGATATGACCTTAAATCTTTGTATCAAAATACACCCCAAACCAAATCTGGAAGCATCACAATGCACAACAAACCCATCTGAATCATCTAGTAAATTCAAAACTGGGGTTGTAGTGAGTCGAGTCTTCAACTCCTGAAAACTCTTCTCACAAGAATCTGACCACTGGAATTTGGCTTTCTTCTAAGTCAATCGGGACATGGGGGATGCAATTGACGAAAATACTTCAAAAAGCCATTGGTAATAGCTATCCAAACCCATGAAACTCCTAATTTCTAATAGAGAGATGGGCCTTGGCTAGTTTATTACTACTTTGGTCTTTTGAGGATCAACTCTAATGCCCTTACTGGAAACTATATGACCAAGAAAAGCTACTGAACTTAGCCAAAATTAACACATACTAAATTTGGCGAACAACTGATGGGTTCTGAGGGTCCGTAATACTATTCGGAGATAGTTTGCATGATTATGTTCACTGTGGGATTAGACAAGGATGTAATCAATGAAGACTATGATGAACATATCCAAGTACTACTTGAACACTCGGTTCATCAAGTCCATGAAAGTTGTTGGCCATTAGTAAGACCAAATGACATGACTAGGAATTCGAAATGACCATCTGAGTTCTGAAAGATGTTTTTAGAATGTCATATTCTCTGACTCTGAGATGATGATAGCCTTATCTGAGTTCTATCTTAGAAAACTAACTGGCACCCTGAAGTTGGTCAAATAAATAATCAATTCTGGGAAGCAGATACTTGTTCTTGTCTGTGACTTTGTTAAACTGACAGTGGTCAATACACATTCTTAGAGAACCATCTTTCTTATACATGAATAGAACTGGTGCACCCCAAGTAGATATGCTGGGTCTGATAAATCCCTTATCTAAGAGATCCTTCAACTGTTTTTTTAATTCCTTGAGTTCTGCTAGAGCTATTCTTTATGGAGAGATAGAGATAGGCTGAATATCAGGAATAAGGTCTATTCTAAAATCAATTTTCCATTCAGGAGAAACCTGGGAAGATCTTCGGGAAATATATCAGAAAAGTCACATGCTACTAGAACTGACTCAAGGATGAAGTATCAGAACTAGAATCGTTAACTTGAACAAGATGATAAACACATCCCTTAGATATTATTTTTCTCGCCCTTAGGTTAGAAACAAGATGACCCCTAAGTGATAAAGTACTACCCCTCTATTCAAGGATAGGTTCATTCAAAAACTGAAAATGAACAATTTTGTTTCGACAATCAACCAAAGCATCGTATGAATAAAGCCAATCATTGTCGAGAATGACATCAAAATCTATCACTCTAATTCTACTATGTCTGCTGAAGTGACATTGTGAGATACCATAATCAAATAGTTCCTGTATATCCATTGGGATATGATAGATTTACCCACAAGGGTAGAGACTAAGAAAGGCTCTGCTAAGATTTTGGGATTGACTCCAAAGTCAATAGCTATATAAGGAGTTACAAAGGAAAAAGAAGCTCCTAGATCTATCAAAGTATAACATGTAACTGATAAACTTGTATTGGACCAGTGACCACATTAGGAGAACTTTCCTGATCATGTCGGGACTAGAATGCATAGAGTCTGTTTGGGCGCTGCCCACTGGGGGCACTGGAAGCGGCACTCTGCTGATTTGGTCAACCGAACTGAGCTAAAGGACAATTATACTGACCCTGAGAATCTGACTGAGGACAATATCTAATTCTATAGCATAGCTTGCCACATACGAAACATACATCACTGCTAGCTCTGCAGATACCCTGATGGTTTCTACCATACTTCGGGCAAAGAGGATTTGTTCGGGCACTGCTAACACTACCCTGGAGTTTAGGGACTCATGCCCTATCTTTATTGCCATCTCTAAATTTTGGTATTGGAATACTGGTTGAGGACAGAGCTGGAATTGAAGATTTTAAGTGGAACTAGGAATTATTTCCACCCTCTGACTTAGGCTAAGTTAAGTTAAAGCTACCTGTTCTAGCCTTTTTGCTCTCTCTCTCTCTCCTTCTTTTTATTCTTAGCCTCCTTTATCTGCTAAGCATGGACTATGATCCTGGATATGTCCATCCTTAGTTAGCATTGTGGTCCTACACTTCTTGACCATACTGTTAGGCACACCCAACACAAACTTACTCATCTTAGATCTACTATCTATTATCACATGAGGAACGTATCTGGATAACTGAGTAAACATAAGAGAATACTCCTTCATTGTGATGTTGCGCTACTTCAAATTAATAAACTCCAAAACCTTCACTTCCCTTAACTCCATTGGGAATAAACTAACCAAAAAAGCAGTAGCAAACTCATCTTATTCTATGGGCCTGGCATCTGCAGCCCTCTCTGCCTTCCACTACATGAACCATGAGTGAGCCATATCCTTCAACTGATATGCGGCCAACTCATCACTCTCACTAGTAGTTACCCCCATAATATTTGTAGCTTTCTTCACCTGATCAAGGAATTCCTGTGGGTCCTCATCTGACTTAGACCCTATAAAGGATAGGGGATTGGTTCGGGTAAAGTCCTGAATTATAGTTGTGTAGTATTGGCTACTAGGTTAGCCTGAATGGCAGTTGGACATTCATTCTAGGCTGCCACAGAATAAGCTAGAGTGGTGAAAGCTGCTCTAAATCCTGCATGGGAAATATGCTCATCTAGGGGATTTGGCTGGAGGGCATAGGTGTTGGCTGGTTTCCCGTTCTTCTTTCATTAGTCCTTTTTAGAGGCAATGAAAGGGAAACTTGAATTAGACAGAGAGTTTAACTTGAGCTCATGCTCAGTTGCATGATATGAATACTGAAATAAGGGAAACTTTTCCTAAAATACCTTATAGCCTCTTTTTCATAAGTGTGGCGTGCTATACAGCCATGCCCGAGACTCTAATAGACGCATCTTTCATAGTTACTAGGACTCTGTTGAACCTTAGGCTCTGATACCAAGTTTTTAACGCCCCAAGTTTGCACTCCAGACGTCACATGGTGCTCATAATCCCAAAGGACTATAAGCTAACTCACGACTGGTACCTGCTGTAGTGACTAAGTACTAAAACTGTAATAATGTAGAAATTAGGTTGAATTTTCCATAAGGTTCAGAACTGAAATCAAATATTGGTATATAAATATCAAAAACTGAGTATCTGTCTGAAATAATCTAATCTAAAAAGCATCTAACTAAACTATCTGAAGGCGGAGTTGATGGGACAAACCCCCAACTAACTTTGTCTACTAGAAATATATTGAAATACAAACTCTATCCTCAAACTATGAGGATTCACCACTAAGTCTACTAATGATAAAATGGGCTGCTAAGTACGATCAGGAGCTCGTGTGTCTGAATCTATGATATAAGACATCATAGCACAAAAGAAAGATATCCATCAGTACTTTGAATGTACTAGTATGCTAAGCGAGGTAAGGCTGAATGTATGGGTTCATATGTATGAACAATAATTGACCAAGTAACATAAATATATCTGATTAAGAGTACATGTATATATGAAACTGCTGTAAAGATTAATTATGCAATACTATGCACATAACTACTTATACTGTAACTGAGATCATATTAACACTCGGTACTAAATTTTGATAGTGAATGAATGATATATGAGTTCACTGATAACTGTATTAATGTTAGCTAGGTGACTGTTTCTAATAGTCCTGATTCTGTAGAACTGAACTGAGTTCTATACTGAGTTGGATGACTATGTCTGACAGTCCTGGTTCTATAGAACTAAACTTAGTTCTATACTAAGACTGAAATAGAAATTAAAACTGTGGGAGGTAATCATCTTACCGAAATGCCCTTCTCTGAACATATTTGGGGTTCAACCTGTAACCCCAGTTACAAGGGTGTCAGTACCGTGCCACGGGTAAAGATAAGTTGCTGATTCACTCTCATCTGAAAGGTGCTCTGAATGAAAAGAGTGGTACCCTCTACTGGTAGTTAAAACAACTCATCAACCCTCAACTAGTAGGTTGATGTCTCAACCTATGCTGGCTATGTAGTTCTGGAATGCAAGGACTACTTCTAAGGATCACACCCTCTACTGGCAGGTGAGTCCCCATCTTGGGGTTCACTTGGTGCTGAATCCTACTCCCAACTGAATTGACATTAGACTAATTTCTAAACTGTACTAGGCTAGACTGAACTATTACTGATCGTGTTAACTGACTGAACTAGACTGAGTTTACTGAGTTCTGATATCTGACTGAATACACTGAGTTCTGTACTTATTGAATACTACTGATCGTGATATTTTTGAGATTATTTTATAACTACTGTAGCTCTAGGTCAATAGCTATATTTTTGGGTATTATATACCCCCAGGACTCGGTAGCATGGAAATTAAAACATAGCATAACCTTAAAAGCATAATAATACTTACTACCAATGCATTTATATAGACATTTTGTCAAACACTTGATATACATAAGCTTATGCATGAATGGAATTACATAACAACGTGTCATACTTTCACTAGTCAATCCACATAGGCATTTTAACCAACGCTTGGGGAGCATGGTTATTTCGTATATCAATAAACATGTAATAATATCATGGCTACTACATTCAACTTGTAGTTTAAGAGTTCAACATGAAGATCACATAAATCAAATCACAATTATCTAGTTTTCATGAAACTTGTCAGAAATCGTGGAATCAAACCCCAAACATCAATTCACACATGAACACAATTCAATTTCAACATGTAAATCATGAAATCATAAACTTGTAGTTTTAAAAAGGGTTCTTGGACTTCATGGGTAAAAGGAACCCATGAATGAAAACCTAACATACCTTGGTAATTAAATTCGTGAAGATTGATGGTGTCTTCTTGAAGACTAGTCTTTAAAATTGAATACTCTAGGGTTTGTTCTTGAGTAAATTAGAGAGAGAATGAGGGATTTTTCCTTTAGAGTAGGTTAATATTATGTTTTTGGGGCTGATTAAGGGTGGGAAAAAAACCCAAATACCCCTCTGGACGCGGACTTTTAATTACTGAAAATGTGTCTGTGACGCGTAGATCGACGCGCCGTGTCGATGGCATCGACGCGCCGTGTCGATGGCATCGACGCGATGACCAACGCATCGTGTCGACTTTGCGCTGGTTCACTAGAATTTTACTAAAAGCTGGGAAAAATATCCGTCAACGCGATGGGCGATGCAACGCATTGAGATCGTGTCGACACACTATTTTGGTCACCTAAATATAATTCAAACGAAGTCTGAAAAATCTGAAACTCAACCGAAGTGACCTATTGACACACCTGATCATGATTAACCCAAGGATCGACAATTTAAGGTCATAAGGGTCACAAAATAAGATTGTCAAGTTATGAAGGCTAAAATGATTCTAAGTATAAACACTTAGCTAAAGTTTCAAGTCTGGAACCTCTTTTCATGCTCTAAAGGACTGAGTTAAGCTAGGATTCTGTGGGGTCTTACATGGAAAAAAGCCCTTTATATATATATATATATATATATATATATATATATATATATATATATATATATATATATATATTTTCCATTCCATTATGAATTGGCCAAATGGGCCACAGCCCTTTACTCCTTCATTCCCTTTTCTGTTTTCTTATATATCATGGGCTTTAGCCAATTTTTCTCATTTCTTCATATAAATTCTTTTTTTTTCCTAACTTTTTTTTCAACTATCATTACTCTCTAAGTTAAGATTTGGGGTATTACATAGAACATGTGGATTGAAAGAGTTTCTTCGAATATAAGAGTGTGAAATGTATCTCGTCTCCATACTAAAGAGGATATGTTCTAGATTGATCATAATATTTTTGGGGACGGGGAAGAGGAGGGCTGGCAAATCTGGGCTCTCTTTGCCTATCTGAATCACGGTGTTCGATTGAAAACCCTCATACGAGGACATGGTTCATATAAGAGGATGAAATATGTCTCATGTCCATACTAATAAATATGTGTTTAGGTTTGATCAAGTTTTTTGGGATGAATTTTTTTTTGAATTAATGTCAAGCATGAGATAACTTCCCAAGAAGTGCTATACTGCATGAAAATTGAAAAAAAATTGTACATTTCGGTTGGAGATGGTAATATCCACTTAGAAAGTGGCTAGGTTTCTTGTATATTTGCCTAAGAGTTGTAAAGAATCCACACATATTTGTCTGAGGGAAAAGATTTAGCTAATTCCTGTGATTTAGCTAGCTACAAAATTCTTAATTAGTTGAGTCTTTATTTGGATTGTTGTAATTACAGCGAGAATCCTACACACGATAATCCTCAGACGAGACTTCTGTGTGACGACACTCAACTACACCGCCAGATGAAAATAAACTTAGTCATAGGTTTGGAAAATTCTCTATCTAGCTCTACCCCATTGCATATTTGAAAAAGTTTTTTCAGAAAAAAGAGCAGCACGGTGCACTATAGCTCCCTCTATGCGCGGGTCCATGGAAGGGTCCGACCACAAGGGTCTATTGTACACAGCCTTACCTTGGCATGCATTTCAAGAGGTCGTTTCCAAGGCTTGAATTCGTGACCTCCTGGTCACAAGGGAGCAAGTTTACCAGTTACTCCAAGGCTTCCTTTTGTTTATTTGAAAAAGTTAATCACTAATAAACTAAAAATAACCCATGAAGGAACAAATCATTGGCGGCACAGCTTTGAACTTCTCTCTGTCTTGGTGACTATGGAATCACAGGGTACACAGAGTTGTTTGTCATTTATTGAGCCAACTTGTGTCATTAGAGGAAAAAAAGTAGATTATGAAACCTGAAATGTTAGAAATTTGAAGAAGACGAATGGAAAAGAAAATAGTTGCTATTCATTGATTATTGAGAAATGAATGATTTTTGCTAGTTGATTGGAGATCGTTGAACTTTATGTATTGTGGAACTTAATTTGAATCATAAGCACTAAACAAGGTTCAAGAAATGCCATAAAAAGGTGGTTAATAATGAAAGGATGCTAGTTTGATCTATATTTCAAATACTGTTATAGAATGTGAAATCTTTCCTAATACACATTCTGCCATGCTGTATACAAGAAATCTATGTTCTGTTGACATATACATCTATTTGAGCTTGAACATTGTCATTTAAGATCATAGTTGAGAATTTTTCTTAAGTTTTTCCTTATTTCACTACCTTGAAAAATGCACTACATGATGTACCACACATTTGGTGCCTTCATACGATTGCATGTATCAACTAAGATGATAGAACGTACTATATCCTACAATCTAATGGAAGAGAAATAACATAAGATGAAAGAGTGGTGATGTGTAATATGTAGGGTATTTAGTCATCAAATATATTTGACCATGATATCTGTATTTTAATCTCCACACTTTAATATGTGATTTAGAGTATTTCTGTTGGATGGTGTTTATAATTGTCAACATTGTTAATTCCCTTTTTTGCAATATACATCTATTAAATATTTACCGGCATTATGTTTCTGTTGGATGCATGGTGTTAATGCCTAAAATTTTTATTTTTTATCAAAAAGTGCACCGTTATGATCATATCTTGCACCGTTATGATCATATCTTGCATTATCTTTTCTCGGTATCCTCTTGCAGATACCTATATACTTGAGAGTGTTGGTTTATTGTTCATTTTATTTTCAACTATAATCATTTATTGTAATTGTGGTATATTACACCAATGGAGAGTCACTGAAACAATCAAGTTAAGCATTAAGAATCAGATAGTATTGGACATTTCAAAGCATTGCTACATGATAAGGAGGGCATATCGGTATTTCTTCAACAACTACTTTCAGGAGATGATAAGCTAGCGGATGGACGGAACCTAGTTGATTATGGCATTTTCCAGAACTCCACCCCTCATGCTTATGTTGAAGATTCAGTCCCAGTGATCAAACTATATGTAAAGAGATCATATGCTGAAGGTATCGTCAATGTTATTTCAAAGATCTATAGAGTACTATCTAGGATATGAAATATAGGATTTTGGGAAAAGAAGGAACAGACTCAGGCAAATTCTCTCTTTTTCATGATGGAAATTTTCTTGAAGATGACAAAACCTCAACTTTTCTCAATATTGATGATGGCCCAACCCTTCATATGGTGTGCAATCCAGGAGATAGGTTTCTAATCACTGTTGTAATTCCAGATTATCAAGTTGAATAAATAGAGGTCAGGGCTAATTTAGAGAGAAAGGATGGTCAGTCAATGGTGATAACCCTCTCTTCATGAGAAAACAGAAGCTGGAAGATGAGAAGCAACTATATTACTATGATATCAAATAAGGCTCCGTCTTACTGGTGGTGGAGGGAACGATGTGGATCTTTGTCGTTAAATGTATTGATTGTGAATGTGCAATACTGGACGTTCACAAGAACAACTCGGTCAAGGAAGTGAAGGAAATCTTTCTAGATAAGCTAGGAATACCTGTTCATCTCCAAGAGCTTAGGTTCGAGGGAAAAGGTTTAGTTGATTCCCGTACTTTATCTGGGTACGAAATTCATAATGAGTTGATCCTATATCTGGATGTTCATAATTTCATCGAGAATCATACACATAGTACTCCTCAGAATGGGTTGCTTTGTGATGACCATCAACTTCACTGACAGATGATCTCAGTCACAGGTTTGGCAAATTCTGTTATGAACCATAGTGAAGATGTCGATGACTGCAGAGCTAACACAGGAGATCTGAGTACTCGTACTGACCGTAGAACAAGTAATCGTGTGAAAATACCACCCAACAAATTTAGTTGTTTTATGTCGTGGAGCTGGGTAACTGAACATAGTGAGGGACTGCGCGTTATGGTTCATGTGGAGTATGAGAAATCCGTTAGACGTTGCTATCATTGTATCTTGTTATTCGTTTATCGTTTCATTTCAATTTCCACCTTTTTGCAACTCTGTCCATTTAACTAAGATACTCAGTCATGTTGGTTTGATGTTGTGCTTATGTCAGCAAGATACATTATGTTGTTTTGGATATTTGGTGTGGTTTTAAAAAAAAAAATCTTGGAGTTCATGCTCCAAAATGGTAAATATGCATTATTTATTATTTGATGTGGTGTTTGTGCACCACTTTTTTAACGAGTTGTTTATTCACTCTAAATCCCTAAGTTGAAGGGTTTAAGCCTTTGCATATCTGTTACAACGTGCTTTATCATGGTTGTTGAATCAATATGTTTCATAATACCAAAAATGATTGTTGACTTCATTCAATCTTCTATATGTGTGTTCTGGATTAGGTTGAATTTGAACGGATTAAATTATGTTGAATAAGTAAATGAGCAGATTATTAATTCATGAGCAACAATGGAGCAACACATTAAGTGTTGTTTTCAATGTTTTCAGGTACAACTCCAACACAAGTTCAAGTCTAAAAACAAGAACACCTATTAAGTTACATAGCACCCTCAACACAAAATCAAAAATACCTTTCAAAGAAGTGTTTTTTTTTTCCAGAAATTTAGATGAAATAGAAAAGGCCAAGTCCTTCGACTTCACGAAGTGTCCTTATAGAAATAATTCCCCTCAAGTACCCGAGGATACGAAATTTTCCTCCCAGGATAAAATGGCCTAACAATTCGATTGTAGTGGTACCTCAAATGATCGGATTGTCTTCAAACTCACTCAACGATTAGATGATCACATGGAGTATATTTTTAGAAAACAAGAAGAGCTTTATTACAGAAAAATTTTCTTACCTAAACTTGTGGATAAATACAGGTTTATATAGCCATCAAGTGCCTCTTCCGAAAGGTGGCAATGGTTTATCCAAAAAGGTTTATCCTTTGGAAGAGTCATGTATGTTCATTTGAAACATTGTGTCTTTTTCTGAACAGACACAACTATTCGAACAATCACTTCTTTTTCAAAACAATATGTCTTTTCCTCAAATGTTGTGTCCCTTCATTTTCCATTCATACTAATTTAATCCAACAATCCCCCACATGAATAGGAATGACTATTCTTTGTAAAACTGTACGGACAAGTATGTGAACATCAAGAAAAGACTAATTGCGTCTGGATAAGTGGGTTTCCCTTTGAACTTTACGTAGTGAACATGCATTGGATACACTCGGCCAATCAGTAGATTTAATATCTTTGAACCATCGAGCTTTAATATACACCTTGAAAACACATGTCATACAACCAGCCTTTTACCGTTAATGATTATCACGGTTTTGTTTGTTTCAGCAATGAACACATTCCGGTCTCCTGAGATTTTAGGTAATAGGCCTTTACTAACACTCTCCTTGAAATGGTTTTGACTTCACCCTCACAAAGGTGATTTATAATCATCCAATCCTATAGATTAAGCTATTTGGTCAAATCTGCTTAATTTATATAATCATTAAAACACTTCACACCATAAGTCTTATCCTAGTTCACTAAACATTGTCCATATCATGAGAATGGGTTGGGTATATTGACAATATTGAACCTATTAGACACAACCTTATTTGATCTTTTTGAACCTAACTATTGGGATCTCCAGTCTGCTAGGTAGAGTTACTGCCATGCTGACTTATCCTAGACCGTACACCCATTCCATTGGATGTCCTCTCAACTTCTTCTCTAGAAAAGCCTTTTGTATGTGGATCCGATACATTATCCTTTCAATTTAGATCAACAATGATAATTTCACTAGAGAGAAGTTCTTTAGCGGTATTATGTAACTCCCCGAGTCTATACCCCAGATGCTACACAGTGTTCATAATCTCGGAGGACCACAAGCTAACTCATGTTTGGTACCTATTGCAATAACTGAATAATAATAGTGTAAATATGCAGAAAGTAGGCAAAAACTGGCCATAAGGTTCAACATTGTAAATAGAACTCAATACGGTATAACAATACCAAAACTGAAATATCTATCTAAAAATACTCTAATCTGAAAAGCCTCTAAACTCTCTGAACTATGAAGTTGATGGGATAAGCCCCCAATGAACTCCAATTACTGAAAGTGAACTGATAACAAAAATACTAAAAGTTTGCGAGGAACATCTGAGAATGGATCTAAGTAAGTTTTTAAGCAGAATTGTTACCTTGAGCTACATTTAAGTTTTTGAAGAAGAGGTAAGGATACTTGGTCCGCATATCTGCTTTTGCTTTTCAAGTAGCTCCCTCAACAGACAGATTCCACCAATGAACTTTGACTAGAGGGACTTCTTTGTTCCTCAGTTTGCAAATCTGATAGTCAAGGATTCCGACTGGAACCTCTTCATAAGAGAGACTGTTTTAAACATCTATGCACTTTATAAGGACTAAGAGTGTTGGGTCACCTATTCATTTCTTTAGCAAGGAGACATGGAACACTGGATGTACTGAAGGTAACTCGAGCTAATAAGCTATCTTTTTAAAATGGCTGAGAATTCAGTTTGGACCAATATATCGGGGGCTGAGCTTCCCCCTTCTTTCAAATCTATTCACTCCTTTCATAGGAGATATTCTCAAGAATACCAAATCACCGATCTTGAACTCGAGATTATTTACTGCATACACATGAATGGGAACATGAGAACATAACTGAGCCTGAAACATGATATAGGAACTGATTATCATGAACGGAACTAAGCCCCTGAATACATGGCTTATAGTTTAGATTGGAACATAAGGTTCCACCTATGAGTACCCACTACTCCAAACTAGATTCAGTACGTGAAGAGAAGATGGAAGGTTTAGGTCATGAAAAATCAGGGGGTTATCGTATATCTCCCCCTTGGGATATTATATCCCCTAAAGAATGCTGACTTGGCTGAGATACTGAGGAAAAATAAGACGATGCATAGGGCACCTACGAACTGAATCGTGACTACATATGGGGGATCTAAAACTGAGGCATGACATCCGAACTGAGCTAAACTCGCAACCACAGGGTTGCATGATTTTGGAATATTTACTTTCATGAGACTTCAGATAGTGTGACTAGATAGAAAAATGGAAAACTACACCACACAAACTTGTCCATCTGATTGCCAAACTGAATTATTGGCTTTACGGAGTAACTCATACTGAAAACTTATTCTCAACTAGAGCTTTCCTATGACATTCTTTTTATTGAGTTGCCAACACCTTTAGGGAGAAAGGAAAGCTTGGCATTGTCTGAATAAGACATCACAACGTGGCTATAATTCTGTAATATGAGGCGAGGCTTACGAATCATCATCTAAAATAGAGTGACTAAGACTTATGCACTGTAACTATAAATTTTCAAGCTTAGACATATCCCGTGAATACTTTCTCAACAATGCTCTCCACCTTAGTAAGATACTACACTTGGGACTACTAAAAAATATTCACATGGGCGCTATGCACGAATGCATAAGCATACTAACTTATCTGATTAAATGAATAACTGATAAATGATAATTAAATATTGAGTTTGCAAGATTGAACTATACATAGTCTGCATAACTGGACTAAAACTGTAGAGCATTATGTATATGATGTAAGAACTGACTGGGCAATATGAGATAACTAAGCATGAATTCATGAAAGCTATATTATTTCAGAATGCAAGACCAAGCATATAACATGGTTCTAAAATATTTTATAAATTAAGGTACTAAAATACTAATAACTGAGTACCTGATAACTATACTCTATGGTCGAGCAAACCTGAAATTGAACTAAGTTTCTGATCTGATTACTAGACTGAGACTGACACTATAAATAAGACTGTAACTAAGACTATGATTAAGATGGTAGCTGGGATTGAACATACTGTAAGTCATAAGTGCAGAAGTCAGGAGCTGCATGACCTGAGTTTTGGAGTTTCCGTATTCATGGAACATGATTCATACTACTAAGTAAACTGGAACTCCTCATACTAAGAATTGTAAAGGCAAACGATTCTATGGAAAATCCATGAATACAAGCTATGTTCATGGAGCTAAAACATAAAGCATGCATGGATAACATGATGACTAAAGTACAAAACTTTTAACTGAGGTAAATACGAGTTGGGCATCATTCCCACCCATTAATTTTCTACATATACTAATATTACTACTTAAATCTGGAAGCCTAACTTCCTGAGATATCATAACCGAACAGTTTTTGTATACTCATCGGGCTATGATAGACTGACCTACTGGGGTAGAGGCTAAGAAAGGTTTTGTTAATATTTGGTCTAACTTTAAAGTTAACTTCTATGCAAAGAGTTACAAAAGATAGAGAAGCTATTGGATTTGATGAGACATAAAAAGGTAAATGAGAGGTCTATAACGTACCAGTTACCACATCAGGGGAACTTTCCTGATCTTTCCTGGACTGAAGTGCATAAAACCTATTTGGGTGCTGCCCACTGGCTGCACTGGAAGTGGCACCGTGCTAATTTGGGCAACTGCACTGAGCTAAAGGACGACTGTACTGACTTTGTAGACCAACCTTAGGATAGTCTCGAACTTTATGACTTAACTCGCCATATCCAAAACACACATCGCTGTTGGCTCTAAACATACCTTTATTATTCTTACCATATTCTTCGTAAAATGGATTAGTATAAATGTTGCTTGGACTACTCTGGGTTTTAGAGCTTGGCTCCCCATCATGACTATCATTCCTAAACCTTGTACTGGCGTACTAGCTGAAGATAGAACTTGCCTGAAAACTTCTGACTAAATCGAGAACGGTTACCACCCTCTGACCTTGGCTGGGAAAAACTAAAGCTACCCATTCTGGTTCTTTTATTTTCTCTTTCCTTCTCCTTAAGTTTCTGCTCCTCAATCTGTTGAGCATGGATCATAAGCCTAGATATGTTCATCTTCCTAATCAACATCGCAGTCCTACACTCCTTAACCACTTTACCCAATACCCTAGACACAAACTTGCTAATCCTAGATCTATTATCTACTACTACATGGGGAGCATACTTGGCTAACTAAGTAAACTTGAGGGAATACTCTTTAACAATCATACTGTCTTGCCTAAGATTGATGAACTCTAACACCTTGGATTTTTTTATCTCTAAGGGAAAGACTCTATCTAAGAAGGCCGTAGCCAACTCTTTCCATTCTATGGGCTCTGCATCTGCACCTCTATCTATCGTCCATTTCCTAAACCATATATGGTCTATATCTTATAGCAGATAGGTGGCTAACTCAGCATTCTCATTGGAAATCACTCCTATGATATCTGTGACTCTCTGAACTTGATCAAGGAACTCTTATAGATCCTCTTTGGACATAGAACCTGAGAATAAGGGAGGATATTTGAGTGAAGTCCCAAATCCTGGCTGCAGCAGTATTGGCCACTAGGTTGGCCGGAACAATAGCTGGTTATTTATTCTGACTTACGACTGAATTGGGTAGAGTAGTGAATGCAGCCCTAAATTCTACATGAGAGACGTGCACATCGAGGGGATCTTCCTGAACGGGCTGAGATGCTGAATGATTTTTAGTTCTTCTTTTGTTTGTCCTTTTGGGAGGTATATTCTATAATAGAAAGGAAGAAGTGGATTAGACTAAGAGTTTTACTAGAGCTCATGGTCACTTGCACAACATGAATACTGAAAGAAAGGAAACTTTTCCTAAAACATCTCGTAGCCTCTCGTCCATAAGTGTGGCGCAAAATACGCCCATGCATAATACTTTACTAGATGAAGCTTTCACACTTCCTAGGACTCTATTGAACCTTAGGCTCTGATACAAAATTTGTAACGCCTAGAGTCTGTACCCAGGATGCTACACGATGCTCGTAATCCCGAAGGACCATAAGCTAACCCATGTTTGGTACCTGCTACAATAACTAAATAATAATACAATAAATATGAGAAAGGTAGGTAGAAACTAGCCATAAGGTTCAACACTATAAATAGAACTGAATACGGTATAACAATACCAAAACTAAAATATCTGTCTGAAAACACTCTAGTTTGAAAATCCTATAAACTGTTTGAACCGTGGAGTTGATGGGAAAAGCCCCCAACTAACTCCAACTACTGAAAGTGAACTAATAACAGTAATAATGAAAGAAAATAATCATATGCTCGAACTATGAGGACCACCGCTAGCTCTAACTGCTGTAAGTCTGAATTGCTAAGGAGATTGGGTATCCGTACGTCTGGACCTATGATATAAAACATCATAGCATAGGAGAAAAGTATACGTCAGTACTTTGAATGTACTAGTATGCTAAGTGAGGTACGCAGAAATACATGGGTTCATATGAATGAACAATACTGACTAAATGACATGAATATAACTGAATTAGAGTACATGCATGAATACGTAAACTGTAACTGAGATCATGATAACACTGAATACTGAATTTGAATACTGATTAACTAATATCTAAGTATACTAATACTAAATGACTGTATCTGATAGTCTTAATTTTGTGGAACTATACTAAGTTCCATACTGAGCTGAGTGACTGTGTCTGTAGTCCTGAGTCTGTAGAACTTAATTGAGTTCTATACTGAGACTGAATCTAAAATTAAGACTATGGGAAATAATCATCTAACCGACATGCCGCCTTTTTAGATGATTTGGGGCCTAACTTGTAACCCCAGTTAGAAGGGAATCAATATCGTGCCATGGGTAAGGAAAAGCTGTGAGTTAGCCCTCTCTGACAGCAAGCTCTTCCACCAACCCTCCCTAGTAGGAAAACCTAAATGATATATATAAACCCTAGTCTAGAAGGGAAATATCTCAACCTATGCTGGCTACGTAGTTCTAGAATGCAAGGATTGCTTCTAAAGACCACAGCCTCCACTGGCAGGTGAGCCCCTATCCTTAGGTTCACTCAGTGCTAAATCCTACTCCCAACTGAATAGACACTGAACTTATTCCTAGACTGTACTGAGCTTAACTTAACCATTACTGATTTTACTGTTTGACTGAACTAAACTGAGTTCACTATGTTTCGTGGACTGATGGAATACTGTTGAATTCTGTTAACTAATTGAGTACCACTGAGTTCTGAACTGAATGTTGTGACTGACTTGTAAATACTAGTAAGATTTTCCTAAGTTCTGTAACTAACTGAAGTTCTAGGTAAATAGTTAAATTTTTTGGTATTGAATACCCCCAGGACTCGATAGATTGAAAGGTAAATCGTAACATAATCTTGAAAAGCATAATCATGTGCACTTGTTCACAACTCATTCATTGAAATATTTTATCAAATGCTTGCCTGATACAACGTGCACATAAGCTAACATGACATGATGTCTTTCCCTTATTAGTTCACATGAGTAATTCATCAAGCACTTGGTGAGCATACATATGCACAGAACACTAACCAACAAGTAGACATCATAATTCAAATCCCCATTGATAATTTCAAGGGTTTTACATAGATCCTTATGATATTACATACATATCAATTAACCTCACATGAATTAAATCATAAAACATGAATTAGAATCCCAATTAATGATTATAAATATGGATATAATCAAACCCAACATGGAATTCATGAAATCCATATACTTAAAGTTTAAAATAGTTTTTTTGGACTCTAAGGGTAGAACGGACCTTTGGATGCACAGTTCACATACCTTGATTACTACTTTCGAGAAGATTGAAGTGAGTTATTGAGACTTAGATTTTTGAACTTGATGAGGCTAGGGCTTGCTCTTGAGAGAGTTTATGAGTAAAGAATGAGATTTTGCTCTATAGGCTAATTAATTTTGTGTTAAGGCTAAATAAGGGTGGGGAAAATGACCCATTTTCCCCCAAAACCCATATTAAAATAATGTTGAATAGGGCTACCCTTGCATCGCGGCCCCTACTTGGTTCAAGTAGCCATCACAATGCGACACCAACTCGGGTCAAGTAGCCATCATGGCACGACCCTTACTTGGATTGAATGGTCCTCAGGACACGGGGCTATCATGACCCTTCACTGTTTTAGGTATCCAAATTTGCCATTATGCTAGTCCAAAAAGTCCAAAACTTTCTTGAGATGACCTACAAGTGACCCTGATCAGAATAAATTTAAAAGTCAACTAACTAAGGCCAAGGTCAGAAATAAAACCCTCCAAATCCGGAAGGCTAAAATGATTCTAATCTTGATACTTAGCTAAAATTTTCTATGTCTGGGATGCCCTTAACAAGCTTAAAGGACTGAGTTAAGCTAATAATTTTGTGGGGTCTTACATATTATGTCTCTGTCTTATGTGATAAGATTTACCGTTGTACAACATGCTCCTTTCCTTACCTATTGCCGCTTGCTATCGCAGTGTATACATACTAGTGCCACTGGTTTGGGCCAATAAAGAATATCTTCCAAGAAATTCCAGAGACATTCTACTTCTTCACCAGCTTTATCAAATACGATACACTCAAATTCCATTGTAGAGTGAGCAATACGTGTCTATTTGGATGATTTCCAAGAGATCGCTCCTCCACTGATAGTAAATATATATCTACTCGTGTATTTTACTTTGTTCAATCCAGTGATTCAATTTGTGTCACTATATCGTTCAAGTACCGCGGGATATTTATTATAATGCAAAGCATAGTCTTGAGTGTATTTAAGATACCCCAAAACTCTTTTCATTGCCATCCAATAAGGTTTATTAGGATTACTCATGTACCTACTCAACTTACTAATAGCATGTGCTATGTCTGGTCATGTACAATTCATGATATACATTAAACATCCCAACACTCTTGCATACTCCAACTGTGAGTCACTTTCACCCTCATTCTTTTGAAGTGCAGAGCTCACAGCCAATGGAGTCTTGCCAATACCAAATTCTAAATACTTGAATTTGTCAAGTACCTTTTCAATGTAATAAGACTATGACAATGCCAACCCTTGTAAAGGTCGATGGATTCTTATTCCTAACATCACATCTGCAACCCCAGGATTTTTTATATCAACTTTCTCTCGAGCATTAGTTTCGTAAAATTTATGTCAGAAATGTTTGTACTACTGATCAACATATCATCCACATACAAACAAATAATGACTTGGTGATTTGGAGAGTTTTTAATGTAAACACATATATCACATTCATTTCTCTTGAACCCGTTTACCAACATTGTTTGGTCAAACTTCGCATGCCATTATTTAGGTGCTTGTTTAGTCCATAAAGTGACTTAACAAGTTTACAGACCTTATTTTCTTTTCCTGGAACCACAAAACCATCAGGTTATTCCATGTAAATTCTTTCTCCAATTCTCTATTTAGCAATGTTATTTTCATATCCATTTGATGGATTTCAAGACCACATACCTCCGCCAAAGTAATTAAAATCTGAATTGATGTTATCCTCATTACAGGCGAGTATGTATCAAAGTAATCAAGACCTTCCTTTTGTTTAAAGACTTTTACAACTAGTCTTACCTTATATTTGTCAATAGTACCATCAGCTTTCATTTTCCTTTTGGAGATCTATTTAGAACCTAAAGTTTTATTTCCTGGAAGAAGATCAACCAACTCCCATGTATGGTTGCTTAAGATTGAATCAATCTCACTATTGACTGCCTCTTTCCAAGAGGATGAGTCTGAATACGCCATCGCTTCCTTAAATATTTGTGGCTCTTTTTCTAAGAGAAATGTTACAAAATCCAATCCAAACAAAGTTAATTTTATTTGACGTGTACTACGTCTTGGATTTTCTTCATTATGTACATCCTCACTTGGTTCATCTCAAAGTAGTTTAGACCCCCCACTCGACTGTTCTTGTCTAGTTTTATATGGATAAATGTGTTCAATATAATTTAGCATTATCTAATTCAATTATCGTAATTTCATTGATATCTGGATGTTTTGATTTATAAAACAAAAACTGAAATGCTATACTACTTTTAGCATATCCTATGAACACGCAGTTCACCATCTTAGGTACTACCCTTACTCTTTTAGGCATAAGAACTTGGACCTTCGCTAGACACCCTCACACTTTGAAATATTTCAAGTTGGGTTTCCTTTCTTTCCATTTTTCATATGGAATTGATTGTTTCTTACTATGGGTCACTCTATTGAGTATTCGGTTAGCCATAAGGATAGCTTTCCCCCAAAAGTTTTGTGATAAACCTGAACTTATTAGTAAGAAATTCATCATTTCCTTCAAGGTTTGGTTTTTCCTTCCCATAATTCCATTAAATTGAGGTGAATACGGGGTTGTAGTTTGATGGACAATTCCATTTTGTACACATATTTGCGCAAATGTGAGATTCATATTCTCCACCCCAATCACTTCTTATAGTTTTGATCTTTTTCTCTAACTGATTTTCAACTTCTATTTTTATTCCCTAAACGCATCTATTGCTTCATCCTTACTATTTAGAAAATAGACGTAACAGTATCTAGTGCAATTGTCAATAAAAGTTATAAAATATTTTCTCCACCACGTGATGGTGTTGACTTTGTATCACAAATGTCAGTTCTTTCAACAGACTTATATGGATGCTTAGCATATTTTGATTCCAAACACGTTTGACATTTTGATTTATTGCACTCAAAGTTTTACAAAACTTCTAAGTTAATCAGTTTGCTCAATGTTTTGTAATTAAGATGGCCTAATCGTTCATGCCACAAATCATAAGACTCAAGAAAGTAAGAAAAAAACTATTCTTTTATTGATTTCAAAATTCATTGATTCATTTTGAATAGGCTCTCAGTGAGGTAGACTTTCCCTACATACACTTTTCCTTTACTAAGTACAATTTTTCCAAAAACAAATACACATTTGAATTTGTTCTTGTCAAGAAGTGATACAGAAATCAAGTTCTTTCGTAACTCCAGTACATACAGGACATTGTTCAAAGTCAACACTTTTCTTGATTTCATTTTTAGGCAAACTTTTCCCGTTTCTTCAATATTAGCAGTTGCGGAGTTGGACATAAATATCTTTTCCTCGCCTTGAGCCAGAACAAAAGCAGCAAATAACTCCTTATTAGCATAAACGTGGCGGGTGGCACGGGAATCCATCCACCATTCTTAAGGATTTCTCACCAAGTTGCATTTGGACATCATGGCACACATATCGTCTATTTCTTTCTTAGACTCAGCCATATTTTCCTGGGGCACAACAATTCGTAGACTTGTGGCAAATTTTGCAACAGTTAAAGCATTTTTCCTTGAATTTCTTCTTGGGTTGATTTCTTTCATGTCCAGCTTTCTTTTGCTTTTTGAGTTGCTTTGGTCATCTCCTACAATATTTGCTCCACTTATTATAGAATTTTTCTTCGACCTTCTTTCTGCGGCTTTATTATCTACTTCAATGCACAGTCTTATTATAAGGTCCTCGACTAACATCTCCTTTCTCTTGTGCTTCACATAGTTTTTGAAGTCCTTCCACATATGTGGTAACTTCTCAATAATTGCCGAGACTTCAAACGCCTCATTCACGATCAAACTTACAATTAAGTTTATATGAACATTAAGAACATTTTTAATATATTTAACTAAGGTATTCATCAAAATCATACCTTCCAGGAGCAGATCGTGGATGATTACTTGCAGTTCCTGGACTTGCAATACAACAGACTTGCTGTCAATCATTTTAAACTCTTGGAATCTTGCAACAAAGAACTTTTGGGTTCCCACATCCTCATTCTTATACTTTCTTTCCAGTGCCCCCACAACTCTTTTGCCATTTTCATCCTACTATACACATTGTGTAGTTCATCTTGTAGGCCATTTAAAATGTAATTCCTACATATGAAATTTGAGTGTTTCCAAGCCTCTACAATGACAAATCGCTCATGGTCTCTGGAGATTATTCAAATATGAGCCTTTGAAGGCAAAGAGTTGTAAGGTAGAAGAACATTTTTTGCTACCACCTTTTGAAGTCAATTCCCGTAAATTTTTTGGATTTCTCTGCTGGTGCTATTACTGGTGGAGCATTCATATGACTGGTTGTGTCAACATACGTTGTTTCCATAGTTGTTGCAATATCATGCACTGTCAATAGTCATTTTCCTCTCACAACAAGATATTAACTTTAGTATATAATAATACTATTAATCAAGTTGCAGCAACTTTAAACACCCCTTGTTTCTAGTTTAATGATGAAGATTTTATGACTTCTAATCATCAACCGAGTGATCTTCAACTTGTGATGAAGATTTTATTTTTTCAAATCACTTGTTAATTTCAAACAGAGTAGAAAGATAAAAGTTTTAATCTCCATAAACCAACCAATAAAGATTCTGAAAAAAAACTTTATTGAAAAAACAATTTCATCGAATAAGAAAAAAAAATTCAAAGCTATAAATGTTTTTGGATAAAAGAATCTATATTTAGGCACACCAACTGCAATACAAGTTCATGTCTAAAAACAAGAACATCTATGAATTTATATAACACCCTCAACACAGGATCAAAAAGACCTTTCAAAGAAGTGTTTTTTTTCCAGAAATTTAGATGAAATAGAAAAGGCCAAGTCCTTCGACTTCACTAAGTGTCCTTAAGAACATAATTCCCCTCAAGTACCTTAGGAACGGCCTAGCAATCCGAGTTATGGTCGATTGAAGTTGACCCATGTTTTGACGCTCACTAAAACTTGAATGATAGGAAAGTTTTCAACTTGTACTTGAGTTAGGGGACCGCTATGATCTAAATTCATGCTCAAATAGATTCCCACACTACATATTTTATTAACACACTAAATTTATATAGAATTTGAGGATTTTTAAACATCCACGCATAGGAATGACGGATTTTCATTCTAGTCCAAAATATGGGGTATTACAGTCAGTTAGATGAACACATCCCACGGTTTTAGTTACAGAATCAGGGCTTTCAGACACAGTCAACTCAGCTTAGTAGTAAAGATTCAGTTCTATTAGATATAGTCAATGCTTATCATTATAAATAGACTTCAAGATCACCCATTAGCTAGGAATGATCTCAACTATGATTAATCAGTATCAGAATTATTAGATTTAAAGATCACCCGCCAAATAGGATTGATCTCAGACTATGTCATATCATCCTTATTATCAGTTACTCATGATCACCCGCTACATATGACTAATCTCAGATTTAGTTACTCCAAGTAGAATGGAACTCAGATAGTTCCATCATAACTTAGACTACCCGATACAGTCGCTCAGTATCGATTATATCGATTAGTTCGATCATTACATTTATATCAGCTATATCAGTTATCATAGCTAATGTTGCCAGTATTCAGTTTCAGGACTGTTAG
This sequence comes from Capsicum annuum, assembly GCF_002878395.1. Lineage (NCBI taxonomy): Eukaryota > Viridiplantae > Streptophyta > Magnoliopsida > Solanales > Solanaceae > Capsicum > Capsicum annuum. Next base: position 16,885,723 of record NC_061114.1, on the reverse strand, counting down.
ACATAGTCATTCAAACTAGTTCTTTATAATTTGAACTGTCAGAAATAGTCAATAATCTATTTAGTACCTTAGTAATAGTAAAGTCATGTCGTCAGCATTCAGACAACATCATCATAAATTCAATTATAGTTTTTATGCATGTATATATCCTCATGTTCATATTAGTTAACATTGTTCATGCATATAACCCATTCCATTTAGCCTACCTCACTCATATACTCAATACATTCAGACGTACTAACGCATTTGCGCTATGGTGCTTTCTCTTATGTTAGACCATAGGTTCAGAGGCATGAGCTCCAGATCAGCAATAGCATTCCAGTGTTCAGAGTTTGTAGTGATTCTTTTGTCATTCGAGGATGATATGATTATTGCTACATTTACTATTCAGTTACTAGATAGAGTTAGTTGGAGACATATTCCTTCAACTCCTTATTCAGTTCAGTTAGAGACTTTCAGACTAGATATCAGATTAGATATTCAAATTTCATTATTTTTAGTATTTATGCCTTGTTTTGATATTGTTATACCTTTTTCAGACATTTTGTTATCAGACGTTTATTCGGTTCGAACCTTATGGCCTTTCATGTTTATATTTCTGCATTTTATGATATATTATGTAGTATATAGGTACAGATATCATTCATGGATTAGCTTATGGTCTTTCGGGGTCATGAGCACCATGTAGCATTCCGATTCAAAAAATTAGGGTGTTACAAACTTGGTATCAGAGCCTAAGGTTCAATAGAGTCCTAGGAAGTCTGAAAACCGCATCTAGTAGATTCTTGTACATGCGTGTGTTGTGCACCATACTTATGTCCAGGAGGCTATGAGATGTTTTAGGAATAGTTTCCCTTCTTTCAGTATTTATGTCGTGCCAATAAGCATAATCTCAGTCTAATCCATTTCTCCCTTTCTTCTACAGAAATGCCTCCTAAAAGAAGAAATAGAAATCATTTTGGGTGATCATATTTCTCATCGGGAGTCAGGTTCGTATTCACCACTCTTGCTCAGTCAGTCACTGCCCAGAATAATTAACCATTTATCATTCTGGCTAACTTATTGGCCAATTCAACTGCAGCTAGAATTCAGGGCTTCACCCGAATGAATCCTCCTTTCTTCATAGGGTCTAAGTTAGATGAGGAACCGTAGGAATTCCTAGATCAGGTTCAGAAGGTGACAGATGTTATGGGGGTTACTACTATTCAGAGTGCTGAGTTAGACACATATCAATTACAAGATGTCACTCATACTTGGTACAAGCAGTGGAAGTCAAAAAGGTTGGATGATGCAGGCCCTATAGAGTGGGAGGAGTTTGTCTCTGCTTTTCTTGATAGATTCTTTCCACTAGAGCTTAGAGAGGCGAAGGTACTAGATTTCATCAACCTCAGGCAGGGGAGTATGACGGTAAATGAGTCTTCTCTCAAGTTTACTCAATTAGCCTGATATGCCCCTCATATGGTTGCAGACCGTAGAGCTAAGATGAGTAAGTTTGTGTCAGGGGTAAATGATAGTATGGTAAACAAGTGAAGATCTGCCATGTTGAATAGTGATATGAATTTAGCCAGACTTTTAACATATGCTCAGTAGATAGAGGAGAAGAAGATTAGGACGAGAGAGAGAGACAGAGTAAGAGAGCAAGGACAGGTAGTTTCAGCTTTGCTCAGCCTATGTCACAAGGTGGGAACATATCTCAGCATAGTCAGAAATTTTTAGTCCTAGCTCTATCCTCAGCTAGTGTACTAGCACCTAAGTCCAAAAATAACCGTTATGATGGAGTGCCAGGCTCTAAGGCCCAGGGTAATGAAAATAGAGGTCTTATTCGCTTTGCGAAAAGTGTGGTAAGAATCGTCTAGGTGCATGTATGAAAGGCAGTGATGTATGCTTTGGGTGTGGCAAGCCAAGACATAGGATGTGAGAGTGTAGAGTTCTAGAACAGAAGGGTAAGGAAATGCATCAGCAAAGTACCAACAGTGGTCAGCGTCAGAATAGACTTTATGCACTCCAGACCCGTCCTAATCCAGAAAGTTTCCCTGACTTAGATTCGGGTATGTTACCAGTCTTTCATGTTCATAGCATGCATTATTAGATATCTTTCTCTCACTCAAGCATATGTTTCAGTATGAGTTAGCTAGTAAAGCCAGCAAGTCAGTTTAGCAATCGAGCAGTCACATTTTTATAGCTTGTTTTCTCATCCTTACATCTATTCATGCTATCCAAAATCTCAGAGAATGTTATTATTTCAAGGTAGAACCTCCTAGTAGTTACAAGTTCAGTTCATCTCATGCATCATGCATTAGTTTCAGTCTCCCAAAGTTTAGTTATAATCTAGTTCGTAGATGCCCTATGCATCACCCAGTATCTCCATAAGGTAAGCATTCTTATAAGGACATAGCGTCCCAAGGGGGAGATACCCCACTTTCTCTTAACGCTCTGATTCCTTAGATCCTTCAATTTCTCCTTGCATAACGAATTCAGTGTAAAATAGAGGGTAGTCATAAGTTGATCTTCAAGTTAGACCTCAGCTTTAAGTCAAGTATTCAGAGGTTCAGTTCAGTTCATGATGTTCATTCCATATGTCACGTAGCAAAATCAGTCATGTTCTCATGTTTTCGTTCAATCTTAGTGCCTTTACCATTGCATTTTTAGTCGCATGTTCATGAGTCAGTTCATTCATGTATTCACAAATAAGATATGCATGGTCAGCTTATCAGTACTTTCAATCATGCATTCACGTATCATGTCAGTCATATAATCATGCATCAGATATGCATGGATTCAAATTATCAGTTAAGCATCAGATATGCACTCTCAGTTTGAGAAACTCAGTTTATCGGAACACTGAGTCCTACATTCATAAATCAGCTACCCGTGCATCAGATATGCATATACAGTATGATATGCTCAGTTTTCATTGATGTCATCCATGAAATCATTATCAGTCATTCATGCTATATATGCGTAGTTTTATGTTTTCTCCCCATTCAAGCAGTCATCATTCGAGGACGAATGTTTCCAAGGGGGAGATATTGTAATAACCCAAAAAATCCAAACCAATATTAGACCCAGGTACCAAGATCATTCACAGTACATCATGGTTATTTTATAGTTTTATGAGTAAGTTAGATTTATATTAAGGCTTCAAATAACTCCCAGCTATCAGATGAATCAAAACATTCCTTACCGATTGAATTCTTGAGAAGGATATTGGTATAGTCAACTTTAAATAAGCATATCTTTCACTATACTTGGAATTTTTGATCTCATGACCTATCAACAGATTAATAATTGAAATATCTTCTCAACGATACCAATTTTGCCTAAATCGGATATTGTAGCAAAGATTTATCCCCATTTTATTCCAGCATGTCAAGCTGGAAAATGGTGACGACGTTTCTGACAGGCTATCACGTTTCTTATGACCTTTTTGACGACGTCATCAAATTCTGACAACATTTCTGATGACGTCGTCAGTCTTGGGCAGAAAATCAAGAATTTCAACCCCTTTTGTGATGACCATTCGTGATGGCCTATCACGGACCTGACGGCCTGTCATGGATGGCATCAAGTATATTTTTCCAGCAATTCAAGGGTATTTTTGCAAGGGTATTTTGGTCATTTCCTTCACCTTCCACGACTTATAACTCTAAAGAGGCATAATTTTTCTCATTTTTATTCAGTTAAGCATCTCAAAAACCCTTTCTTACAATCTCAACCACAAGATTAGGGTTTCCATCAAACTCATCTCTCAAAAGCAAGATTCAAGACTTTTTCCAAGATAACCAAGAGTTAAGTTTCTCAATCCAAGAACTCTCCAGAAAATCATCAAGGTTTCCTTTCTAAGGTATGCGTGTGTTCATTCATGGACTCCTTTCATCCATGAAGTTCAAGAACCCTTTTCTAAAACTATATATTATGGTTTTCATGTTATGACTGGATTGTTGATCATGTTTATGTGTTGAATGATGCCAAGATAGAATCTTTATGTGTTATTATGAATCTATGATATCATATGAGTTGAAAACATGTAAGTTTGATTATTTATGATGAGTAATTGTATGATTTACACCTATGCCTAAGTTGTGCATGTAAGGTGTTTGATAAAATACCTAAGAGACTAGAAATCATGCATTATAGCTAAATTGTGACTAAGGGAAGGATTCATGACAGGACTCTATGATTCAATGTCATCCATGTTGATAATGTGTCTTGTGAACACTGTTGGATTACTCATGAACTAGTCTTATGGAATTATGCAATGCTTACTTGCAAAACCCACTCATGTACAAGATGTAGAATACCCAAGTACTTCATGAAATTCCCCAAGTTATGATATTATGGATTGTGGTTGTAATATGTAATGAGCATGATATTGAAAGCTATACAAGTATATACATGTTGTATGAAATTCCCTTCCATAAAATAGATTGTTGAGAACCATGCTTAATATGAAATCCCTTATTTATGATATTATGGATTATGGACTCTACTCTTATAATCAAGTTAGTCATGTGTGTCAGTTTCCTTCCATCGAGTCCTGGGGGTACTTGTACCCGAAAAATATAGTTGTGTGGCCAGAGTCATGTCAAATTTTCATGATACTCTCAGTCAAGCCATGATCAATAGAAATCAGTCAGTCATGTGACCCAGGAAAACTTAGTAATCTCAGTAGTTTAGTATTCTCCGTAATCTCAGTAACCTCAGTAATCACAGTAAATCTCAATAACTTCAGTACTCTTAATCAGTCCTCAGAACTTATTATATTCCATCTATCATCAGAATCCAATAAACTCAGTTTTAGCTCCGCTAAACAATACCACTATTTTCAGTTCAGTTAATCAGTATCAGTTCAGCAAATCAGTTTATTTAAGTTATTTAGTTCACCTCAGTTATTCAGGTCAATGTCTTTCAGAGAGGAGTAGGATTCAGCACCGAGTGAGCCTAGGGATGGAGACTCACCCTCTAGATTAGGACTGAGATCCTTAGAAGCAATCCCCAAGTTCCAGAACTACGTAGCCAGTGTAGGTACGAGATGTCACTCATTAGATAGGACTGGCATACTCAAGGGTCACCCGTTAGCACATTTATATATATAGGACTGATCCTTGGAGTCACCAGCTAGATTAGGACTGACTCTACAATAGATGCCTTTACTTGTGGTGCGGTACTGACACCCTTCCAGTCAGGGTAGAGATTGGACCCCAGTCATCTTACCTTGGGGCATGTCGGTTAGATAAACACATCCCATAATTTCAATTATAGAATCAGGGCTTTCAGACACACTCAACTTAGCTTAGTAGTACAAATTCAGTACTGTTAGATATAGTTAATGCTTCTCATTGAAAATAGACTTCATGATCACCCATTAGCTAGGACTGATCTCAACTATGATTAATCAGTATCAGAATCATTAGATTTAAAGATCACCCGCTAGATAGGCCTGATCTCAGACTAAGTCAAATTATTCTTATTATCAGTATACTCATGATCACCTGCTAGATAGGACTGATCTCAGATTTAGTTACTCCAAGTAGAACGTAACTCAGATAGTTCTATCAGAACTTAGACTGTCCGATACAGTCGCTTAATATCAATTATATCGATTAGTCCGATTATTATATTTATATCAGCTATATCAGTTGTCATAGCTAACGTTACCAGTATTCTGTTTCAGGACTGTTAGACACAGTCATTCAAACCAGTTCTTCATAATTTGAACTATGAAAAATAGTCAATAATCTATTCAGTACCTCAGTAGCAGTAAAGTCATGTCATCAGCATTCAAACTCAGTAGTCAGCATCATCACGAGTTCAGTTATAGTTTTTATACATGTATGTATTCTTATGTTCATATTAGTTAGCATTGTTCGTGGATATAACCGTTTGCATTTAGCCTACCTCAGTCATATACTTAGTACATTCAGATGTACTGACGCATTTGTGCTATAGTGCTTTCTCTTATGTTACACCATAGGCTCAGAAGCACGAGCTCCAGATCAGTAGAAGCATTCTAGTGTTCAGAGTTTGCAGTGAGTCCTTCTTATTCAAGGATGATATGATTATTGCTACATTTACTATTCAATTGATAGATGGATTTAATTGGAGACATGTTCCTTCAATTCCTTATTCAGTTCAGTTAGAGGCTTTCAGAATAGAATTCAGGTTAGATATTCAGATCTCATTATTTTCAGTATTTATGACTTATTTTGGTATTGTTATCCCTTTTTTAGACATTTTGTTATCAAACGTTTATTTAGTTCAAACCTTATGGTCTTTTATGTTCATGTTTCCGCCTTTATGATATGTTATAAAATATATAGGTACAGATATCAGTCATGGGTTAGGTTGTGGTCCTTCGAGGTCATGAGCCCTATGTAGTATTTCGGTTCAGAAAATTGGGTTGTTACAGTTTGTTTTTTCTTTATCTCCACAACAAGAGAGATAACTATAATATCGGATGCACAAACACACCACCACCTTCAAAGTCCATGAGATAAACTCCAAGACTAGCCAAATGGTGAATGTACTTCACATACTCTCGCATATCCTCATCCATATGAGCCAGACTCCACATAGATAACCTACTATAAGCATCAACAACCATATTAGCTTAACTTGGATGATAGTGAAGACTCATATCATAGTCCTTCGGCAACTCAAGCCACCTCCTTTTCCTGAGATTTAACTCTTACTAACTGAACACATAAGTAGGCCCTTATGATTAAAAAAGATATCAACATGAACACTATTGAGATAGTGACACCAAATATTCAGTACAAATACCACTTCTAATAACTCCAAGTCATGAGTGGGGTAGTTCTTCTCATGAACTTTTAATTACCTTGAACCATAAGCTACCACCCTACTATGTTACATCAACACCCAACCCATCCCAACATGAGAAGCATCATAATACACTACGAAGCAATCACTAACCACGGGCAGGGTCAGAACTAGAGCTGAAGTCAACTTATCCTTAAAATTCTCAAAGCTACTTTCACACACATCTGACCATAGGAACTTGACCTTCTTTTAGGTTAATTTAGTCAATGGTGCAGCTATAGTTGAAAAGCTTTCCACAAATTTCCTATAGTAACTGGCTAGACCCAAGAGCTCTGAATAAGGTTGGAGTCGTAAGTCTAGGCCACCTGTTAACCACCACAACCTTTTGTGGATCCACCATGATTTCTTCACTAGAGATAACATGTAATACCCCAAACTTTCTTTAAGTCTAATTTAGTCTCCAGAAGATTTAGGGATGACTTCCTAAGTGAATAATAATTAAACCAGATAAAAATTTTCCAATTTTGACTTTTTATCATACCAATTTTGCCAAAATATAATATCAGAGTAAAAAGTGCGACGGACATGTCAACGAACCGTCGAGCTAGCGATGGACCATCACACAAGCCTTTGTAACCGAGGCAGTGACCCTGTGTTCTTTCAAGGTGCGACGGGCAGGCTGATGGACCATCGAGCCAGCGATGGACCATCGCCCAAGCCGTCGCAGATCTTGTTCAGTGATTTAAAGAAATTTTTAAAAGAGTTTTTTGGTCTTTTTCCACCCTTTTTAACCCCTATTTACATTAAATCAAAGCACATAACACCTCATTCATCCATAACATCAAAATTAGGCTTTCTTTCAAGATCAAAACCCAAGAACAAGATTCAAACTCTTCTTCAATTAAACTCAAGAATCAAAATGTCACCATTCAAGAACCTTAAAGAAAAGTTAACCTCCTTTAAGATTCAAGCTTCTGAGGTATGTTAGATTTTGATTCTTGGGTTACTTCCACCCAAGAAGTTAAAGAATTCTTTTTCAAACTATAAAGATTGTATATTTAGGAGTTTTCATGATTTATGTGAGTTAAAGTTCATGTTCATGTTGTTATTGAGTTTTGATTCATGTCCTAAATTAATAGTTTCATGATTTAGTTCTAGTATGTGATGATTTGTGTAATTTTCATGATAAACCCTTCAAGTTGCATGTTGATTTATGTAACCATGTTAATTAGATGTCGAAATTGTTGTATAACCAAAGCATGCTCCCCATATGTTTGATAAAAGTTCAATGTGAAGAAGATAGTTACATTATAGCATGTTAATATGAAATCCCCTTTTATGTAAAAGTTAATGCATGCCAAGCTTTTGTTGAAAGGTCTTAGTGAATGAATTATGATACGTTAGTATGCATGTCTATTCATGTACAAGTTTATGACTATCAAGTGCTTGATGAACTGCCTCATAGATTGTTTTGTGAGTTGTTGACCATTGTCAAGTATTCAAGAATTGTCATGTCCAATTAATTTTTACGCTATCTAGTCCTGGGGGTATTTAATACCCGATAATTTAGCTGAATATCTAGAACCAGTGTTAGTTTTCAAGATAATCCCAGTCATGGCATGATTAGTAGAACTCTGTCAGTTACAGAACTTAGAAAGACTCGGTAATATTAGTACCAGTCTATTCCAACTCAGTATGCGGTTCAGACCTCAATAGTATTCAAGTATTCAATTTAGAACTCAGTAGCATTTAGTCAGTTAATAGAATTCAGTAGTATTCCGTCAGTCAACAGAACTCAGTAGATTCAGTTTAGCTCAGTTAATCCTTATGATCAGTAAGAGATTAAGTTTAGTCCAGTACAGTCTAAGAATCAGTTTAGAGTTTATTCAATTGGGAGTAGGATTCAGCACCGAGCAAGGGCAGGGATGACGGCTTCCCCGTAAGAGAGGCAGAACCATTAGTAGCAGTCCCTGTACTCTAGAACTGCATAAACAACGTAAGATAAGGAGTCACTCGTTAGATTAAGGCTTGGCTACTTCCTAGGAGTCACCCATTATATTAGACTTAACTTTCTATTTAGGGTTACCCATTAGACAGGCTTGACCATAGAAGTGTCTTTACCAGTGGAACATTACTAACACCCTTCCAACTAGGGTTACAAGTTGGACCACACTAGTCCAGATTTGGGGCATGTCGGTTGGATGAATACTTCCCACAGTCTCAGTTTCTTATTCAGTTTTAGTAATAGAACTCAGTTCAGCTATACAGAAATTAGGACTGTTAGATACAATCAATCAGCTTAGTAAAGAACTTAGATAGTTCTATAATTTAGAGATCACCTGCTAGATAGGCATGATCTCAGATACGGTCAATCATTATTATTAGTAGATTCAGAGATTTCCTATTAGATAGTCTTGGTCTCAGATTCAATCAATTCTTTTTCATTTCCAAGTGATATGAGATCACCCTCTAGATAGGCTTGATCTTAGATTCAGTCAATAAGTACCAGTATCAACAGATTCAAGGATCACCTACTAGATACGCTTGATCTCAGATTCAGTCAATAAGTACCAGTATCAGCAGATTCAAGGATCACCCTCTAGATATGCTTGATCTTAGATTCAGTCAATAAGTACCAGTATCAGCAGATTCAAAGATCACCCGCTAGATACACTTGATCTCAGATTTTAGTTTTTGTAGACTTACTTATCAAAATTCAGTATCAGTAAACTCAGATGTCAGTTATCAGTAGACCCGGTTATTAAGTATCTCTATATTAGTAAACTCAATAATTAGTGTTACTATGATTTCAGCTATAGTTAATGCATTCATGCATGTATCCTTATTCATCATACTCGTGTATTCAATCAGTATTGTTCATGCGTACGAACCCTTGCATTTAGCCTTACCTCATCTAGCATACCAGTACATTTTCATGTGTTGACGCTTATATTTCTCTTATGTAATGGTGTCTTATACCATAGGTTCAGAAGAACGAGCTCCATAGCATCCTTAGTAGTTCAGACTCATCCCGCAGCTGTAGATTTAGAAGTGAGTCCACATCATTCGAGGATGTTCCTTATTTTATTATTGCATTAGATTTAGCATTACAGTAGATGGAGTTAGTTGAGGGATTGTCCCATCAACTCCATAGTTCATACAGTTTAGAGGCTTTTCAGACTAGATATTCAAATAGACTAGAGTATTTTTTCAGACGTTGTTTTGGTCTTGGTTTATTATACTTTATTAAGTTTTATTTCAGATATCTGAACCTTATGGAAAGTTTCCACCAGTTTTCCACATTTATTTCAGTATGTTATTTAGTGCTCAGTTACGGATATCAGTCAAGGTTTAGCTTGTGATCCTTCAGGATTATGAGCATCATATAGTGTCCAGGGTACCAGACTCAGAGCGTTACATAACATGATCAAGAAAAGTTACAGTATTTAACAAAAAATCACACTTAGAGAACTTTGCACACAAACACTGATCTTTCAGGGTCTACAGCACAGCACGGAGGTGATCGACATGATCCACCTCACTCTTAGAGTAGACGAAGATGTCATCAATGAAACAATGACAAATAAATCCACAAATTGATGGAAGACCCTATTCTTCAAATCTATGAATGCCACTGGGGCATTGGTCAACCCAAAAGACATAACTAAGAACTCAAGTGACCTTATCGAGTTTTGAAAGCAGTCATAGGGATATCCACCTCCCTAAACTTATGCTGAAGATAACCCAACCTAAGATTAAACTTAGACAAACACTTCGCACCTTGAAGCTGATCAAACAATTTGTCCATTCTAGAAAGAGAATACTTATTCTTTATGGTCACCTTATTCAACTGTCGATAGTCAATGCATATGCAAAGGGAACCATCCTTCTTGCACACAAACAACACTGGAGTACCCTAAGGAGACACACTAGGATAGATAAAACCTTTATCTAAGAGATCTTTCAATTACTCCTTAAGCTCCTTCAACTTAGCTGGAACCATTATATACGAAAGTATGGAAATAAGACATGTGTTCAGAACAAGATAAATCCCAAAATAGATTTCCCTATCAAGAGGGACACTAGAAAGATCATCAAGGAAAACCTCAGGGTACTCATTAACCACAGAGACAGATTCTAGGGAAGTACCTTCTGAGTTGGAATCTTTAGCTCAGTCCAAATGATACAAACAACCTTTGAAAATCATCTTTCGGGTTCTAAGGTATGAAATAAACCTCCCCTTAGAAGAACCCTCTTCCCATACAATGATTGGCACATTAGAGAAATTAAACACTGCCTTACAGGTTCGACAATCTAAGGAAGCATAACACGAGTGTAACCAATCCATCCCCAAAATTATATCAAAGTTAACCATATATAACTCTATTAAATCTACAATAATTTCTCTACCACTAACAAATACTACACACCCCATATAGACCCTTTTAGCAATCAAAAAGTTACCAACTGGAGTAGATACAGAAAAAGGATCAAAGATAAATTCAAGACCAAAACAAAAATGCATAGCTATAAACGGGGTCACATAAGAAAGAATAGACCCTGGATCAAGTAAACAATACACATCATGGGAGAAAGTTTTCAACATACCAGTCACTACATTGGGGGGAATGCCTCAGAATCTTGGTGAGACATAAGAGCATATAATCGACTCCAACCAGTGCTAGTACCAGAAGTAGAAACCAATACAGAAGTAATACCCCTTGGTACAAGGGCAGATGAAGAAGCAACAAGAGCTTTACTAGCCCCAAAAGACATTTTAGCACGACAGTCACACTGTATGTGACCAATTTGATCATAATAAAAGCACATGTTCTTCTTTTTCTCACAAAACCCATAGTGTGAATGCCCGTAAAATCTACAAGGAGGGCGGGAAGGAGCTAATTTTGTCCCACTAGCCTGCGGTTGGGCACCTTGTGCTTATGAAAACCATTATGCTAAGACTGACGATCACCCAACGATTTTGGGTAAGGAGTACTAGCTATGGAAAAAGAGATAGAACTCCCCCAATTCTTTTTCGGCCACATACCCCAATCTCTACTACTTTTCTTAGAAGGCCTAAATTTCTTTCCTTTTATCTCACTAAACTCAGACTGCTTCCTTTTCTTCTCCACTACTAGTTGCCTGTAGATAATCATCCTAGAGATATCCATGTCCTTAATTAGCAAGGCAAGCTTACTTTCAAGGATCAACTCATGAGATAGTCCCAAGAAAACTTCCTCATTTTGGCACTCATATCGGACACCATCTCTGGATCATACCGAGACAGCTAGTGAAACTTCAAGAAATAATCCTTGACCGACATCTTTCCCTACTTCAGATTATCAAACTCCTCTGTTTTTACTTATATCAACTCTTAGGAAAAAAAGGGTCCAGAAATGCATTAGTCAAATCCTCCCACAAAGATGACTCATTAATTGCATCCCTTGCCTAATCCTACTCTTCGTGCCATTGGTAAACCTATCCTTTAGATGAATTCCACAAACTTTACCCCTTCAATATTCGTGGTATGTATAACTCTAAAAAACCTTGAATATATTCCTCTGCCTTAACACCTATAGAATTTGAAAGATTCATCCTTTTGAACTGGCCAACCTTTGTGGCCTCAAAAGATGGTGTCACAGATGTACCACGCAGCTTAAGAAGCCACCAATTAAGCAATCATATGAATCGAATGACGACACTCATCATTCATCATATTATTTTGAGGAGGACTAGAAGGAATCGGTAAAACTCTAGTATAATTAGGAACTGGATCCCTAGATCTAGTATGGATCCTATGTGTAGAGCATGTTTTATCAACATTGTCCTAAGTTAGGAATGAGAAGTTTCCATGAGCTTTAGATAGTCGAGACATGATCTGAAATATAAGAAAAAAAATTAGAAGAATCCAAGAACTTAGACTCTGTATCTTGAAATAAGATAACAAGAAAGTGAAATATTCCTAAATGTCTTGTAGCCTCTCCCTTATAAGTGTGGTACGCTACACACCCTTAAAAGAGACTCTACTCAACATGGATTTGTAAACTCCCTATTAACCTTAAACCTAAAGCTCTGATACAACTTGACATGACCCAAAATAGGGCCTTGTCGTAATGGGAACCCCAAGCCCGTGAAGGACTGGAGATCACTCTTGATACACAATCAAACCTTCAATAACATACTTTGAGTTGGATGAATTTCGAACATATAACAAGATAGAGTAATTATCAACTCAAAGACTTTTGGATAGGTCCATGACCATGGATAATCCAAAAAAGTCTAGCCATCCAAAGCGAACCAACAACCATAACAAAAATCAAAATAGTAACCAAGTTCATGTCAATAACATAATAGTATAGAACAATCATAAATACAGTCAAACGATATCAGCTATAGTATCAATACCAATGCCAAGGCTAACACCAATGCCGACACCGCTCATACCAACCCATCATAGTTCCACAAAGCCTCTATCCAAAAGTAAAACAATATCTGGTCGGGACATACCCCTGACTATAGGAAAAGTTAGTGTCCAAGACTAAACCAAATGATAAAATAAGAAGCTGCACCAATAAATGGAGCCTTCCAGAGTGTAGAAGCTCACTACTTTAAGTCAACACAAGCTAATCACGAGTCCAATCACTGAATAGGAGATGTAGTATGAACAACACCTACATTGCATGGGGATACAACATTAAAGACAGTTAGCAGTTGGAGCACTAGCATATAACTTAAGGATAAGGATAAAATAGTGCCAACAATTCAAAACCAATCAACCAATGTAATATATATATATATAAATACCATGTCAGGATAGGGAACATGATTAGAATGAACTTCAAAATCATTAACCTTGGTTGTGTATCATGGTTGTCATAGAACAAGGCACCTATGGGATATATGGGCCTATTTACCCCAGCCGGAAAGGCCCCAGTACATGTAGCCACATGAACCATAGAATATCCAAATCCGTATATGACTATATAAGGGACTCGAACCTCCAGGCATAACCAAGATGACATTGCACCAATACATGAAGTAAGGGGTATTCTAACCCCCCCTTCATATATTCATTCGGGGGACTCAAACCACCCGGTCATAAGATACCCACTCTGGCTAGTGCGGTTTTAAGTGTTAGTCCTTCAAACTCCACTTTCATAGCCTGACTACACATCCCGACATTAAGCGTAATTTAAAACCATCATTCCACACACACAACCATTAAGCCAATCATTTACCAAAGGTATTTCATTGGTATCGTCATACCAATACTACTTTCAAGTATACCATATGCCATTACCATTATCAATCGACCTTTAATTCAATTGACTTTGGAACACGAAACCATAGTCTAACAAAGAAACTTGTTTAATTTAAAGTTTAGGGACTCGAACTCATTGTCTAACAAAAACATAAATCAAGTTAATATTTAGGGACTCAAAACTCATTTAGTCAAATAAACCACCAAGGTTACTATTTAAATCATTACATGGTCAATAAGGCCTTCACATAACTATTAACCAACCATTTATAGTCATTAGGCCAATACCTTAGTTCAAAAAACCATTGTCATGTGACTATTTTATTCTCTTAGATATTTTCACAAACACTTTGAAGGTGTGTTATCATTAAGACCTAAAATCAAGGTAAAGACCATCAAGTTTAGGGTTACCCATGACCCATTTGTTGAACCACAATTACCAAGCAGCTACATGTGCAAACCATCACCAAAATATGTATAAACACAAGTTAAACTAGGAGTAAACAATACTCAACCATGTACAACAAACCCTCAACATTAGTATTCAAAACCACTATTTATGAATCATAATCACACTTTAAAACATATGATATTTATGAACTAACAATGAAGAGAGAGTCACATATCTTATTCAAGAAGATTCACAAAAGAACTTTGACTCTTAAGCCTCAAGATGACCACCTTTGAAGAACCCTAGCCCCAATCTTCAAGAGAAAGTTTAGAGAATATTTTTGCAGTGTTTAATCTTCCAATAGTATATTATGAAAAGTCGCAACTTGTTGTAAGAAATGGGGTGGGAAATGTATAGAATACTGTAACTACCCAAGACTACCCCGTATCCATCACACAATTCTTGGAACCACAAGTAATCGCAAGCTAACCTATGAACTGGCATACTATTAAGCAACTGAATTATAACATAATACATAGTTGTTCTACTATGCGGAAACATAATCATATTGAAAATCTAAAATAGATACAATACTGATAAAGCTTTACAATATGATAAATCTAAAGGATAAAACTGAAATTACATGACTGATTCTGACTAACATCTATGAAGGCTCTACTATACTAACTATAGATAGTTAGGACATGCCTCCAACTACCAGTAATCAATACACATGGAAAATAAATAAACTCTACATGAAGTAAAACTGTCTGGAGTTCCCGATGTAGGATAACTCATCACCTGCTGGCTAGAATCTACAACTATCTGTTTGTGATGTATGGGCTACAAATAGTACCTACATTATGAAACAATGTAGCCACACAGACGTATATGTGGATCAGTACTTGTGGAATGTATTGAGTATAGAGGGGTGAATGCAATAAGTAAAACTAATTTCATACATAATCTTAAAACATGTATCCTAAGTGTAAGTAGACTTACCAATATGCTAGAATAAGCTAAAAAATGAAAGAATCATAATGCATAAGTGTCAAACATACTATACTCTGATAAGATGGAGAATCACTACACTTAGTTTCTGTAAAACTTTACTTTAATGATATAAGTAGAACTGAAGCAGAGATATGGTACAAAATTGATACTGTATGAATACTAGGTCTGAACTATGTTATGGAGACTAAAATAACTCAAGGATTTGAGTATACAATCACATTGAGCACGAATGTATAAATGTACTAACTTATATGATTAACTGAATGACTAATAGCTGAATACTGGTCATGTAAGACTGAATTGTACTTAGTCTGAGTAACTGGACTAAAACTGTAGAGTACTATGCATATGAGGGAAGGACTGACTGAGCAACATGAGATAACTAAGCATGGATACATGTAAACTGTATTATTACAGAATGTAAGACCAAGCGTATAACATGATTCTGGAATAGGCTGTAAATTAAAATACTGATAACTAAATAACTACTAACTATATGCTATGGTCAAGTAGAACTAAACTGAATTCTGAACTGAGATTGTAACTGAGACTATGGGATGTATCATCCAACCGTCATAAACCATGTGAGCTATCATAGAGTCCAATGTCTAACCCATATTAGGGAGGGTTGTTCTATCCTTGCCATCAAAATTGAAACTGGACTGTAATGATCACTGACTAATGTCCTGAAGGATAAAGGTGTCATGCCTAACCAACGAGGGATCCCTCAAATTCTATGGTTGCACCGTAGGTCTTGAACATAGGGACTGCTACTAGTGCCTCATGGCTAACTAACAGGGGAGACACCATCCCTATGTTTGCTCGGTGCTAAATCCTACTCCCAAGTAGAAGACACTAAAATACTAACTGGTGAATGCATTGATAACTAATAACTGATAAGCTCAGGTCATGATATTCTTAAAGTAATAGTGTATACAAATTCTGGGGTAATTATTAACATTTAAACTAATTTTAATGACTAATTGAAAAAAAAAGACTCATGGTTTATCTGAAAATATTCTGAAAATGTTGAAACTAGTAAACAACTAAGTTTTTGGGTATTCATAACCCCCAGGACTCGATAGAACCAACAATAGGAACATACTAAAGTTTTGGACCCATAATAAGAAAGCATTATTTAAAGAAACCCATTACTTAGGCATTTCATCAAACACATGGATATTAATACTTTGACATGGGGTAATTCAGCAAACACATGAGGATCATGAACTTAGACATGGGAATGTCTTAAATATGGGAGTCTCTAAACTTATGTATGGGATTGAACAAGCATGCGAAGATATCATGGATACACAAATCAATTCACACTTAGGGATTTAATATGAAGATCATAACATTCTAAATATGTATTAGCTCAGTCCACTTGAAAACACATATACTCATAACTTGAAATCAAACACATGAGGATCATAAGTTAAAATATGGGAGTAGTTAAACAATTAAAATCACATAAATCTCAATATTAGAAACATAGGTTAAGGATTTAACATGTGAAAATCACCATTCGGACCTCTCAAAGTAATTTCAACAAAAACCATTTGTAAACATGATATATAATTAAAACTCATGAAATTTCATGGATATAATTCATATTAACATGTAAAGATTATAAATTTGGACATGAAACATGTAAAACTCATAACTTTTAAATTCAAAAAGGGTTCTTGGGTTCCATGGGTGAAAGAGAACCCATGGATGAACTCCCAAATACCTTAATTCGATGAATTCTTGAAGAAATCATGAAACTGAAGCCTGAATCCTGGTGTTATTTAGAGAAAAAGATTGAATAATTGATCTTGGGAAAAAGGAGGTTTTTTAAGTGAGAAATATTGAGGAAGATAGGCAAGTAATTCCCTTTTGGAAGCTACAAATTGTCCCTTGGATGTTTAGGGTTGAGGGGAAGGACCAAAGTTCCCCTTGACCTTTATAAAGCAAAAACTGTGGGGGGATAGACCCCGCTTCATGACCCCTAGTTAAGTCAAGCATCCCTCATGACACGACCCCTAGTTGGGTCAATCAGACCTCGCATCGTGGGGCTATCACGACCCCTTACTTCTTTACATAAAAAATGGCATAACTTTTCACTCGGGTATCGGATTTAGGTGAAATTGGTATCATTGGAAAGATAATTCAATTTTATACTATTTGGTGGGTCTTAATATGAAAAATTACATGTATATTAAAATTTATACACATTTAAAGTAGACCCTTGTAGAATCGAATACCAAACTTTGGCCGAATCAAAGGATCTTAGCTCAACTTGACTCTAAATGATTTCTATGAAAAATTTTAACCTCATTAGCATATTACACACTAGTATAAAGATCATGAAACTTATATTCACAAGAGAATCACTTGGATTATAACTTATACATATAATAATGACTATTCAAAGACTAGTCCAAAAATGTAGGGTGTTACAAATACCCTCAGCTTAAAAGCTGAAAAGTAACTCGTAGAAGGGTATGACCATACCCTCTAAACTGTACCCTAGGGTACAAGTGGTACCCTTGGCTCATACTCTAGAACAACCTTGGTCCCTCATACTTACTAATATATGACCACAATGGCCTAACTCGTATCTTAACATACGAGTAGTACCCTCTAACTCATACCCCAGAAAGAATCCCCTAAGCTAAGTATAGAGAATCACACGACCCAACCACATACGACTCTTACGTTAACGTACTTCTAATAAGGTCACTAGTTGTATCTTGGATAGAAGAATATCAAAACTCACCTATTAACATACAACTTAGATGACCTTAAACCGTATCCAAGCATAGACTAGTATGCTATAACTATATGTTGTCCAGAGAACAAACACTCAGGAAACTTTGTAATGGTCAAAAGCCAAGGTGTTTCATGATTTTATTATTCCTCGCACAAGAAGCATAAGTAGAGAAAAAATGGAAACTTCCAATCATATAATCAATAGCTCCTGAATCTATGATCCAAAAATCTCTTTGGTTGGAGTTGGCCTTGGGAAAAATAGACGGTACCATACTTGTTTCAGAAAAATAACAACAAGGAATAAATAATTTGGAGCATTTAGATGAAATTGTGGAGATTCCAGGAGTTTGTATAGAATTTTCAACTATTCCTTTATAAATGGAGATGTTTCTAGAAAAGGTTGTTGCTTCCGATCAAAATAAGTTGTTTGAGATCCTGATCATGTTGAAATTAAAAGACATGATCATCAACTCCCTTAATCTTCCAGTTTTCTGGTTTTCCATGAATCTTCCAACATGTTTCACGGGTGTGCGGGTGTTTCTTGCGATAATCGCACCATGACCTTTTCTTTTTGTCATCTTTATTTTTCATTATTACATGAGATGAAGAGTTTATAACAGATTTTAGTTCATTTCTTAAATCTGGTTTTAACAAAACCTTTCTCCTAGTTTACTCTCTTCTAACTCTAGAAAAAATTTCACAAAGTGAGGGTGGAAGATTTTTTCCTAGAATTCGCGACCTGAACTTATCAAACTCCTAATTTAATCCTACTAAAAAAGGTAAACTCTCTTATTTTCTTTCCTTTTATTTACTATAAAATTATCCCCAAAACACTTCCATTCATCATTGTAACACTGGTGTAACTCTTTTCACAAAGACACCATTTCATTATAATAGGCAGTGACTTCTTTTTCACCCTACTTACTTTGTCATAGTTTTATTTTTTCACTCAAGGATTTGAGAGGAATTTTCTACATTTGAATATATCTCCCTAAACGCTTCCCACATATCCTTAGCAATAGGTAAAAAAAGTTAAGTGTAACACCCTGAAATCTGGTTCCCGAGATGCCACACGATTCTTCAAACTACAAGTAGTCCTGGGCTAACCCTGGCTGCCTTTTCTATAGCTGAATCTCAAAATATAGAAACATAGATGAAAAATCATAATATATGCGAAAAACTATCTGAATCTTCTGAGTATATCTGAATAATACTAAATCTCAAAAGTATGACAAAACAAATGCTGAAAAAAAACAAATGCTGAAAATCTGAATACTAACTAAAAGGTCTAAATCTAAATCTAATAGTCCAATAAGGCTTTACTATTTGAATTTAGAGAGTCACTGGCATAGGCCCCAGCTGACTCTATTTTCTGAAATGAGTAAAGACATATCTACTAGTACCTTGAAAATATGACTAATTAAGCCCTCAAACTATGAGGACTCATGAACTACAGGGATTTAGATAAGATGCTCGAAGATCAATCACATTGCTGAGACTGAGCAGCTGAACCTACATTATAGGACAATATAGCACATAGACATATATGTGGATCAGTACTTTGAAGATGTACTAAGTATATGGGGGTATAATGCATACGTAAACCAATCATAATTGTAACTCTAGTGAGCCATAAATCTTAGTCTTATAAAAGATTTTCTATCACTCTTTTCCTTTGAAACTTAGAAGTTTTGGGAACTTTGGAAATCTTGGAACTTTGGGACATAGGGACTTTAGGACTCAGGGAGTTTCTTCTAACCGACATAAACCATGTGAGTTGACATGGAGTCCAACGTCTTGCCCATATTAGGGAGAGTTTTTCTACCATTGCCATCGAAATAGAACCTTAACTTTAGTGATCACTATGTTAGCCCATTATCGAAAATCAGAAACCTACAGTGGCACATAGTTTTAGGGCATGAGACCTTGAAATCATACCCACCTCGGTGCTAAATACTACTCCCATACTTATTACTCAGAACTTTTAGCAAATCCACCTTAAAACAGCACAGGGGTTTATAATGAAAACTAATTTTGCTTTACTTTTCTTTAAATCATAAACTGTATGAATCATGTGGATTCCTATCTTAGCTTGATCAAAAGATCAAATTTCTTTATTAAAATCTAAAAATAGCTAATCATGGGACTTTTAAAACCTAGTCATGCTTGAAATTTCAAAATACAAACTGAGGCTTAGTTACCCATGCTTTCATTTCATGTCAAACACCATAAGGTTCTTTCTTGATAATACAAATATTAATAATTCAACTTAAAAGCTGGAAAATATGATCATACGCATTGATTTTTAGAAAGTAGACATGTAATTCAATACCCAAATCACTTAAAATATCAAAATCATGTAATTAGCAACATTAGGTATAAACCCTAACTTAAATTTCATGGGAAATCATACCAAACTCAGCAATTTGAAATTTAAAGTAAGTTTTTGGGCACAAGGATAAAATATTGATCCTTGTTCAGAAACTCACATGCCTTAATTGATGATCTTTGATGAGAAACTTGAATCTTGGATTCCTATTGATGTTTTGGTAATGGCTTCTTAGTGTTCTTGTATTTGGAATCCTTAAATTTAGACTATCTTAGAGAATTAATGGAGAAATTCTGAGTTTCTTGGAGAGGAAGTAAAATGAACTAGGGTTTTGCTTTGAGAAGAAAGATGAATAAAGCATAAAGTTCTTTGAAATTCAAGTAATCCTATGTTTTGGATGGATTGGAGGTTGGGGCATTTACCAAAATGCCTACTTTAACTGTTAAACGGAACTAGAAAATGTAGATTTTTCCTGATCTGGGTGGCCACTACGAATCGTCACAATCGTGGTGGCTCACTGGAAAAAAGGACGAGTGGGAATTGGGTTCCCTCCATGATGCACCACCATTGCGGAGACCCTAAGTTTGCCATTTCAACCACTGGTGCAACGCGCCAGTAGCGCCGAGTGATACTAGAAATTTGGGCCTCTCCATGACGTGCCAATATCTTAGAGTCTCATTGAAAATTGACAATTATGATTTTATGTTTCTACGCATCGCGCTAAGGACCCAAATCATGATGTTTTGCGACTGGAACTTTAAATAGCCATAACTTCTTACTCGGTTATCAGATTTAGGCAAATCTTATATCGTTGAAAAGTTAATTCAATTTCCTATGCCATGAAAGTCAAAATATAAAGAATTTCATAAAAAAATAAACATCACTCATTCTAGAAACTAATCTTTGTCATCTTCGAGACAATTTTATGGTAGGAAAAATCGTGGGGTATTACAATATCTACCCCTTGGGAACATTCATCCTCAAATGTGGCTAGTTAAGCTTAAATTTCTGAGGAATCAGAGAATATAAGATTCCATGCATAACTGAAGTGAACTGAATAACTGAACTAATATCATTCTGAGCTTCTGAGTAATTCTGCGAGTGCATGAACTTACATGAGGACAACTATATAGCTGAATGTATGATTGGAAAGGAACTGAATTAAAGAAGAGTAGTACCTTCGGCTATATCTGAGTTTGCGGAGAAGAGGTGAGGGTACTTGGCTAACATGTCTGCTTCTGCTTCCCAAGTAGCGCCCTCAACAGACTGATTTCGTCAAACAACTTTAACCAAGGGAATTTCTTTTTTCCTTAGTCAACGAATCTAATGTTCTAAAATCTCAATTGGAATCTCTTTATATGAAAGGTTGTTCTGAATACCTGAGCTTTCTAAAGAAACTACAACGGTGGAGTCACTGATGCTCTTCTTAAGTATAGAGACGTAGAATACAGGATGAACGGTTGACAAGTCTATGGGTAACTCAAGCTCATAAGCTACTTTCCCAACACCACTCAAAATTCTATAAGGGCCAACATACTTGGGACTAAGCTTTCGCTTCTTGCCAAATCTCTTCACCTCTTTCATGTGTGAAATCTTCAAATACATTAAATCACCAATTTCAAACTCGAGGTCTCTTCTTCTCACATCTACATAGGATTTCTGATGACTCTAGGTTGTTTTGAATCTTTATCTAATCAACTTAACTTTCTCCATGGCCTCAAACACTGCATCAGCCCCAAGCAAAGTGGTCTCGCCCACTTCAAACCAACCGATGGGTGATCTGTATCTCCTCCCATAAAGAGTCTCAAATGGAGGCATTCGAATACTAGAATGATAACTATTATTATAAGAAAACTCAATCAATGGAAAATGCTCATCCCAACTACCTTTGAAATCAAGAGAATATGTCCTTAATATATATTCTAGAGTTTGGACGGTAATATCTGCTTGACCATCTGACCGAGGGTGAAAATCTGAACTAAGATGGACTTAGCTACCTAGACCCTTCTGAAAGGCTTTCCAAAACTGGGAAGTAAACTAAGTACCCTTTCTGAAATGATACATAAGGGAACCCCATGCAATCTAACTAACTCTCTAATATAAAACTTAGCATAATCCTCAGCTGTATAGGCTGTGTGAACTGGTAAGAAATGCATTGACTTAGTCAATCTGTCTACAATAACCTATATCAAATCATGATGATGACACAATTGGGGTAAACCAGTCACAAAATTCATATTCATCTCATCCCACTTACAAGTGGGAATACCAAACTCTTATAATATACCACCAAGTCTTTGGTGCTCTACCTTAACCTGTTTACAAGTTGCACACTTGGCTATAAACTCTGCTATATCTCTTTTCATGCCACTCCACTAATATATTTCCCGCATGTTGCGATAAATCTTGGTAGCACCTGGATGAATAGAATTACGTGCACCATGCACTTCTACCATAATTCTGTGTCTCAACTCATCAACATAAGACCCACACAGTCTATTCTGGTATCTTATCACACCATCTCTCCCTTAGGAGAAAACCTCTACCCTTTGGTCTTTAACCTACTTCTTCAGTAGGACCAAACTAGAATCCATATCTTGCTTCTCCTTCACTTTCGAATCCAAGAAAGATTCGGAACTACTCTGAACCCGAACATTCCCTTTAGCTGAATCAACCAACCTAAGACCCAATCTAGCCAAATGGTGAACTTCTCAAGCTAACTCTTTCTTATCATCCTTCACATGAGCAACACTGCCCATAGACAATCTACTAAGGGCATCTCCCACTACATTGGCCTTGTTCGAATGATATAATTCACTCATGTCATAGTCTTTCAGCTACTCTAACCACCTTCCCTGATGGAGATTCAACTCCGTCTGAGTAAACACATATTGTAAGATTTTTTGGTCTGTGAACATATCAATGTGCACACCATACAGATAATGTCTCAAGATTTTCAAAACAAACACCACAACAGCTAATTCAAGATCATGGGTTGGATAGTTCTTTTAATGATGCTTCAGCTATCTAGAGGCATAGGCTATGACTTTACCTCTCTGCATCAACACAAAATCCAAACCAACTCTAGAGGCATCATAATAAACAACAAAGCCATCTATACCATCAGGTAATGGTAGAATTGGGGCTGAAGTGAGTCGAGTCTTCAACTCCTAAAATCTCTTCTCGCAGGAATCTGACCACTAAAACATAACTTTATTTAGGTCAATCTAGACATCAGGGATGCAATAGATGAGAATCCTTCAAAAAAATGGCAGTAGTAACCAGCTGACCTCAGAAACTCCTAATGTGTGATGAAAATATAGGTATAGGCCAATTCCTTATGGCTTTTATCTTCTAGGGATCAGCTCTAATGCCATCAGCAAAAACAATATGACTGATAAAGGCTATTGATCTTACACAAAATTCACACTTGCTGAATTTAGCGAACAATTGATGATCTCTAAAATTTTGCAAGATAATTCTAAGGTGGTCTGCATAGTCATCCTTACTATGGGAGTATACGAGGATATCATTTATGAATACTATGACAAACATATCTAGATACTATTTGAACACTAGATTCATGATTTCCATGAAATCTTTTGGAGCATTGGTTAGCCCGAAAGACATGACTAGAAACTCAAAATGACCATAGCGATTTCTAAAAGTAGTCTTTGGAATATCACATTCCCTAACTTTAAGCTGATGATAGCCGAATCTAAGGTCTATCTTTGAGAAATAACTTGCACCTTGCAATTGATCAAACAGGTCACTAATTCCATGAAGAGGATATTTATTCTTGACTATGACCTTATTCAGCTGACGATAGTCAATGCACATATGCAAAGAACTATGTTTCTTTTGGACGAATAGGATAGGAGCACCCCATGGGGAAATACTAGGCCTTATGAAACCTTTATCTAAAAGATCTTTAAGTTTATCTTTCAACTCCTTAAGCTATGATGGAGTCATATGGTATGGAGTGATAGAAATAGGATGAGTATCTAAAAGAAGGTCAATACCAAATTTTATCTCTCTATCGGGAGGTACCCCTGGGAGATCTTCTAGAAAGACATCAGGAGACAGACTACATTGATGAACTGAAATGTTGGAGTCTCAGACTTTGTGTCTTTAACTCGAATTATATGGTAAATACAACCTCTGGAAATCAAACTTCTGGCCTTAAGATAAGATATGAAATGACTCTTGAGAGACACTGAATTACCTGACCACTCAAAGTCTGGCTCATCTGGAAAATGAAACTTTACTACTCGGGTGTGAGAATCTATAGAAGCATAACAGAAACTGAGCCAATCCATACCAAGAATAAGATCAAAATCAACCATATTTAACTCTATCAAGTCTGCTAACATAACTCAATGAAGAACAGTGATAGGATAATTTTTGTAGACTCGCTTAGCAACAGCTGACACACCTACTAGATTAGAAACTAGGAAAGGCTCAAGGATCTTTTCAGAACTTATCTCAAAATTTACAGCAACTAATGAGGTAACATAAGATAAACTCAACTGAGAGTGTAACAATACATAAGAAAGACACGAAGCATACCAGTACAACATCTAAGGAATCTTTCTATTCCTAGCGGGATAGCAAAGCATAAAATCGATTCTGGGTGACCTAGAGGAGCTGGTGCACTATTAGCTTAAGTCTAAGAACGAACATATCTGTTTCCCTGATTATCATATGAGAACTCTCTAATTCCATGACCTAAATTTCCACAACCAAAACAACCCTTTTTCCTAGCCAAGCACTCATCAATATGAGTTCTATCACAGTTAGCATATAGAGGATAATTGGGCTTACCGCTCACACTATTCTTAGATCTGGACATGATAGACTTAACCCATTGTTCTTACCTATTTATGGGTGTAGGACCATTGGATGAAAAAGGTGCAGGCATAGATGAAAGATTCTGAAACTACTAACGATTCCTCCTTCAAACCTATTCTGACCATGATCAAACTACTCTATTCTAGCACTCTTATTCAACTTCTCTCTATCCTTCATCTTTTATGCCTCAATCTGTTGAGCATGCATCATTAATCCAGGAAGGTCCATGTCCCTGTTGAGCATAGCAGTCCTAGACTCTTTAACTATCACCCCAAATACACTAGTTACAAACTTACTCATGTTTGACCCAGGTTCAGCTATCTAGTTAGGGTCATACTTAGATAACTGGTTAAACTTGAGGCAATACTCTATCATTGTCATAGAGCCCTACCTCAGCTTTATAAACTCTTCTATCTTAGCTTCTCTTATCTCAAGTGGGAATAACTTTTCTAAGAATGTATCCTGAAATATCTACCAAGCCATGGGAGTTGTATTCTCCCCTTTACTATTCTTCCACATCACCGCCTAATCATAATCAATATCTTTCAGCCTATAGGATGCCAATTCTACACTCTCCTCTTCAGAAACTTGCATAATTTGGGTGATCTTCTTTACCTCATCAAGATAAAGTCGTGGGTCCTCACTTGCTTCGACCCAAAGAATTCTGGCTGATTCTTTCTCATAAAATCACTTATTCTGGCTATGAATAAATCCCCATCTTGCTAAGGTAGGGCTGTAGCTTGACGGTTACCTTGAACATTTATTATCACACCTTGGGCTAACGCTTGAAAGGCATCCTGAAACTCTGCAAATGAGACATTCTCATTCAAAGGATATACGGGCTGAGGTAGCTGGTTATCATTTCTATGGGCGTTAGCTTTGTGAGGAGGCATATTCTATCATAAAAGAGCATGATTTAATAGAAAATATAGATAGTTGTATGGACGATGGATTGTGAAAGAAAGAGAAGATTTTCCTGAAATGCTCCATAGCATCTTTCTCATAGATGTGGCATACTTTACACTGATGATCGATACTCTATGTAATGCGGCTTTTTTGACTCCCTAGTTCTCTCTAAACCTTAGGCTCTGATACCAAGTTTGTAACACCCAAAATTTGGTTCTCGGGATTCCACACGGTGCTCCAAACTACAAGTAGTCTTGAGCTAACCCTTGTTGCCTTTTCTACATCTGAATCTCAAAATAAGGAAACATATATTAAAAATCATAATATATGCAAAAAACTATCTAAATCTTCTGAGTATATTTGAATCATACTAAATCTCAAAAGTCTAATAAAACAAATACTGAAAATTTAAATACTAACTCAAAGGTCTAAACCTGAATCTAATAGTCCGATAGTCCGATAAGCCTCTACTATCTGAATCTAGAGAGTTACTAGGACAGGCCCCAGCTGACTCTACTTTCTGAAATGAGTAAAGACATATCTACTATTAGCTTAGAAATCTTAATAACTAAGCCCTCAAACTATGGGGACTCACAACTGCAGGGATGTAGATAAGATGCTCAAAGATCAATCACGCTATTGAGACTGAGCAACTGAACCTATATTATAAGACAATGTATCACATAGACGTATATGTGAATCAGTACTTTGAGGATGTACTGAGTATATGGAGGTGTAATCCATACGTAAACATCATTGTAATTAGAAAGTAAATGCATATGGATGTATATGACTCACATAGGCTTGAATATCTAAAATATCAAAATTCATAATCATGTATAACAAATCATACTTGTAACTATAGTGAGCCATAACACTTAGCCTTATAAAAGCTTTACTATCTTTCTTTTCCTTTGAAACATAGAAGTTTTGGAAGCTATGGAAATCTTGGAAATTTGGGACATAGGTACTACGGGACTTAGGGAGTTTCTTCTAACTGACATAAACCATGTGAGTGACATGGATTCCAACGTCTTGCCCACGTACTACCCTTGCTATTCGAATAGAACCTTAAATATAGTGATCACTATCTTAGCCTACTATGGACAAATCAAAAATCTGTGGTGGCACGTAGTTCTGGGGCTTGAGACCTTGGAATCATATCCAACTCAGTGCTAAATACTACTCCCATACTTATTGCTCAGAACTTTTAGGAAATCTAGATTTAAATAGCATAAGGGTTTATAATGAAAACAATTATGCTTTGTTTTTCTTTAAATCATAAAGTGTATGAATCATGTGGATTCCTATCTTAGCTTAGATCAAAAAATCAACTTTCTTTATCAAAATCTAAAAACAACTAATCATGGAATGCTTAAAACATAGTCATGCTTGAAAAGTCAACATAAAAACTAGGGCTTAGTGATCCATGCTTTAATTTCATGTCAAACACCATAAGGTTCATGCTGGATAATACAAATATTCATAATTCAACTTAAAATCTAAAAAATACGATCATACGCATTAATTTTTTAAAATTAGACATGTAATTCAATACCCAAATCACTTAGAATCTCAAAATCATGCAATTGGCAACATTGAGTATAAGCCCTAACTTAAATTTCATGGGAAATCATACAAAACTCAGCAATTTGTAAGTTAAAGTAAGTTTTTGGGTACAGGGATGAAATATTTATCCTTGTTCAAAATCCCAGATACCTTAATTGATGATCTTTGATGAGAAAATCAAATCTTGGATTCCTATTGATGTTTTGAAGATGGATTCTTAGTGTTCTTGTATTGGAAATACTTAAATTTTAACTATCTTAGAGAATTAATGGAGAAATTTTGAGTTTCTTAAAGAGGAAGTATAATGAACTAGGGTTTTGATTTGAGGAGAAAGATGAATAAAACATAAAGTGTTTTGAAATTTGAGTAATATTATGTTTTTGGAGGGATTAGGGTTTGGGGAATTTACCAAAATGCCCCCTTTAATTTTAAAACAGAACTAAAAAACATACATTTTCCCCGATTTGGGTGGCCACCGCAATGCACCACAATTGTGGTGTATCATTGGAAAAGGATAAGTGGGAATTGGGTTTCCTCCGTGACGCGCCACCATCATGGAGCCCCTAAGTTTTCCATTTCAACCACTGGCGCGACGTGCCAGTATCGCGGAGTGACACAAGAAATTTTCAAACAAGAATTTGGGCCTATCCACGATGCGCCAAAATCGTGGAGTCTCACTGGAATGTAACAATTATGATATTACTTTTCTCCGTGATGTGCTAAGGACCTAAATCACAGTGATTTGCGAATGAAACTTTAAATAGCCATAACTTCTTACCCGGTTATCGGATTTAGGAGAATCTTATATCATTGAAAAGCTAATTCAATTTCTTACGCCATGGAAAGTCGAAATCTAAAGAATTTCATATGAAATAAACATCACTCATTCTAGAAGCTACTTCTTATCATCTTTGGGATGATTTTAGGCTTGGAAAAATTGCGAGGTATCATATTAATATTTACCTATGAATTATTTCATGGAATTTATTACCCAAGAAATTACTAGTGAATTCTCTGATCTCCAGGTGTTTATCTTTGGGTCTCTAACTTTTGACTTTTTTATCTATCTGGTCAGATGTCCCAATGTTTTACAATCATCAGTTGCAAGCTTTATGGATTGTGCTCATTATAGATAATTCTTTATTTAATTGATGAGAAGTTAACCGGAAGGGCATATGAGAAGAATTGCCTTCTTGAGTCATCAAATTTTCTATCAGAACTTCCAGAGAATACATTTTGTCTTATTTTGATACTCTAGAAAGATGTTCTCCGTGAAAACCTGTTTTGACCATATGATATTAAGAAAAAAATTGATCTGATACCGTGAATATTTAGATACTACAAAAGTATTTCTTTACTCATAAAGTTGTACAACAGTTACAGGTGAACAAGAAGATATCTAATCAATCCCTAATTCTTAGGAGATACATGAATCAAAAAAATTTCTCTAATCTATTTTCGTAGAATAATAATATATGATATCTATATTTACAATGTTAGATTTCAATCATATCTGCCAACCCTTTTGTGGAGTAGTTTATAATCAAATCTACCAGCTCATCTGTAGAGCAGATTATGACTAAAGTTGCCAACTCATTCGACAAGGTGGATGATACTACAATGGATCCTTCAAAACCATTCACTTATAGTAGATTAAAATATCTTCAACATCTTTAAACCATGTTTATGAAAAAAAGATTTTAGAGGAACTTGAAGGGTATCAAAGAAAAAAAGGTTTTAGAGGAACTTGAAGGGTATCAAAGAAAGACATTCAATGTATGAAAGGTGAATCGATGTGAAGAGGGGAATAGAAGGGGCTAAGTGTGCAAATATCCACTTCATAAATTCAATATTCACAAAAGAGAATACAGTCAAACAAAGCCCTTATTTCATTAAGGGAATATTTGTAAAAATATATTGTCATTTTATTCTATTAGTATAAATAAGACATTTTCTTATTTTTCATGGGAGTTTTTGATGAACATAGATTGAAATGTGTGGTTTCTTCTTAGTGAGTACTTAGTCTTGGTGAACACTCGAAATTGTTACTGAACTTATTTGCTTGATTAATCGAAGGTCATCCATTTGTGGATAATTTGGTTTTTCTTTGATTTGTTGATAGGGTTGATTTTAAGTTGTTAAAATTAATTAGGAGGTGAGGGTTTTAGATCCTTGTTGCCCACAATTTCAAGAGCTAGATTATTAACCCACACATCATTTCCTTTCTTATTTTCCCTCTTATCTTTGACCCTTTACACCTAAGGCCTCCAATTATGGGCCCCTCATTTTCTAGCACTTATTATATAAATAGTGTAAAGAAAACTTCATAAACAGTTTTTTTGAAGGAAGAAGTTTGAGAAAATAAGGTGGTGGACATCTAAAAGTAGGATTAGACAGAAAATAAAAAGCTTAAAAATAGGAGATTTTTGTTACAATTTTCAATGGATAAGTGATTTGATATTGAGTTGAAATTCTTTTTACTTTTCCCATAAAAAGAAAGCTTTTTGTTATGAAATATAAAGTAGAGAAGAAGAAGAATGAAGAGAGAAAAGAGAGTAATTCTTATTTCTCTTGAGAAATGATTTGCAATGAAAAGAACCCTTCTATTTATAGGAAAAATTCGTCCTAATTTCTTTCCAAAAGGTAGGCATTCCATATCTTAATAGATTCTTACTAAATCTTTATAGATACTCAATATATCTTGATAGATATTTACTATATCTTGATATACATTCACTATAATATAAATACGTTTATAACATACCCTTGAATGTCTTACTAATAGATAATGTGCCTCGTTAAAACCTTATCAGAAAAAATTCAATGAAAAAATTTAGTGACGAATAAATAGTACACATCTCTAATAATAAGAATTTTGGATGACTCATTAAAAATCTTACAAGAAATATTCAGTGGTACAAAACCTTTAATGAAAAAATAATACAACACATATAAGCTCCCCTTGATGAGAATATCAATACATAATCTTGAATTTTTGTATTTCAATCTTGTGCACGGTCTTCTCGAAGTTGTAGTTGGTAGATATTTAGTGAATAATCATTCATATTATCACTCAAATGAATCTGTTGCATGTTGATATCACCATTATTTTGGAGCTTATATGTGTATAAAAGATTTTAATAAAATCTGCTTTATTTTCTCTCCTTTTATGAAACAATCCTTTAGCTGGGTCATGCATGATTATTGTCTTGTTTGATGAATAGTTATTATCTCAACATAATTACATATCATGTAAAATGACATGTCTAACAGTAACCCTTCATGATAGTAGATAATATATCTGTATCGAACTCTTATATTGATCATATGTATGTCCTGCATATTTAAAAACTCAACAATATTCATTAGGATAAATATATTTATACAAGGGCTTTCATTTGTAATATGTAAGTGATTTTATGTCACTATCTCCACTTAGGACTGAAACTATATCATGCTCATAGTTATAGCTAGATGTATAAATGCATCAATTGTACAAGATATTGTACTTCATGACCAATCCAATTTTGCGTGTTTCTCGTTTCGACTTCTTTCAGCAGATAATCTATTACTTTTAAAACTCTTCAAGAGTTTAAATAGTATACAAATCATCAATTTATCTCTTATAAGGATTTTAAACAAGTTTCCTAGAAACTTCTACATGCTTCGGACATTTTAAATCATTCAAGGATTTTCGTATAGATTTTGTCATGTGAAAATATTTAATATTTCATGTGTGATATATTCTAGTGTTTGGACTTAAATCAAATAAGTTTTATGCTTATCAAAATGCATCCTTCTATGTTATTTGATAAATATTTTTACATCAGTATGCTTAAATAAATGTAAAATTAAGATCCTCGTAATCTTTTACCGTATTGCACTAATATTGTATCAAAAATATCATCAACAATATTTCATTTTATATCGGTTCGTAATGTGACCTGAACCTCTCATAATATTTTATGAAGTGTTATGTCATAGGCTCTTTAAGAGCATACTGTCTTCTTATTATGATCGTTTGTTCGTTGTTATTTTCAAAGATTATTTCATTTGGAACTAATTGATACACCACCCCTTTATGATGCATAAAATTTTTCCTTTAGAGACACATAATAGGACCACTTGCAACTTAAATATAACATTAAATTTGAGTTAGAAGATGCTTCTAATATTTGACTTGAATTATCTTTTGAGTGAGGATCTAGTGATAATTTCTAACATATTTCATGGTTGCTTATAATGTCCTCCTTATATAAACACAACTAACATACAACCTTCATAATTTTTTAGGAATCTTTGTGCATCATGATATATCCATTAATCGTATACCGCACATCAAAACTATTAGATGAAAAACATGTGATTCCTGATTCAGAACCAACATTGAGGGGGGAAATAATTAAAATTTATTAGTTTGATTCATACAAGTACTTTTGTATATAATATATCATATTTCAAACCAACACATGAAACATTATTCTCATTAGGCTCAGCTATTTATCGAAGGCTTTCAATGCCAAACCAACATTATCAAGATAATTATCTTGGTTACACAATCAAAAAATTGTTCTCTTAACTTAGTTTTATTGAGAAAGAAAGTTTATGAATATCAAACTTCAGGTTGACAATAAATATACATGTCATCATTTTATTGTTGCACCTTTTCAACATATCACATGATAGATGAACAGATCTTTCACCTTTTATACTTTTTATGGTTTAGGGGATCCAACCCCAACATTAGTTAGTCCAACCAACTTATCATGAAACCAAGCAACGTTGAAAGTTTATTAAGAATTTTTTTTTTCAATATATTTTTAATACTTAATATGCATATCTTTGACATCTCCCAGTCATTTATGACAACGTATGAACTTCTATCCTAGTAAACTTTAAGTTTACCATGACATGTGCATTTTATTAAATTTCGTGTTTACTATGACAAAAATTTATCTCAATAAATAATAAAATCTTAATTTATTATGGTATGTGATCTCATCATGGTTGAGTAACTTTTCACATTCATATTTCTTATCATAGTAACTTGGAGATATTCAATCTTCCAATTTTTTTTGCCTCTTCTGGACGTGGATTGTGATATCTGAACAACTAAGAACACGTTCAAATCTATATATAATCATATTCACTCCAAAGTATAAATCTGCATTTATAATAATCGAAATTCTCATTCCTTGAAATGAAATATAATCGTGCCTTAAGCATATCAAATTATGATAGCTTATAACCTCTATTAAAATATTGCTATTTTAGGATCAAATCTAGGTATACATATGGCTGTAAATAAATTTTTTCTAACATATCTTATAATCATAATAAGCATGTAAAATTATTATTACTTTTGATGATTATTATCATATTGTCCCTCGACGCGTATATTCATACATTCAATCACTTCTTTTCTTTCAGACATATTAACCATTGCTACCACATTCACTTTAGGAAATTGAGATATGTTTCACTATTTTAATCAAAAACACATTAGTTTACCTAAGCCATCATTATATCATCAGTATGGTGCATTGAGATTCAAACTCAACGTTTATCCATATAAAGGCCTCTTAGAAAATAAATAAGTGAGACTTGAACCAAACATCTAATCATCATGATGCAACGAGACTCTAACCCAATTTCTTACCCTTTTGATGCATGAAACTTGAATCCACCATCTTACCCGCAATCAATAAATAAGCCAAAGTATAATATAACTTAAACTTGAGTCTATAACAATATCACCACTTCATAATTATTCAGTGTGGTAATGATAAGAAAACCAAATAGCCACAAATTCTAATATAGCAAATTTGATATAGTAAAATATACCAAAAATAATATGAAAAAATTACCTAAAAGAACAACTTAAGTTTCTAAACTCCTAAAATCCCCCCACTTTAAAAATATTACATATATCCCAACATTTATTATTTTTAATAAAAGTTGAAATACATGTTAAAGCCCTCTCATCCTACACCCTTACTTTACCAAATTAAGAATGATTTCGCCTCATTCTATGCTTTTATTTTAGGGGCCAATTTCAATCCCATTTTTCCTCTAATTTAAAATTTTGAATTAAGGTAAATTTTTCCTTAAAATATTTTTCAATTTCTTTCTAATCTTGGACGAAGATTTTATTTAAAAAAGAAATAATTTGGGACTTTTTTACAAAGTGATTTTTTGGTGTTATGAACCAGTCATCAGCGCCCGCGACTCCGGCAGAGCAGCCAGAAACTCCATGATTTGTGCTTTAGGAATTTCACCAAAAATCATTTCTTTTTTAGAAGTACTATGTTGTTCTTTAATTCTTTATATGGTGCTTGATGTGGATTTCACAAAGAAAGAAAGAAAGGAATTTCTTTTGTTTTTCTTTTGTTTTTCTTCAGTTGTACTCTTCAATTATTTATACCAAAGATACATATTCTGTAAAACAACAAATACATTTTAAGCCTTTGCATATCTGGTTTTGTATTATTATGGATTTATGTATCTCTGCTTATTTTAGATCTAGGTAATTTTAGGCTTAGATACATATTTAGACATACGTGATACTTTCTTCAATATTTTGTATCTCTTGTTATCTGTTTACATTTTATATGTAACTCTTATTTTTAAGTTTTAGTGAGATCAGCATACCAAAGATAAATATTTGTAAGATTAAACATACATATTGTGTCTGAGGGGTATGTTATATGTATCTCACATTATTTTTTTTTTGGATTTAATTATTTATATCAAAGATACATATTTTGTAAAATAATAGATACAATTTAAGCATTCTGTATCTCTGGTAATATGCTATTGTAGATGTATGAATCTTTTGTTATTGCCTATATATATTTTCTTGATGTTCATACTTCTCTATATTTTTCTTTGCAGGTTTTCCTAATATGTAATGATGAGGAATCATCCACTAATGTCACCAAGGATCTATAGCTCTATGATATTTTGTATTAAGCCAAATTATTATATTTAAAGCAGTCAAAGATTTATTGAACATGTTGAGGGAAATGCACAAGTTTTTAATTAACATATTCTACCAACATAAATTTTATTTGAATTTAGGGGTATGACCTTCATGTATGTTAATTGAGTATCTTTATATATGAACTTCTACTCTATTAAGAAAATAAACTATTTTTTGTTTCTAAGATGATCAAAGACAAATCCAGGATTTTTAATACACGTTGATAAGGATAGGCTCCTGCTTTGACAACCTTATGCAAATTGTCAAGTATCACGTTGTAAAAGTTCTATACTCAAGAGGTAAAACAAAATAATGTTGCCAAAGTGCTAAGCAGGAAAACTCAAGATACATTAGAAATTAAAATTCTTTAGTAGTAAACTTTGTAGAATAGAAAAAAAAAGTTATAAATTCTGACAATTTATGATCCTTAGTAAGTATTTTCAAGATATATCACAGAACAATGCTTCTTTAAATGTAAAGGAAGATTGGGGAATATAAAATAAGATGGACTTGAAAAACCTAAAAAGGAAAAATAAATGAAACTTTCTACAAAAGAAAATAGTATTGTACTCAAAAAAAGTGTTTGAGCCAATTTGCAAGCACCATGAATATTCCATGGGATAGCTACTATTTATCAAAAATATAGATACAAGATAACTCTATCCACCAAAGATTGAACGGATCAATATAGAAATTATCTAGTGTTTTTACATCTTAAAAATCTAAGTGAGTTTTGTCATGCTATAGAACATAACAATGCTTTCTTGTATTTCAAGGAGGATTTGGGGCATATACAATAGGATGGACTTGTAAAATCTAAAAGGAAAGAATAAGTTAAACTCTCTACAAATAAAAAATAGTATAGTACAAGTAAAGGCAAAAACAACTTTTTACTTTTCCTTTCAGCTGAAGCACGTCCAATTTATGTTACTCAAACTCTTTAAAAATGGTGCGTGCATGTTTGAAGGATCTGGCAAGACCAAGATATCATCTTTTGAGATTCCAATAACATAGTCTCCAACGAATATGACTGTATCCACTTAAAGAGGTCAGTCCCCAGATGACATGATGCCTTAAATATATAAATACAATCCTCTGGACGATATTTTAGGACATAGTTGTAATCATACAAAAGAACTTCATAATATGTTACAAAAAATAAAATGTATTTTAACGTACTAGAAAAATAATTAGATATACATACACTGCACCATCGTGCACAAAAAATAATGAGAGATACATACACTGCATAATCTTTCGTATTCTTATATCACTAAAATAAAAACATCATGAGATACATATTTATACACAATCAGATTACCAGAGATACAAGAACATGAAAAATGTATCATGCATGGTAAAATATGTGTAACACCCCATACTTTTCTTTGCTAGAATTCATCCCTAGAAGGTAAAAGAATAGCTTCAAAGATAGATAATATAATTTTTCCTATAGAATTTTTCAGATTTCGATCTCTCATTGTGTAGATAATTTAATTAGCTTTCCAACAGTATAAGATTAGCCCAAATCCGATAACCGAGTGAGCAGTTATGGCTATTTTAACTTTCAGTCATAAAACAGCGTCATTTCGGCCACTAGAGCGCCACGGAGATAGTTTAAATGACATTCATCAAATTTCAGTGAGACTCCGTGATAGCCCCACATCGTGGAGAAACCTATTTTCCCAATTGTCCCACTCCAGTGGCCCTCCACGATGTTGGTGCATAGTGCCAAAGGCCAAAATGGCATTTCAAAGAAGCACCGCGATGGTGGTGCATTGCGGCGTCTGCCCAGTTCCCAGTTTTCAATTTTCAGTGAGTCACCGCGATAGTGGCACATCACGGTGGCCACCTAGTTCAAAAAAATATGCATTTTTCAGTCCTTTCAATTATTCAAAAGGGGTATTTTGGTAACTTATCCAGCCCCAATCTGTCTTAAACAAAGAATTTATCATAATCAAGGCACTTTATGCCCAAATTCATCACTTTCCTCTCAAAAGAAAATCGTATATCATCAAAGCTTCTTCTCCAAGAAATCCAAATTCCACCATTAATTCTCCAAGGAAATTCAAGATTAAGGATTTCTAATACAAGAACTCCAAGAATTCATCTTTAAAAGCACAATAGGAATCCAAGATTCAAGTTTTTCATCAAAGATCATCAATTAATGTATGTGTGGTTATGAACAAGCATACTCCTTTTATCCTTGTATCCAAAACTTGTTTTTAATTACAAAAGTTATTTGATTTTATGTGATTTCCCATGAAATTGAAGTTAGGGTTTATACCCAATATTGCTAGTCATAAGATTATGCGATTTCCATTGATTTAGAAGTTGAATTACATGATTTTTTTCATATTTTCATGCATATTATAGAAATTTCCAGATTTTATGATGAATTATAAATATTTACACTATCAAGAATGAATTTTAAGATGTTTTAACATGAGTTTGATGCTTGGGTCATTAATACCTAATGAGTATTACTATTTAAAGATTGATTGTTCTATGAGCACTTCATGACTATATTTTTTTCAGATTATTGCTATAGATTTGACCTTTTGGTCTCAGAATAGATATGAAATCCACTTTATAGAATTCATATTACAGATTTAGCTTTATAAATATACAGTTTGTTTTCATCATAAACCATTAGACTATTTTAAAAGCGAATTTTTATCAGAATGAGCATACAAATTTAATGGGAATAGTATTTAGCACCGAGATGGGTAAGTTACTACGGTTTCATACCCCAGAACTATGTGCCAATGTAGGATTTAGATTGTTCCCACTTCTACGTGCATGATAGATATGTGATCACTCAGATAGGTCATACTCCCTAGCAAGAGTATGACTCCTCTACACAACATTAGGATTCCTCCTTAGGGGCACAAGAATGTTGGACTCCATGAATGCTCACATGGTTTATGTCCGTTAGAAGAACCTCCCTTTAGATAAAAGATAAAGCATTTCCTTAAAGCCTTCAGATAAAACATTTTCCATTCAGAATAAGATTTCAGATTTCTAAACCATTTAAGATAAAGTAATTCTATATAGACTTACAAATTTCACTTAGCCTATATGATTTGAGAATAAGAACAGAATACATATTTTAGAACTAAGAGTAATGGCTCACAATATTTATAATATATGATTTATTGTTCATGATTTATGATCTTCAATTTTCAAACTACTCAAGCCCATGTGAGTCATTTTCCTTTAGGATGCATGATTGTAACACCCCAATTTTCTGAACCGGAATGCTACACGGTGCTTATGACCCTGACGGACTACAAGCTAACCCATGACTGTATCTGTACCAATGCACTGTAATATATAATGTAATAATCCAAAAAACATGAACATGTAGGCCATAAGGTTCAACTGAATAAAATATCTATAAAATGCTACACATGCATGAATAATGCTTACTAACTGAATAATATGAATGTAAGAGTACAAACATACATACATAGTAACAGAGATCGTGAGTACGTGATAGCTAAATATGTACATTAATACATGGTTTACTGATAACTGACATGGCTGAAACTGTAGTTCTGATAGCATGGGCGACAGTGTTTGATAGTCTAGAATCTGATGGAACTTTCTGAGTCCCGTGCTATAACTAAATTTGACTATATCTAACAGTCCTGGTATACTGATATCTGAAGAACTGTCTGAGTTTTTTACTGAGACTGAGTCTGAAACTATAGGAGGTACTTGTTTAACAGATATGTCCCATGTGTGCCATTATGGCTAAGATAGGATCCAATGTCTGCCCCGAGTGGAGGGGTGCTAAATCGCACCACTGGTAAGGACAGTTGTGAGTGACCCTTAGATGGTAGGTACTCGAAACAAAAGTGGTAGGAACCCCGAATTGATAGGTTAATCCACCTCATCAACCCTAATCTGACAGGTTAAGATGTCTCAACCTATGAAAGCTACATAGTTCTGGAACGCAAGGAGGACTGCTAAGAATCACACCCTAAACTGGTAGGTGAGTTCCCATCCATGGGAACACTCGGTGCTAACTTCTACTCCCATCTGAAGAGACTGAATATGATTCAACATACTGTACATAGACTGATTAACTGACTTCCATTGACTGACGGAATAGTACTACTACCTGAGAGTTAACTGAGATATGAGATTTCTAAGGTTTCCTGAGTCATATGACTGAATGAGTTATATAGATTATAGCTTGACTGAGATTATTAGGACAACATGACATAGCTCTAGGTACACAGCTATATTTTCTGGGTACGAATACCCCCAGTACTAAATAGAAGGAAACTGACACATATGACATGACTTGATCACAAGATTGGAGTCCACAATTCATAATATCATAAGTAGGGGATCTTATACTTTATGTAGTTAGTCAACATCTTAAACATTGTAGGGATTGCATTGATTTATTTTGTGTACATATTATACATAACCATTATCATACATGCTTCATACCACAATAATAGCAACACATTAATAGCACGGAATTCATATTTAAGTATGTAGCGAACACAGACTTGTCATGAAGATATCATGGAACTACGAAAACATAAATTCCTAACATCCCAAGCATTTTATCAAACACCTAGCATGCATTCTTTAAGGCATAGGTTTGTTTCATAACTTGCACCATATTACACCACATAAAGTTCATAGTTTTCAACTAACAACCATATATATTCCATGAAACACCTTTAGATATCATCTTAAAACTTAAACAACAATCATCAACTTGTAAATGCTCATATCACCACAAAAACCTCACAAAGTAGTATTTAAAACATGGTTCTTGAGCTCTATGAATGGATAGGATCAATAGATGAACACTATGCATACCTTAGATTAATAATCCGTGAAGATAGTAGTGAAATAATCTTGGAATTTGAAACCCCCAATTGAACCCTAGACTTGTTCTTGGTTGTTCTTGAGTGAATTTTGATAAAAGGTAATGTAAAGAGCTGATTTGGGGCCTCAATCCCATGTTTAGGACTTATATGGGGGGGGGGGAGATGACCCAAATACCCCTCTAGATGCGTCATTCAATTTCTATGAAAATTACCCGATTTGGGCCCCCGACGCGACGTGGAGACATCATGTTTCCACCCGTTTGTGACCTAGAAACTCACTGCGACACGCTGGAATCACGGAGAGACACTGGAAATTGATGAACGTCATTTTGTCTTACAGCCCGATGCGCCACTAACTGAAATGACACTGCTAAAACTTTAAATCGCCATAACTTCTTCACCGGGTGTCTGTTTTAGGCGAATTTGGTATTGATGGAAAGCTTATTCAATTCTATACAATTTTAAGGGTATATATATGCCAAAATACCACCTATAGACCAAGTTATGCTCGTTCAAAGATGATCTATGTGAAATCACACACGAACACTTGGTGGATTCAAAAGTTCTTAGCTTGGCTTACTCTAAGTGACTCTTATGAATATGCTTAACACACCATAAGCTCTGTTATCACTAGGATACTCATCCTATTTTATGTACTCAAATATGAATCATAGGATAGGAGGTTTCATGTGTAGGAACAATGGTTCATTTTCTAGCTTAGAAATATACGGGGTATTACAATATCTCCCCCTTGGAAACATTCGTCCTCGAATGAGACTGACATAAATAAGGAGAGACGATAAACTGGAGTACGTACAAGACATACACTACTGGAACATGATCTTATGATGGACATGACTATAAGCTAAACATATCATGCTGGACATGCATATCTGATGCATCAGTAACTGATTCATGAATGCATAACTAAAACTTCTAATATCTGAGTTCTCCCAATGAGAATACATATTTGATGCATGATTATACACTGGACTAATACATGAATGCATGACTGAATATGCAACAGTAATAGATACCAAGTTTATGATGGGAACATGAATGTGAAACTGAGTATGCTTAAGGAGAACTGTTACCTTAAGCTTGATCTGAATTGGCGAAGAAGAGGTGAGGATACTTGGTACGCATATCTTCTTCTGCTTCCCAAGTAGCTCCCTCATGAAACTGATTTTGCCAAAGAACGTTGACTAGAGGGACTTCTTTGTTCCTCAATCTACGAGTCCGATTGTTTGAGATTTCAACTGGCATCTCTTTATAAGAGAGATTGTTCTGAACATCAATGCTCTGAATAAGGACAACAACTGTTAGGTCACCTATGCATTTCTTGAGCAAAAAGAAAAAGAACACTTGATGAAATGAGGCTACAGCTAAAGTCAATTCAAGATCATAAGCTACTTTGTCGAAGTGACTGAGAATCCTGAAGGGACCGACATATCAGGAACTGAGTTTCTCTTTCTTGCTGAACCTCTTCACTCCCTTCGTGGGATAGATCTTGAGGTATACATAGTCATTGACCTCAAACTCGAGATTTTTTCTATGAACATCTGTATAAGACTTCTGTCGGCTCTATGTAGCTCGGAGTCTCTCTTGGATCAACTGAACTTTCTCTAAGGCGTCGAATACTAACTCAGGACCTATAACTGAGACCTCACAAACTTTGAACCAACCAATTAGAGATATACATCTCCTACCATAGAGATCTTCAAATGGAACCATTTGAATACTGGAATGATAGCTATTGTTGTATGCCAACTCAATCAAAGGAAAGTTGGGATGGGAAGTGGTTATCCCAACTTCCTTTGAAATCAATTGCACATGCCCTTAGCATATATTTAAGAGTCTGAATAATCCTTTTTCCTTGACCATCTGTCTAAGGATGAAATGTTGTACTGAGATAAACTTGGGTACCAAGACCTTTTTGGAATGCTTTCCAAAAGTGAGAGGTAAACTGGGTATCTCTGTCTAAAATAATAGATAGTGGAATACCGTGTAATCTGACCAACTCCCTGATATAGAGTTTGGCATAATCCTCGGCTGAATAAGAAGTACGAAAAAGAAGAAAATGAGCTGACTTGGTCATTCTATCTACAATAACCCAAACTGAATCATACTGATGACAAGTTCTAGGCAAACCCATCACGAAGTCCATGTTCACTTTTTCCCAGTTCCAAGTAGGAATGGTGAACTCCTACATGGAACCACTATGTTTCTGATGCTCTGTCTTAACTTGCTAACATGTAGAGCACTTAGACACAAACTCTGCAACATCTCTCTTCATCCCACTCCACTAATAGATCTCCCAAAAGTGGCGGTATATCTTAGTGGCTCCTGGATGAATAGAGTATCGTGCACGATGCCCTTCCGCAAGAATGCACTGCCTCAAGCCATCTACACTTGGAATGCACAAATAACCCTGACACCGAAGAACACCATCTCCCCCTTGGGAGAAAACCTCAAATTTTTTATTCTAAACTGACTCTTTTATCTTGACAAGGCTAGGATCTCTGTCTTGCTTTTCTTTCACCTCAGAAACTAGAGATGACTCTGAACTACTCTGAACATATACACCACCCTCGGAAGATTCGACTAACAAAACACCTAGTCTCACTAGCTAATGGATTTCCTGAGCTATTTTCTTCTTGCTATCCTCAATATGAGAAACACTACCAATGGAGAGTCTACTGAGAGCGTCGGCCACAATATTGGCCTTGCCCGGATGATAAAGGGCACTCATGTCATAATCTTTCAAGAGCTCTAACCACCTTCTCTAACAAAGATTGAGATCTTTCTGAGAAAAGACATACTAGAGACTCTTATGATCTGTAAAGACATCTACATGAACTCTGTAAAAATAATGCCTCCAAATCATCAAGGCAAATACTATGGCTTCTAACTTAAGATCATGAGTAGGATAATTCTTCTCATGGGGCTTTATCTATCTGGAGGCATAGGCTATGACCTTACCATGCTGAATGAGGACACAACCTAAACCCACTCTGGATGTATCACAATAAACTACAAAACCATCTGAGCCATTTGGAAGAGCTAAAATTAGAGCTAAGGTGAGTTGAGTCTTCAACTCTTGAAAAATCTTCTCGCATGAATCTGACTATTAAAACTTAACCTTTTTCTGAGTCAATCTGGACTTAGGAGAAGCAATAGAAGAAAAACCCTCGATTACAGGCCATACATAAGATACTTCTGATATCTGATAGAGATACGGGGTGAGGCTAATTTCTTATCGCTTTGGTCTTCTAAGGATCTACTCTAATGCCATCACTGGAAATAATATGGTCGAGGAATGCTATTGATCTTAGCCAAAATTTTCACTTACTAAACTTGGCAAATAACTAATGATCCCTGAGAGTTTGAAGAAAAATTCTGAGATGGTCTGAATGATCATGCTCAGTGCGAGAATAGACCAGAATATCATATATGAAGTCTATGATGAACATGTCTAAGTACTGCTTGAACACCCGATTCATCAAGTCCATTAAATCTGTAGGGGCATTGGTAATACCAAAGGTTATGACAAGAAATTTGAAGTGACCATACCACGAATGAAAAGCTGTCTTTGGAATGTCACATTCTCTAACTCTGAGATGATGATAGCCTGATCTGAGTTCTATCTTTGAGAAGTAACTAGAACCCTGAAGTTTGTCAAACAAATCATCTATTCTAGGAAGTGGATACCTGTTCTTGACTGTAACTTTGTTGAGATGACGGTAATCGATACACATCCTGAGAGAATCGTCTTTCTTGCACACAAATAAGACTGGTGCACCCCATAGGGATACACTGGTCCTGATGAATATCTTATCTAAGAAATCCTTCAACTGATCTTTCAGTTCCTTGAGTCCAACTGGTGCCATTCTATATGGAAAAATAGAAATAGGCTGAGTATCTGGGAGAAGTTCTATGCCGAAGTCTATTTCCCTTTTGGGAGGAATACCTAGAAGATCTTCGGGAAAGACATCTGAATATTCATTAACCACTAGTACTAATTCGAGACTAGAAGATTCAGAACTGGA
Organism: Capsicum annuum; assembly: GCF_002878395.1. Taxonomy (NCBI): domain Eukaryota; kingdom Viridiplantae; phylum Streptophyta; class Magnoliopsida; order Solanales; family Solanaceae; genus Capsicum; species Capsicum annuum. The sequence continues at coordinate 16,841,975 of NC_061114.1, read as the reverse complement.
ATCCTTAACATACATAAGATGATACACACACCCCTTAAAAATGATTTTCCTTGCCCGAAGGTAAGAAACAAGATGACCACCGAAAGATGAAGTACTACCCTTCCACTCTAGGACAGGATCATTCAGGAACTGAAACTGAACTATCCTATTTCTGCATTCGACTATGGCATAGAAGGAATGAAGCCAATCCATGTCGAGAATGACATCAAAGTCAATCATCTTTAACTCGACTAAATTTGCTGATGTGGATTTCTGAAATATCATAATCGGGCTATTCCTGCATACCCGTTGAGCTATGATGGTTTGACCTATTGGGGTAGAGACTGAAAAGGTCTCTGCTAAAATTTTGGGACGATTCCAAAATCGCCTGCTATGTATGGAGTAACAAAAGACAAGGATGCACCTGGGTCTAGCAAAGCATAAATATAAAAATGGAAAATCTGCAACGTACCAAGAATAACATCAAGAGAATTTTCTTGATCCTGTCGGGTCTGAAGAGCCTAGAGTCTATTTGGGCATTGCCCACTAGTAGCACTGGAAGTGACACCCTGCTGGTTTGGGCGACCGAACAAAGTTGTGGAATGGTTCTACTGACCCTAAGGACCTGGATGAGGACACTCTCTAATACTTTGTCCTGGCTTGCCATAACCAAAATAGACATCACTACCGGCTCAGCAAAAATCCTTATGGTTCTTACCACAAGTCTGACATAGGGAATTTGTTTGGGAACTGCTAACACTGCCCTGAGATTTAGAGCCTGGTGCTTTATCTCTATTGTCGTCTCTAGATTTCAGCACTGGGGCACTGGCGGAGGAAGGATCTGGAACACTGGCAGAAGAATGAGCTGGAGCTGATGACTTGGGACGAAACTGTGAATAATTTTCTCCCTCTAATTTGGGTTAAGCAAAACTAAAACTGCCTGACCTTGCTCTCTTATTTTGTATCTCCCTATTCCTAACCTTCTACTCCTCTATTTGCTGAGCATGGGTCATGAGCTTGGCTAAATTCATATCTCTGTTCAGCATCGCAGATCTACACTAATTTACCACACTATCATTCACCACTGACATGAACTTTCTCATCCTAGCCCTATTGTCTGCAACCACATGAGGGGCGTATCTGGCTAGCTGAGTAAATCTAAGAGAATACTCCCTAACCATCATATTTCCCTGCCTGAGGTTGATGAACTCAAGAACTTTGGCCTCTCTCAGCTCTTAGAGAAAGAATCTGTCTAAAAAAAGTCATCAAAAATTCCTCCTAATCAATAGGACCTACATCATCTACCCTTTCAAACTTCCACTGTTTGTACCAAGTATGAGCGACATCCTGTAATTGGTACACGGCTAAACTAGCACTCTGAACAAAAGTAACTCCCATGATATGAATGACCTTCTAGACTTGGTCAATGAATTCCTGAGGGTCTTCATCAAACTTAGACCTAGAGAAAGATGGAGGATTCATTCGGGTAAAGTCCTGAATCCTAGCTACTACGAAAATAGCCACTAGATTGGCCGAAATAACTAGTGGCCGTTCATTTTGGGCAGCTACATACTAAGCAAGTGTGGTGAATGTGGCTCTAAACTCTGCATGAGAAACATGATCGCCTAAAGGTTTTTTGAACTGAGGGGCTGACTGATTTCTTCTCTTAGGAGGTATGTTCTGAAATAAAGAGAAGAAGTAGATTAGACTGAGAGACTGACTTGTGATTATGCTCACTAGTACAACATAAACACTGAAATAAGGGAAACTATTCTTAAACATCTCATAGCCTCTTGCACATAAATGTGCCGCACAACAAACCCATGCACAAGACTCTACTAGATGCGTCTTTCAGACTTCCTAGGACTTTATTGAACCTTAGGCTCTGATACCAAGTTTGTAACACGCCAATTTTCTGAACCAGAATGCTACACGGTGCTTATGACCCACCCCAAAAATCCACAAGCTAACCCATGACTAATATCTGTACCTATGCACTATAATATATAATGTAATAATATGGAAAACATGAATATGTAGGCCATAAGGTTCAACTGAATAAAAAAATTATAAAATAGTAACATCCATGTGGGTGAAAGATACCCAAAATAATTGAAAACTGAATCAAAGATGAACTAAATTTGAAAGCCTCTAAAAACTATCAGAATAAGGAGTTTAAAGAAAATGTCTCCAACTAAATCCGTCTAGTAAAAGTAAGGTGAAATAATAAATGAAATAAAATAATATCATATCATCCTCAAATAAAAAGGACTCACTGTAACTCTGTATACTGGAATGCAGCTGCTACTGCTGGTCTAGAACTAGTGTATCTGAACCTATGGTGTAACATGAAAAGAAAGCACCATAGCACAAATGCGTCAGTATAACTGGAGTACTGAGTATACAAGTGAGGTAGGCTAATGCAAAGGGTTTACATGCATGAATAATGCTAACTGACTGACTGATATGAACGTAAGAGTACAAATATACATACATAGTAATAGAGATCGTGAGTACATGATAGCTAAATCTTTATGCTAATACATGGTTTAATGATAACTGACATGGCTAAAACTGTAGTTATGATAGCATGGGCGAATTTTTGTAACAGTCTTAAATTTGATGGAACTTTCTGAGTCCCGTGCTATAACTGAATTGTACTGTATCTAACAATCCTGGTATACTGATATCTGAAGAACTATCAAATTTTTTTACTGAGACTGAGTCAAAAACAGTGGGAGGTAGTTATTTAATCCACATGCCCATGTGTGCCATTATGGCTAAGCTGGGGTCTAATCTCTGCCCTGACTGGAGAGGTGTTAATACCGCACCACTGGTAAGGATAGTTTTGAGTGACCCTTAGCTGGCAGGTACTCGAAATAAGAGTGGTGGGAACCCTGAACTAACAGGTTAACATACCTCATCAACCCTAATCTGACAGGTTAAGATGTCTCAACCTATGCTGGCTACATAGTTTTGGAATGCAAGGATGACTGCTAAGAATCACACCCTAAACTGGTAGGTGAGTTCCCATCCTTGGGTTCACTTGGTGCTTACTTCTACTCCCGTCTAAAGAGACTAAACATGATTCAACTAACTATACATGGACTGATTAACTGACTTCCATTGACTGACGTAATAGTACTACTACCTGAAAGTTAACTGAGATAATAAGATTTCTGAGATTTTTTGAGTCACATGACTGACTGAGTTCTATAGATTATAGCTTGACTGAGATTAGTGGGATAACATGACATGGCTCTAGGCACACAGCTATATTTTCTGGGTATGAATACCCCCAGGACTCGATAGAAGGAAATTGACACATATGACATAACTTGATTACAAGATTGGAGTCTACAATTCATAATATCATAAGTAGGGGATCTTATACTTCATGTAGTTATTCAACATCTTAAACATTGTAGGGATTGCATGGATATATTTCGCGTATATATTATACATAACCATTTTCATACCTGCTTCATACCACAGCTATAGCAACACATCAATAGCATGGAATTCATATTTAAGTATATAGCTAACACAGACTTATCATTTAGATATCATGGAACCATGTAAACATAAATTACTAATATCCCAAGCATTTTATCAAACACCTAGAATGCATTCTTTAAGACATAGGTGTGTTTCATAACTTGCACCATATTACACCTAAATTTCATAGTTTTCAACTAACAACCACATATATTCCATGAAAACACCTTTAGATATCATCTTAAAACTTGAAAAATAATCATCAACATATACATGCTCATATCACCACAAAAAGTTCACAAAGTAGTATTTAAAACATGGTTCTTAAACTCTATGAACGGATTGTATCCATAGATGAACACTACGCATACCTTAGATTAATAATACGTGAAGATAGTAGTGAAATAAGCTTGGAATTTGAAACCCCCAATTGAACCCTACACTTGTTCTTTGTTGTTCTTGAGTGAATTTTGATAAAAAGTAATGTAAAGAGATAATTTGTGGCCTCAATCCCGTGTTGGGGACTTATATATAGGGGAAGATGACCCAAATACCCCTCTAGATGCGTCATTTAATTTTTGTGAAAATTACCCGATTTAGGCCCCCGACGCGACGCGGAGACATTGTGTTTTCACCTGTTTGTAACCTAGAAACTCACTGCGACATTCTGGAATTGCGGGAAGACACTAGAAATTGGCGAACATCATTTCTTCTTATGGCGAGATGCGCCATTGACTGAAATGACGCTACTGAAACTTTAAATCGCCATAACTTCTTCACCGATTGTCCGTTTTAGGCAAATTTTTTATCGATGGAAAGCTTATTAAATTCTATACAATTTGGAGGTTACAAATCTGACAAAATACCACCTATAAACCAAGTTATTCTTGTTTAAAGATGAGCTATATGAAATCACACATGAAAACTTGGTGGATTCAAAAGTTCTTAGCTTGGCTTACTGTAAATGACTCTTATGAACATGCTTAACACATCATAAGCTCTATTATCACTAGGGTACTCATCCTAATTCATGTAATCAAATGTGAATCATACGATAGGAAGTTTCATGTATAGGAACAATGGTTTATTTTCTAGATTAGAAATATACGGGGTATTACAATGATTTTATAAATTGTGATGATATTTTTTACTTGTTTAATTCATTCCCATATACTCAGTACATCCTCAAAGTACTGATCTATATATACATATATGAGCTACATTATCTCATAATATAGGTTCAGGTGCTTAGTCTCAGCAGCGTGAGTGATTTTCGAGCATCTCATCTACATCCCTGAAGTTGGTGAGTCCATATAGTTTGGGGACCTATCTATTCGTATTTTCAGTTATAAGTAGACACTTTATTATAAATTTTAGATAGTTTGAGTCAGCTGGGGCCTATCTCAGTGACTCTCTTGATTCAATCTGTAGTGGTTTGTCAAACTACTAGATTCAGTTTTAGATTTTAGTTACCATATTCACATTTTTAGTATTTTCTTATTCAGATAGTTTACCACATTTATTATGATTTTTCATTTATAGTTTCCCTATTTTAAGATTCAGATGTAGAAAAGGCATATAGGGTTAGCTCAGGACTACTTGTAGTTAGGAGCACCATATAGCATTCCGAGAATCAGATTTTAAGGCATTACAAACTTGGTATCATAGCCTAAAGTTTAGAGAGTCCTAGGGATTCAAACAAGCTGCATTATGTAGAGTCTTGATCATCGGTGTGAAGCACACCACATCTTTGAGCAAGAGGCTATGGAGCATTTTAGGAAATCATCTCTTGTTTCATAATATATCATGCATTCAGTGTCTCTACCTAATTCTAAATCATGCTTTCATGTGACATAAAATGCCTCCTCATCGAGCTAACGTGCATAGAAATGATAACCAGCCACCTCAGCCCGCTGATCCTTTAAATGAGAATGTGTCAAATCTAGATTTTTGGGCTGCCTTTCAGGCGCTAACTCAAGCTGTGAAAGCTAATGTTTAGGGCAACCGTTTGGCTACAATCCTACTTTAGCTAGATGGGGACGTAGCTACAGCCAGAATATGATATTTTATAAAGATAAATCTGTCGAAATTCTTTGGGTTGAAGTCAGGTGAGGACCCATAGTTTTATCTAGATAATGTGAAAAAGAATACCTAAATTATGCATGTTTCTAAAGTGGAGAGAGTAGAATTGGCATCTTATAGGCTGAACGATGCTGCATATGATTGGGTAGTGATATGGAAGAAAACTAGAGGGGAGAATGCAGCTTTCATAACTTGGCCGATATTTCAGGATTCATTCTTAGATAATTTCTTCCCACGTGAGATGAGGGAGCTAAAATAGAAGAGTTCATGAACCTGAGGTAGGGCTCAATGATAGTGAATGAGTATTATCTCAAGTTCAATCAGTTGTCTAAGTGTTCCCCTGATGAGATTGCTAACCCTAGGTCAAGAATGAGTAAGTTTGTAACTAGTGTATGTCTGGGTTAGTAGTTAAGGAGTGTAGGACTTCTATGCTCATTAGAGATATGGATCTTGCTAGATTGATGATACATGCTCAACAGATTAAGATAGAGAAGTTGAAGGAAAGAGAGAGAGTGAATAAGAGGGCTAGGATAGGGTGGTTTGATTATGGTCAGAATAGGTCTAGAGGAGGAAATCATTCGTAGTTTTAAATTGGTCATCTATGCCTGCACCTTCTTCAGTCAGTGCTCCCATACCCAGGAATATTCAGGGATAGTAGGGTAAGTATTCTAGGTCTAGATCTCAAAATAGTGAGAGTGGGAAGCCTAATCATCCTCAATATGCTAGGTGTGGTAAGAATCATGTGGGTGAACGTTAGTAGGGACAGAAAGGTTGTTATGTTTGTGCCCAGGTGGGTCATAGAATCAAAGAGTGCCCGCGTGCTAGACAAGGAAATAGGGATGTTCATCCAGTATCGGTGGTGGTCAATGCCAAAATCAATTTTATGCATTACCATCCTATCAGGAGCAGGAGGATTCACGAGATGTTGTTACTGGCATGCTTCGTGTCCTTCATCTTGATGTTTATGTGTTTTTAGATCCTGGGTCAAGTTTCTCTTATGTAACCCCATTAGTTGTAGTAAATTTTGAGATAAGTTCTGAAAAGATCCCTGAGCCTGTCTTAGTTTCTATTCCGGTAGGAGAGTTAGTTTTTGCTAAATATATTTATAGAACGTGTCGTATCACTGTCCTTCAAAAAGTCATCTAAGCATACTTAATAGAGTTACATATGGTTGACTTTGATCTTATTCTTGGTATGGATTGGATCTATTCTTGTTATTCAACCATAGATTTTTTCACTCGAGTGATGAAGTTTCAGTTTCCAAATGAGCCAATCTTTGAGTGGTCAGATAATTCAGTGTCTCTCAAGAGTCATTTCATATCTTATCTTAAAGCCAGAAAGTTGATATCCAAATGTTGCATTTACTATCTAGTTTGAGTCAAAGACACAAAGTCTGAGACTCCAACAATTCAGTCAGTTAGTGTAGTTAATGAGTTTCCTGATATTTTTTTGGAAGATCTCCCAGGGGTATCTCTCGATAGGGAAATAGAATTCAGTATTGACCTTCTCCCAGATACTTATCCTATTTCTATCCCCCCTTATCGCATGGATCCCGCAGAGCTTAAGGAGTAGAAGGATCAGCTCAAAGATCTTTTAGATAAAGGTTTTATAAGGCCTTGTATTTCTCCATGGGGCGCTCCCGTCCTATTCATGCGAAAGAAAGATGGTTCTTTGCAAATGTGCATTGACTATAGTCATCTAAATAAGGTCACAATCAAGAACAAATATCCTCTTCCTAGAATTGATGACTTATTTGATCAACTCCAAGGCGTAAGTTATTTCTCAAAGATAGACCTTAGATTCGGCTCTCATCAGCTTAAAGTAAGAGAATACGATATTCCAAAGACAGTTTTCAGAACCCGTTATGGTTATTTTGAGTTACTAGTCATGTCCTTCGAGCTAACTAATGCCACAAAAGCCTTCATGGACCTCATGAATTGAGTGTTCAAATAGTACCTAGACACGTTTGTCATAGTATTCATAGATGATATCCTTGGGTTCTCTCATAGCGAGGATGACCATGTAGATCATCTTAGAATTGTCTTGCAAACTCTTAGAGATCATAAATTGTTTTCCAAATTCAGAAAGTGTGAAGTTTAGCGAAGATCAGTAGCCTTTCTCGGTTATATTGTTTCTGCCGATGGCATTAGAGTGGATCCTTAAATGACAAAATCCATAAGAAATTGGCCTAGACCTATCTCTTTGTCTAACATTAGAAGTTTCTTGGGTGTAGCTGGTTATTACTGTCATTTTGTTTAAGGTTTCTCATCTATTGCATCTCCTATGTCTAGACTGACCCAAAAGAAAGTTAAGTTCCAATGGTCAAATTTCTGCGAGAAGAGTTTTCAGGGGTTGAAAACTTGATTCACTTCAGCCCAAGTCTTAGCTTTACCTAGTGGTATGGATGGTTTTGTTGTTTATTGTGATGCCTCTAGAGCTGGTTTGGGTTGTGTGTTAATGCAGAGAGGTAAGGTCATAGCTTATGCCTCTAGATAGTTGAAGCCATACGAAAAGAATTACCCAACCCATGATCTTGATTTAGTAGCTGTAGTATTTGTTTAGAAAATCTAGTGACATTATCTATATGGTGTGAATGGTGATGTGTTCACGGACCACAAAAACTTGCAATATGTGTTTACTTAGAGAGAGTTGAATCTCCGGAAAAGAGGGTGGTTAGAATTATTGAAAGATTATGACATAAGTGTGTTGTATTATTCGGGAAAGGCCAATATAATAGTAGACGCCCTTAGTATATTGTCTATGGGCAGTGTTGCTCATGTGGAGAATGATATGAAAGATTTAGCTCGAGAATTGCATCTTTTGGCTAGATTGGGTATTAGTTTCATGGATTTAGCTGAAGGGAATATTTGGGTTCAGAGTAGTTCCAAATCCTCCCTAGTTTTAGAAGTGAAGTACAAGCAAGACATGGATTCTAGTTTGGTCAAACTATAGGATATTGTTAAAGAGCAAATGGTAGAGGTTTTCTCCCAAGGGGGAGATGGTGTGTTGAGGTACCAAAGTAGATTGTGTGCTCCATATGTTGATCATTCTAGGCAGCGGATTATGGTGGAAGCACAGGGTGCATGTTATTTTATTCATCCAGGAGCCACCAAGATGACTACAATCTGTGGGAAATCTATTGGTGGAGTGGTATAAAGAAAGATATAGCAGAGTTTGTAGCAAGGTTTGGAACTTGTCAATAGGTTAAGGTAGAGCACCAAAGACCTGGTGGTACATTGCAAGAGTTTAGTATCCCCACTTGGAAGTGGGGAGATGTGAATATGGATTTTGTGATTGTTTTACCCCATTTGCGATGTCAACATGATTTGATATGGGTTATTGTAGACAGATTGACTAAGTCAGTGTAGTTTTTGCCAGTTTATATGTCCTATACAGCTGAGGATTATGCTAAGCTATATATTCAAGAGTTAGTCAGACTGCATGGAGTTACTTTGTCTATCATTTCAGATAGGGGTACTCAGTTTACTTCCCAGTTTTAGAGAGCTTTTCAGAAAGGTCTTGGTACCCCAGTTCATCTTAGTTTAGCTTTCCACCCTCAGACAGACGATCAAGAAAAAGGACCATCCAAACTCTAGAAGATATGTTAAGAGTATGTGTTATTGATTTTAAAGGTAGTTGAGGTTAGCATTTGTTGTTGATTGAGTTCTCTTATAATAACAGTTATCATTCTAGCATTCAGATGGCCCCATCTGAGGATTTCTTTGAGAAGAGATGTAGATCACCTATAGGTTGGTTTGAAGTGGGTGAGGCCGCTTTGCTTGGTCCTGATGCAGTGTTTGAAGCTATGGGGAAAGTTAAGTTGATTAGAGAAAGATTGAAAATAGCCCAAAGTATTCAGAAATCATATACAGATGTGAGAAAAAGGGACCTCTTGTTTGAGGTTGGTGATTTAGTCTATTTGAAAATTTCACCCATGAAAAGGGTGAAGACATTTGGCAAAAGGGGGAAGCTTAGTCCCCGGTATATTGGCCCTTATAGAATTCTGAGTCGTGCTAGGAGAGTAGCTTTTGAGATTGATTTACCCGCAGACTTGTCAGTCTTTCATCCTGTATTCCACGTCTCTATGCTTAAGAAATGTATCGGTGACTCGACTGTTGTAGTTCCTTTAGAAAGATCAGATATTCAGAACAACCTATTTTACAAAGAGATTCCAGCTAAGATTCTAGATCATCAGATCAGTTGACTAAGGAGCAAAGAAGATCACTTGGTCAAAGTTCTTTGTCGGAATCAGTCAGTTGAGGGCGCTACTTGGGAAACAGAAGCAGATATGAGAGCCAAGTACCCTTACCTCTTCTTCGCAAACTCAGATTTAGCTGAAGGTAATACTCTTCCTTAATTCAATTCTTTTCTAATCACAGATGCAACTATATAGTTGTCCTCATATAAGTTCATAAACCTATAGAATTACTCAGAAGCTTAGAATGATTTAGACTCAGATTCGTAAATTTATTTCAGTTGTGCATGCTATCATATATCCTCAGACTTCCATAGTATTCCTAGTCTAATTAGAAACATACGAGTATGAATGTTTCTAAGGGGGAGATATTGTTACACCTTGTATTTTTCTAGCTAGAATTCATCCCTAGAAGATTAAAAAATAGCTTCCAAGATAATATAATTTTTCGTATAGAATTTTCTAGATTTAGATCTCCATTGTGTAGAAAATTAAATTAGCTTTCCAACGGTATAAGATTCTCCCAAATTTGATAACCGAGTGAGAAGTTATGACTATTTTATGTTCCAGTCGTAAAACACCATCATTTCGGCCACTAGCAAGTTGCCGAGACAGTTTAAATGACATTCGTCAAATTCCAGTGAGGCTCCGCGATAGCCCCACATCGGGGGGAAATCAATTTTCCCAATTGTCCCATTCTAGAGGCCCTCTGCGATGTTAGCACGTCGTGCCGAAGGCCAAAATGGCATTTCAAAGGGGCACCGCTATGGTGGTACGTCGCAGTGTCTACCCATTTCCTAGTTGTCAATTTCCAGTGAGCCACCACGATAGTGGCGCATCGCGATGGCCACTAAGTTCAGAAAAATATGTATTTTTCAGTCCTTTTAATTATTTAAAAGGGGTATTTTGGTAACTTACCAAGCCCCACTCCATCTTAAACAAAGAATTTATCATACTCAAGGCACTTTATGCCCAAATTCATTACTTTTCTCTCAAAAGAAAACCCTAGATCATCAAAACTCCTTCTCTAAGAAACCCAAATTCCTCCATTAATTCTCCAAGGAAATTCAAGATTAAGGATTCCTAACACAAGAAATCTAATAATTCATCTTTAAAAGCACAATAGGAATCCAAGATTCAAACTTAAAATGAAAGATCATCAATTAATGTATGTGGGGTTATGAACAAGGATACTTCTTTCATCCTTGTGCCCAAAACATGTTTTTAATTACAAAAGTTATTTGATTTTATGTGATTTTCCATGAAATTGAAGTTAGGATTTATACCCAATATTGCTATTCATAAGATTATGAGATTTTCATTGATTTAAAAGTTGAATTACATGATTTTGTTCATATTTTCATGCATATTGCAGAAATTTTATGATTTTATGATAAATTATAAATGTTTACACTATCAAGCATGAATTTTAAGATATTTTAACATGATTTTGATGCTTGGTTCATTAATCCCTAATGAGTATTGCTATTTCAAGATTGATTGTGCTATGAGCACTTTATGACTAGATTCTTTTCAGATTATTGATAAGGATTTGACCTTTTGGTCTCAGAATAGATATGAAATTCACTTTAGAGTATTCAGATTACAGATTTAGCTTTACAGATATACAATTGGTTTTCATCATATATCATTAGATTATTTTAAAAGTGCATTTTCATTAAAATAAGCATATAGATTTAATGGGAGTGATATTTAGCACCGAGTTGAGTAAGTTACTACGGTTTCATACCCCAGAACTATATACCGACGTGGGATTTTGATTGTTCCCACCTCTTCATGGATGATAGATATGTGATCACTCAAATAGGTTATACTCCCTGGCAAAAGTATGATTCCTCTCCCCAATGTGAGGATTCCTCCTTAGGGTGGCAAGAACGTTGGACTTCATGAATGCTCACATGATTTATGTCAGTTAGAAGAACCTCCTTTCAGATAAAAGATAAAGTACTCCCTTGAAGCCTTTAGATAAAGCATTTTCCATTCAGAATAAGATTTCAGATTGTTAAACCCTTTAAGATAAAGTATTTTTATACAAACTTACAGATTTCACTTAGCTTTTATGATTTAAGAGTAAGAACAGAATACAAATTTCAAAACTAAGGGTAATGGCTCACAAGATTTATAATATATGCTTTATTGTTCATGATTTATGATCTTTAGTTTTCAGACTACTCAAGCCTATGTGAGTCATTTTTCTTTAGTATTCATGATTTCATAAATTGTGATGATATTGTTTACTTATTGCATTCACCCCCATATACTTAGTACATCCTCAAAGTACTGATCCACATATACATCTATGTGCTATATTATCTTATGATGTTGGTTCAGGTACTTAGTCTTAGCAGCGTGAGTGATTTTCGAGCATCTCATCTATATCCCTGCAGTTGGTGAGTCCTCATAGTTCAGGGAATTAGCTATTCATATTTTTAGTTATAAGTAGATGCTTTATTATTCATTTCAGACAGTTTGAGTAAGTTGGGGCCTATCCCAGTGACTTTCTAGATTCAGTCAATGAAGGCTTGTCATAATACTAGATTCAATATTAAATTTCAGTTACAGTATTCACATTTCAGTATTTTCTTATTCAGACAGTTTACCATATTTATTATGATTTTTCATTTATAGTTTCCTTATTTTGAGATTCAGATTTTGAAAAGGCAGTCAGGGTTAGCTTAGGACTACTTGTAGTTCGGAGCATCGTGTGGCATCCCGAGAATCAGATTTTAGGGTGTTACAATACGTATATCGGTCAACGGGCAATTTAAAATAACTACAAAAGTGTAACGTAAAACAATTATAAATTTTATCTTAGATATATAATCTATTAAACAAGAGATAATTAACTTCTGATATGTTAAACAAGATACATATATTTTCTTTTCCGATCTTTTTGCGTAGAAATTGAAGGAATGCTCAATGGCTAAATCGCTTAGAAATTGAAGAAATTCGGTGTTGTGAACCAGTCTCCAGTGTCGTCGACTCTGGCGGAGAAACCGAAAACTCCACTACAACCTCCATCATAGACCACCAACGACAGTGGAGTAACTGAAGAACTTAGAATGGCGGAAGAGTTGGTAGCTAAAGCTATAACAAAATCAAGAAAAACAAAAAAAAAAACATACAAATAGTTTGGAAACTGATTATGGAAGACAATTTGTTTAAAAAAGTGGAATAACAAACAAATTACCTTTTTGCATGGGACTTTATTGAATTTTTATCATAATTAGTTAGGTTAATTGCTATATTAATGCTAGTTGGTCGTTACATCCCTTAAAATATGCTAATTAGTTTAATTATTACATGTATCTGTAGGATGTATCTAACATAATTTATATGTATCATTAAAGGCTCAAATTTGAAATTTTCTGAAATTTAGAAAATAGTTGGGATTTTTGGTAAATACCAATAAACATGTTGTTAAATAGGTAAGTTTTACAAATAACAAAACTACACGTCCTCAACCCTACTATATTCTGTTTGATGTAGTATAACGAAATTGTATGTCATTAACACTACACTACTTTATAATTGCTCTCAAAAGTATTGCTAAAGCATAAGAAAAATTAAATCATATATAAATGGCACTATACCAACTTTCTAGCAATCTGAAAAAAGACACCGAAGAGCAAATATCATAAATTTCAAAAAACAAATAAATCTTTTCTGAGTAACATTATGCGTACAGACTCTGATAATTATATAATACATGTCATGTCATATCTAAAATGTTAGCATTCATTCTACCATATTCCTTTACAACCACACAAAAATAGTTAGTAACAACACTCTTATCATAATTAACTAAAGCAATTCATTAAAGGCTAATTTAATTTACACATTTTTTTTTGTTGCAGTAGAATTTTTCTTGTTGATTTCATAATGAGATTGACCGAAACATGAGAAGAAAAAAATTAAATTCAATTTCATTGATTAGAGGCTCATGCTGATAATGTGTTATGAAATATAAAGCATAGAAGAAGAAGAATAGAGAGAGAATAGAGGTTAATCATTATTTTTGTTGAGGAATGATTTACAATGACGAGAACCCCTTTATTTGTAGGGGAAATTTCTCCTAGTTTCTCTTCAAAAGATAGACATTCCATCTCTTGATAGACTCTCACTAAATCTTGATAGATATACAATATATCTTGATAGATATTCGCTATATCTTGATAGATAGTTAGATATTCAATAGATCTTGTGCTATGAATGGGCCTAGACCCGTATTGGCAAAATAGCCTAAGAGCATATTAAATGGCTATGTGTGGGATCTGTTGATAAATAGCACTTGTGGGAGCAAAATAGATTATGCAAATTGTGATAATTGCTTAGGAAAAGTCTATGTTTCTCATCCCAATTCTCTCTAATCCTCTCATCCCCTTCTACTACTATCCATGCTCTTTCATATTGCAATTTTTCCCTTGTCTATTAATCAAAGTTTATTAGTTTCGTTCACTCCGTGTATTGATTGTTGAGTTGATAATTCAAGATCGTTACATTGGTGCCTTCATTGCTCGTACTCCCATGTCAACATTGGTACTAAATCGATTCAGTGGTGGTAATCCAGAGGACTGGATTTTTTAGGCTGAGCGATACTTTACATACCTTGGCTTCCCCGAGAAGGATTGGCTACCCCTTCCTTCCCTCTACCTTGATGGTGTGGCACTCGATTGGTTCCGTTGGATCTATCGCAACAAATAAGTTTTGAATTGGAAGCATTTCAAGGAGAAGTTAGCTTTGCATTTTCAAGCACGAACCACTCCAAAATCTCATGTGGTAAACTCACAACTTACCATTATTCTAACCTTGTTACAGAAGGTACAGAACAACCTAGACAAAATCCATATGTCAACTCCTGGTATACCCAATCACACGAGCTTGTCACCAATAATAATTCAAGAGGTTCCAGTAGAAAATGCATATTCAGGTCATGTGGACTAGGTGTTCGATGAAAGTTCTCACCAGATTACAAACTCAGTCCATGAATTTGGCACTGATTTTGACTTAGTATCAAATATTTCAGACGGGTCGCAAATACCTTTGCAGGTAACTCAGGTGATAAGCAAACCTACTTGGTGTGGTGAACCTGAAATTGATTGTTCTGATGATACACACTCTAGGAAATCAATTAGTGGGGAAGATGAATGTCTCGACCCTAATACGAGCATAGTGTTCAATGGAAGTCTCCAGCGAAATGAGTTCCACCTACAATGCCAATTTTCATATCTCAAGATTATTATGATTGAAAAATCTATTTTCTATATGAATTTGCCTTCTAATTTTGATGGACCAACAAGAGTTGAGGGAGAGGCCTCTCTCATCCCTCATGACAATAATTCTTTTATTGCCGAGTTTTATCCTTCCATAACCACCCAATCATCTTTGGCCGATTTTGGTGATCTAGCAAAATATGAGATCATGAAAGATGGCTTACCCACTTTCTATTTGTTCGATACCGAACAACATTTATCCCTTCTCATTCCCTTTGTGCTTCGGCATATCAGATGTGGTGGTCTTTTGTATGTGCTGGAATTTAAAAATATTGGTGATCACCTTGTTGCTTTTGATGCTCAAGATGGTGGTGTCATGATTATCAGTCGTGATGCAACCTTACTTTCTGGAGATGCCCATAGGAAATACACTTGTGCTTTGATTTTGTTGTCATGAAGCTATCTTCTCTCAGTACACAGACTTGTCTCAGGTACTTCCTTTTATTTCCTATCATGCATAAGGCATGCTACATACTTGTACATGCTAACATATGTGGCACAATTGTATATTCTTACCCTATGACTAAAGTGTGGGATCCTGGATAGTTTTGGATTATGAATTCCTACATTAGTGGAATAATTGAGCATCAAACTATTGGTGTAGATATTTGTGATATCTCTTCAAGCCTTGCTAGCCTTACCTCAAGTGCAGATATTCTTTTTCAGAATTTTTTATTTACTCCAATTGTGAGGTGTTAAAAGACTGTTGAATGTCTCATGATTTTTGATAAAATACCACAAAGATGTGTTGTTTGTTGGATTGAATGGATCGAAACTTATGAACGAGCAGAAAATTGTGATGGATTTTTTAGTTTCTATGCTAGTCCATTCATTGGTATGACTTTTAATTGTGGTGGTTCTGCTATGTTCTATATCGGCCAGTTTCTTCTGATGGTTTCTCTTAATAACCAGACCTCTTCCTCGACTCTAACCCCTTGTGCTATTGTACTCCTTGCGACCGACAATATGGTTACATGGCTAGCTACAAAAGTAATTAAGATCTTATTCCTTGGTCATCCTAAGGAGGAGGTGGAAAGCTATCTTGCAAAAGATGTTGCCTTCAGTGAGCACGTGCTAGTTGGTTCTTCGTATAGCGTGTGGGAAATTATCTTATTCTATGGAACTTGGTTTCATTTATTTGGTTTAGTTGCGGCATGGAGGCACATCAAGAGTTCTTTTGGTACCCACACAGCTGATCTGGGAATACGTAAGCAACAAATAAAGCAGTTGGCCGACAAATATTGTGATCAATTTGTACCTTGCAAAACATTGATTAGTTGTATGCAAGGGTTCGACTTAATTTTCCGCTGCTCCTTTGAGTTTCTATGCACAAGTTTGGTGTGTAAAATGCTTCCCAGTTTATCAATATCAAGTCACGTCCCTAGTAGTATCCATGAGCACATTCATGATGGTGTATATGACTGGGAAGTAAGGGAACATAGCCATATAAAGTCAAATGTTTTGCCTTCTCATATGGGAATATTACAATGTGTCCCTCCGGAGAATGTCAAGATTATGCAAATCGCTTCAACTCTTTATGAGGCTATTAAAGCCAATGTTGTAGTTGTGACAGGCTACAAGACTCTTTTTATGAGATTGTTTTGTAGGACATTGCTAAGAAGATTTTTTGGATACCAAAGTAGTGCTGCAAGGTCTATCAAGAATTCCAGACATGTGAGAAAGTTCTTTGTTTATGTTCAGTCATGGGCTTTTGACAATGCTGTTGTTGGTGCAAGGCTTTACAACTTAAACCTTGAGGACAAGGTTCTCATTGGGGCTGGAGGTATTTTTATGAATGGGCCTAGACCCGTATTGGCAAAATAGCCCAAGAGCATATTAAGTGGCTATATGTGGGATCCGTTGATAAATAGCACTTGTGGGAGCAAAATAGATTATGCAAATTGTGATAATTGCTTAGGCAAAGTCTATGTTTCTTATCCCAATTCTCTCTAATCCTCTTATCCCCTTCTACTACTATTCATGCTCTTTCATATTGTAATTTCTCCCTTATCTATTAATCAAAGTTTATTAGTTTCGTTCACACCGTGTATTGATTGTTGAGTTGATAATTCGAGATCGTTACATCTTGATAAATATTCACTATAATATAAATACATTTATAACATTTTCTTTCCTTCTAGTCTTTTAAATTATCTTTTTTATTACCCACTTTTCTTACTTTTTCTCTCTTTCTCATCTTCTCCCCTCTCTTTCCTCTATTCTTCTTATTCCCTTTTTTTCAAGTTCAAAGACTCAAAAGTTCATACAAAAATTTAAAAATTATTGATAATATTATTACTTTATTGATAATTTCATTTCGAAGAGAACATAGTCCATGTTTCAAATTTGGAAGACTTATTTTGAAGTAAAAAAATATTTGGGACCAAATCTTCACAGTTCTTGAATCTGGTAATATCATTTTAACTTTTTATTTTATTTTTGTATTTTATATTTGATATTTTTTTATTTGATAGTGCAGATTGTGTTTAAACTATTTATTAGAATTTAATATGTCAACTAGAAAACACGAATTTGATTATTTAAAACTTGTAAAAATAAAAAAAACAAGAGTCGATAATTTGATAAAATCTAAATAAGAAGCGCTTGATAAATTTTTGAAAAATGATACCAACGTTAAATTAAAAAAATGTAGAAAAATATTTTAGTTGAGTTAGATGATGATATAATTCAAAAAGATAATAAATTTTTAAATACAAATTCTCAACTAAATCAAGACTTTATAAATGAACCAAACAATTGTACTCCTAAGAATATATATGATCCTAGTCAATGGAATAATATTGATACAAAGCTAAGAGATCTATTACTAGAAAATGGACCAATTAGAATTATTAACATAGATTTTTCAAGGATGATTTTTTAAGACACTTTTTTACTACACATTATTTTCAAAAATTAACAAATGGAGAAAGACATGAAAGAAGATAGTTTATTTCAAAGATTTAGATAAAGTCTTTTATTTTTGTTGCAAGTTGTTTGATACTATTTTTAATGCTAAGAACAATAAATCTGCTAGTGAATGTAGAGATTGAAAAAATCTTAATGTTAAACTTAGATCTCACGAAACAATTTACCAACATATTATAAACATGAGTTCATAGGTTTATTTAGAAATTAGATTATGTAACAATAGAACAGTTGATAAAAATGGTCAAGATCAAATTAATAAAAACAAAGAACAATGAAAAAATGTATTGTCAAAATTATTTCTGTCATATAACTCTTGAAAAAAATAATTTGATATTCAGAGAAAAAAATAAAAAAATTATATCAAGAAAATAATGAAAACTTCTTAAGTCTTATTGAAATGATTGTGAAATTTGATCCAATCATGTAAGAGCATATTTAGACAATTAAACATGATGAAATTCATAATCATTAACTTGGAGATAATATTCAAAATAAATTAATAAGTTTGTTGGCAAGTGAAATTAATCATAAAATTATTGAAAAATTGTAGAAACAAAGTGTTTCTCTATAATACTTTATTGTACGCCGAATATAAGTCATCAAGATCAAATGCTATTTGTATTACAGATCATAGATATTTCAACAACTCTAATAAAAATTATTGAATATTTTTTAAAGTTCTTAAAGTTGGATGATACAAGTAGAAGAAGTCTTTTTAAAGTTATTTTAGATGAAATAAAATTATTGGATTTGACTTAAATAATCTAACAGGACAAGGATATGATAATGGATCTTATATGAAAGAAAAACATTACAAAGTGGGAAAACGAATTCTCAATATAAATCCTTGATCATTATACACCATGTGTTTGTCATAATTAAAATTTGATACTTTACAATATGGATAATTCTTGTATAAAAGCTATATCATTCCTGAGAGTGGCACAACATATATATTCACTATTTTCTTCTTTCGCTTAACGATGAAAATTTTTGAAAGATTATGTACCTAACTTAACTCTTAAATTATTGCTACAAACACGTTGCGAAAGTCATATTGAAAGTATTAAAACAATAAGAATTTAAAATCCACAGATAAGAGATGCTTTAATGAAATTAATAGAAGTTAGTAATGATCTAAAGATTAATGTGAAGCAAAAACAGAGTTGAAATTTCTATTGAGGGGATTCAAGATTTGTAGAAAAACTTACTAAAAGGGGTTGAACATCTACAATATAATATATAAAAATTATTTTAAGCATGTATCAATAATAAATTTTTTCACCAAAGGAAGGTCAGACGAACCCCCTATAGGCTGGCTCCACCTCTCAAGTGAAGACAATTGTTTAGCAATTTATGAGCTTGATAATTTTAAATTTTTACTAGGTATAACTATTTTTTATAATGTACTATTTATTGTTAATTCAAGTAGCAAAACTTTACAATCAAAAGATATGAATATTGATGCTGCCACAGATCAATTAGGAGGTCTAGCTTTGTTTTTAAAAATAGTATAGAGAAGACGTATTTACATTTGCTATGATTTTAGCTAAGAAAATTGTATTAGAAATGAATATAAAACCTCAATTTCATAATAAATGTATGATTTATAAAAAAAAATAATTTGATGAGAATGTTGTTAATGAAATCACAAGATCTATCAAAGAATCTATTAGAGTTGATTACTTCTTATACATAGTTGACCAAACTATTTTTTAACTTCAAATTACATTTGAACAATTTGAAGCATATGAAAATATTTTTGATTTTCTATTCAGCAGAAAGAAATTGAGATCATCAAACGACGAGAATTTAAAAAAGTATTGTCTTAATCTTGAATGATCCTTAAAACATAATATTCACTCTGATTTTGACGGTTCAAACTTATTTTTTGAATTAAAATTTTTAAAGAAAATAGTACAAGTAGAATATAATACTCTAATTTAGATACTTAGTCAAATAAAAAGACTTGATTTTTCTCAAATGTTTATATTGGTTATAGAATAAACTTAACAATTTTTGTAATTGTTGCCTCTACAGAAAAATGATTTCAAAATTAAAAATGATAAAATTTTATTTAAGATCAATAATGTCTTAAGAAAGATAACTGGATTGACTATATTATAAATTTAAAAGATTTATTAGAATAAATCAATTATAAAAATTATTAATAATTTTGCATCTCAAAAAGCTAGAAAAATAAATTTTAAATAAAAACGTATATAATTTTTATTGTTGTTGAGTTTAAGTACTTTGACCGTCAATATGCTTGAGCTGCTTTTGTCCATATTATTTTTATAAATACAAATAAAATGAGGTGGGGTGGAGATTTGAGGGAGGGAGAGGGGGAGAGGAATCAAGCTAGTCCAGTAGTAACATAATCTAAAGGGAGAAAATTGACGGAAAGGTATCTTTTAAGTCTTGAATGAAGGATTAGAGACATTGACCAACTTAAAGGGTCAAACATAATTAGAAAACTTGATTAAGTTAATTGTGGACTTGATTAATATTTTCAAAAATGTTTAATCTTTTTGAAAATACAAATCAACCCACACCCCTCTTCAATCCAAATCAATCGTCTCTCCCATCTCTCTATCTTGATAGCTTCTCTCAACTCTCTCCCAACTAATAGTTCTGTAAAATTTCTCCCTTTAATCCTCGGCGACTTCAAAATCTTCGGAGAAAAATAGTCAGGCGAGTTTCTTTTTGACTTTCAACCGTCAATCAACGTGAAAACTTTTTTGGCGACAACAACTTTGAGTTCTTTGTTGTCCTATTTTTTCTTCACAGATAAAAAATTATGAAGAAACTGAGGAACTTGAGCCAACTACTATTCTAGTATTGGTTAACAATTTTAATATTTCTTTCTTAAATTTTAAATGTGGACTGAATAAAACCCTAATTTCTGGCAATTTTTTTCTTAATGTTGAATTATTGATTTGGATTTGTTGGTGATGTCACTGTTGATGTTCTGTGTGTGTGTATGTGTGATGTGTTAGTATTGCTTGGTTGATTTGTTATTTATCTTGGTAAAAATGGTGGTGCAACAGGTAAAACATCTGATGCAAAAGATGAAATATCTAATGCAACTGATGTAAATCTGATGCAACTATGAAAATCTGATGCAACAAATGAACAATCGAATAGATCATTCATCTGTTACAATAGATGACTCTTCTTTTTGGAAGAAATCTAAACAATATTAATCCAACATATAACTCATTTTGCAATAGTTGAGTGATATATCTCAAAAGATCAGTGATCTATTTTATTGTTTTCAAAGGATTACTCATCCGTTGCAACAGGTTGGTTAGATATTACAACAAATAATCTACCTGGTACAACTGATTGGTGATCTGCTTTTACTGTTTCCAACAGATTACTTATCTATTGCAACAGGTTAGTTATATGTTACAACAGATAACCTGCTAGGTGTAACAAATCCGTTGAGGGTTGATAAGGTGTTTTATTTGCCAGTTGAGGGTACCACCATTCTCATTCAGGGAACCTATCAGACGAGGGTGACTCTTTAGCTTTTCCTTACTCGTGGCATGGTACTGACTCCTTTCAGCTGAGGTTACTGGTTGGACCCCATATCTAAACAAAAAGAGGCATGTCGGTTAGATGATTACCTCCCACAGTTTTAGTTTTAGAGTTAGTGTAGAACTCAGTTTAGTTCTACATAATCAGGACTGTTAGAAACAGTCACCCATTTGAATATAGAACTTAATTCAGTTCTATAGAATTAGGACTATCAAAAATAGTCACCCAGCTCAATATAGAACTCAGTTCAGTTCTACAGAATTAGGACTGCAGGAAACAGTCATCCAGCTAATAGTAATATAGTATCAGTGAAATCAAATATCAGTTGTTCAGTTATCAAAACTCAGTACCCAGTGTTAATATGATCTCAATTACAATATGCGTAGTTGTGTGAATAGTATTGCATAATCAATATTTATAGTTGTTTCATATATACATGTACTCTCATGCAGTCATATTCATGATACTCAACCAGTATTGTTCATGCATATGAATCTATGCATTCATCCTTACCTCACTTAGCATACCAGTACATTCAAAGTACTGATGCATACCTTTCTTTAGAGGCTATGATGTCTTATATCATAGGTTCAGACGCATGGGCTCCTGACTGTACTTAGCAATCCATATTATCAGAAACATATTTAATGGTGATCCTCATAGTTCGAGGATATAGTCATCTTTTTAGTATTTCAATTTATTTTTTAGTAGTCGGAGTTAGTTGGGGACTTGTCCCATCAACTCTATGTTCATATAGTTAGAGGCTTTTCAAACTCGATTATTTTAGATAGATGCTCAGTTCTCAATATTTATTTATCATTATTTAATTTTAGTTATGAACCTTATGGAATTTCTAACCTAATTTAATTTTAGTTACAGGATATGTCTCACACATGGTTTAAGCAGTGGAAGGAGGATAGGGGGCACTGATGCAGGGCCCATAGAATAAGATGAGTTTGCTACTTCTTTACTTGATAGGTTCTTCCCACTGGAGTTAAGGAAAGATAGGATTCTGGAGTTTATTAATTCGAAATAGGGCAACAAGACAGTCAAAGAGTATTCCCTCAAGTTTACTCAGTTAGCCAGATATTCCCCTCATGTGGTAGCGAATAGCAGATCTAAAATGAGTAAGTTTGTGTCGGGTGTGTCTAATAGTGTGGTCAAGGAGTGTTGGACCTCAATGCTGATTAAGGAAATGGACATATTTAGGCTCATGGTCCATGATCAGCAGATAAAGAAGGCTAAGAATAAGGAGAAGGAGAATAAGAGAGCTAGAATAGGTAGCTTCAACTTTACTCAACCCAAGTCAGGGGTTGGTAATCATTCTCAGTTGCACCTGAAACCTTTATTTCCATCTCTTTCCTCAGCCAGTGCTCCAGTGACAAAATTTAGATATAGCAATGAAGATAGAGCACCAAGCCCTAAACTCTAGGGTAGTGTTAGCAGTGCTTGAACTAATCTTCTTTGCTAGAAGTATGGCAGAAACCATTAGGGTATCTGCAGATCTGGCAGTGATATGCGTTTCAATTATGGCAAGCCAGGTCATAGAATCAGAGATAATCGTCTATCAGCTTAGTTCGATTACCCAAATCAGCACAGTGCCGCCAGTGGATAATGCCCAAATAGACTCTATGCACTTTATTCCTGACAGGATCAGAAAAGTTCTCCTGATGTGGTCACTAGTATGTTACAAGTTTATCATTTACATGTTTATTCTCTGTTAGACCCTGGAGCTTCTTTGTTCTTTGTAACTCCTTATATAGCTGTGGACTTTGAAGTAAATCCTAAAATCCTAGTAGAGCACTTCTCAGTATCTACCCCAGTGGGTAAATCTTTCATAGCCTAATGGGTATACAAGAACTGTCCAGTTATAGTATCTCAGAAAGCCACTTCAACAGAAATTTGTAGAATTAGAGATGATAGATTTTAACGTCATTCTCGTCATGGATTGGCTTCATTCATACTATGCTTTTATTGACTGCAGAAAGAGAATTGTCTTTTTTTAGTTTCTGAATGAACCTGTCCTTGAGTGGAGGGTAGTACTTCAGCACTTAGGGATCAGCTCATTTCCTACCTAAGGGCGAGGAAAATGATATCTAAGGGATGTATTTATCATCCAGTAGTATGTGAATTTCTAAATATGTTTCTCGAAGATTTTTCTAGATTCCCTCCTGAGCGGGAAATTGACTTTGGGATAGACCTTCTTTTTGATACTTAGCCTATCTCTACCCTACCATACAGAGTGTCTCCAGTAGAAATCAATAAGTTAAAAGAATATTTGAAAAATCTCCTAGATACGGGATTCATCAGACCCAGTATATCCCCTTAGGGTGCACTAGTTCTATTTGTGCATAGGAAAGATGATTCTCTCAGAATATGGATTGATTACCATCAGTTGAACTAAGTCATAGTCAAGAACAAGTATGCACTTCCCATAATCGATGACTTATTTGAACAATTTTAGGGTGCCAGCTACTTTTCTAAGATAGACCTCAGATCAGGCTATCATCAGCTCAGAGTCATAGTGTGACATTCCAAAAAAAGCTTTCAAAACTCAATATGGTCACTTAGAATTCCTAGTCATGCCATTTGGTCATATCAATGACCCAGTAGCCTTTATGGACTTGATGAATTGTGTGTTTAAGCAGTACTTGGACATGTTCTTCTTAGTATTCATTGATGACATTCTTGTCTACTCCCGTAATGAACATGATCATGCATACCATCTCAAAATAGTCTTACAGACCCTCAGAGCCCATCAGTTATTCACCAAGTTCAGTAAATGCAAATTTTGGCTAAGGTCAGTAGCTTTTCTTGGTCATATAGTTTTTGTTGATGGCATTAGAGTTGATCCCTAAAAGACTGAAGCAGTAAGGAACTGGCCTAGTCCCATCTCTCTGTTATATATCAGGATTTTGTTGGGTTTGGCTGGATATTACCGATGGTTTGTTGAGGTATTTTCGTCTATTGCATCCCAAATTTCCAAATTGACTTAGAAGAAGGTCAAGTTCTAGTGGTCAGACTATTGTAAGAAGAGTTTTTAGAAGTTGAAGACTCGACTCGCTACAGCCCTAGTTTTGACTTTACCAGATGGTTTGGACGGGTTTGTGGTATATTGTGATACTTCCAGAGTTGGTTTGGAGTGTGTTTTGATGCAGAGAGGTAAGGTCATAGCCTATGCCTCTAGACAGCTTAAGCCTCATGAGAAGAATTATCCCACTCATGATCTTGAATTAGCAATTGTAATATTTTCCTTATAGATTTGGAGGCATTACTTGTATGGAGTACATGTTGATATGTTCATAGACCATAAAATCCTATAGTATGTGTTTTCTTAGAAAGATATGAACCTGCATCAGAAGAGGTGGTTGGAGTTGTTAAAAGATTATGACATGAGTGGTTTGTATCATCTGGGCAAGGCCAATATAGTGGCTGATGCTCTCAATAGATTATCCATGGGTAGTGTGGCTCACGTTAAGGATGGTAAGAAGAAGTTAGTTCAGGAAGTTCATCAACTTTCTTGACCAAGTGTCCGCTTAGTCGATTCAGCAGAGGGTAGTGTCTGGGTACAGAATAGTTTGGAATCATCTTTGGTTTCCGAAGTAAAAGAAAAGAAGTACAGGGATCCCAGTTTAGCTAAACTGAAAGATTCAGTCGTAGATCAGAGAGTAGAGGTTTTCTCCCAAGGAAAAGATGGTGTGTTGCATTGCTAGGGTCGGTTATGTGTGCTATGTATGGATGGCGTGAGACAACAAATTCTTGCAGAAGCGTATGGTGCGCACTACTCGATTCACCTAGGGGCCACCAAGATGTACCGTGACTTGCGGGAAATCTATTGGTGGAGTAGGATGAAGAGAGACATTATAGAGTTTGTAGGTAAGCGCTCGATATGTCAGCAGGTTAAGATCGAGCATCAGAAGCCTAGTTGACCTATGCAGGAGTTAGGTATTCCCACTTATAAATGGGAGGAGGTAAACATGGATTTTGTGATGGGCTTACCCCATACTCACCACCAGCATGATTTGATTTGGGTTATTATGAATAGGATGATCAAATCAACTCATTTCTTACTAGTTCATACCCCTTATTCAGCCAAGGATTATGCCAAGCTCTATGTTAGAGAGTTGGTCAGTTGGCACAGAGTTTTGTTGTCCATCATTTTAGAAAGAGGTACACAGTTCACCTCTTATTTTTGGAAAGCATTCCAAAAGGGTCTTGGTACACAGGTTCACCTCAGTACAGTCTTCTACCCCTAGATAGATGGTCAATCAAAAAAGACCATTCTAACTTTAGAAAATATTCTAAGATCGTGTGCCATTGACTTTAAGGGCAGTTGGGATGACAACTTGCCCTTATTGAGTTTACGTATAATAACAACTATAATTCCAGGATTCAGATGGCTCCGTTTGAGATGCTTTATGGAACGAGATGGAGATCTCCCATTGGTTGGTTTGAAGTGGGTGAGGCCGCAGTGGTAGGTCCTGTCTTGGTATTTGATACCTTAGAAAAAGTTCAGTTAAAGGAAAGGCTTAAGACAGCTCAGAGCCGACAGAAATTGTATGTAGATGTGCGAAGAAAGGATCTCGAGTTCGAAATTGGTGATTATGTGTACTTTAAAATCTCTCCTATGAAGTGATTGAAGAGGTTTGGCAAGAAGGGGAAACTCAGTTCTCGGTAAGTTGGTCCTTAACGAATTCTTAGCCATTTTAGAAAGGTAGCTTACGAGTTTGAGTTGCCTTCAGACTTAGCTTTAGTACATCCAGTGTTTCATGTCTCCTTACTAAAAAAGCTCATAGGTGACCCTACAGTTGTAGTCCGTATAAAGCGTATAGATGTTCAGAAAAGTCTCTCTTATGAGGAAGTTCCAATCGAAATTCTTGATTTTTAGGTTCGCAGACTGAGGAATAAAGAGGTTCATTTAGTCAAAGTTTTTTGGTGAAATTAGTCTGTTGAGAGAGATACTTGGGAAGCAAAAGCAGATATATGGACCAAGTATCCTTATCTCTTCTCTGCAAACTCAGACTTAGCACAAAGTAACATTTTTCCTTGCATTTATTCAGTTCCACGCTCAGATTTCCTTTATAACTCTGTATCGGTTTAGTTTCATAATATTCTCATATCATGCATACCTTCATGAATAGAGCGCAGTCATGCGTCTTGTCATCAGAACTCAGTCATGCTTCAGTTATGCATGTTCACTATGATAACTCAGTATATCAGTATCTTCAGTCATGTAATCATGCTTCAATTGTGCACGTTAAGTTTATAAATTCAGCCTATCAGTATTCTCAGCTTAGTTAGTATTATTCGAGGATGAATGTTTCCAAGGGGAAAATATTTTAAGACCCTACATAATCCTAATCATTTTAGCCCTTTAAATTATGTAACAAGGGGTCCCAGACGTAGAAAATTTCAACTAAGTATTAGGACTTAGTCATTTTTAAAGCCCTCAAACTTTGAGGAATTTATTTACAACCTTCCCGACCTTAGAAAGTTATATTTTAAGTTGATTCATGATCGGGGGAGTCAATAGTACATCTCAGATGATTTTTGAAATTTTTGGACAAGCGTAAGGGCGTGTTTGAAACTCCAAAATAGTGGATTAGGGCGATTATCCCGCGGTTCCATGCCTAGAGCGGCGCTCCAGATCCCGCGTTGCCTGGCCAGTCTGGCCCGGGTAAATTCTGCAATTTTGTTTTGCATTTTTTAGGGAAAATGGGTCATTTTCCGTTCACCTAATAGCACCATCACATGGGATTAAAGCCCCAAATAGCATAATTGCTCATTCTTTTAACAAAATCCTCTCAAGGTCAAGCCTTTGCTTCCTTATGTTCAAGAATCAAGTCTCAAGAACTTACCCCAATCTCCATAAAATTAACAATCAAGGTATGTTAGGTGTTCATTCATGGGTTCCTATCACCCATGGAGTCCAAGAACTCTATTTAAATATACAAGTTTATAGACTTATGATTTTCATGCTTAAAATTGATTATATTCATGTTCATGGTATTAATTGGTTTTCAATTCATGATTTAATTACAAGTCTTATGAAATTAAAATAGTTTGTATGGGGAATTATATGAATTGCATGCTAAACCCTTGAATTTACAATTGATTATTGTATTCATGATGTTTATGAGTTGACTAGCATTATATGAAATAACCACACTCCCCAAGTGTTTGATAAAATGCTTATGTGAATTGACTAGTGAAAGCATGACATGTCATTAAGTGATCCCATTCATGTACAAGTTCATGTATATCATGTGTTTGACAAAATGTCTAAATGAATGCATTGTTAGCAAGCAAGTAATATTATGCTTTTAAGATTATGCCATGCTTTACTCCAAATGCTATTGAGTCTTGGGGGTATTCAATATCCAAAAATCTAGCTGTTTACCTAGAGCTATAGTAGTTACGGAATAGTATCTGTAATATCACGATCAGTAGTAATCATCCAGTTACAAAACT
This sequence comes from Capsicum annuum, assembly GCF_002878395.1. Taxonomy (NCBI): domain Eukaryota; kingdom Viridiplantae; phylum Streptophyta; class Magnoliopsida; order Solanales; family Solanaceae; genus Capsicum; species Capsicum annuum. The sequence goes on along the minus strand of NC_061114.1, from coordinate 16,813,982 downwards.
CAGTAGAACTAAGTCCAGATCAGCTCATTCTAGTAATCAGTGCTATTCAGTTGGGAGTAGGATTCAGCACCGAGTGAACTCAAGGATGGTGGCTCACCTTCCACTAGAGGGTGTGATCTTTAGAAGCAGTCCTTGCATTCCAGAAATATATAGCCAGAATAGGTTGAGATATCAACCTGCCAGTTGAGGGTTGATAAGATGTTTTGCCTGCCAGTTGAGGGTACCACCATTCTCATTCAGGGCACCTGCCACATGAGGGTGACTCTTTATCGTTTCCTTACCCGTGGCATGGTAGTAACACCCTTCCAGCTGGGGTTACAGGTTGGACCCTAAATCTACATAAAAAGGGGCATGTCAATTAGATGATTACCTCCCACAGTTTTAGTTTTAGTCTCCGTGTAGAACTCAGTTGTGTTCTACAGAATTAGGACTATCAGAAAAAGTCACCCAAGGACTATCAGAAAAAGTCACCCAACTTAGTATAGGACTCAGTTCAGTTCTAGAGAATTAGGACTGTCTGAAATAGTCACCCAACTTAGTATAGAACTTAGTTTAGTTCTACAAAATTAGGACTGTCAGAAATAGTCACCAATCTAATAGTATTACAGTTATCAGTGAACTTAGATATTAGTCGTTCAGTTATCAGAACTCAGTACCCAATGTTAATATGATCAAAGTTTCGTAGTTATGTGCATAGTATTGCATATCAGTATTTACAGTAATTTCATATATACATGTACTCTCATGCAGTTATATTTATGATACTCAGCTAGTATTGTTCATGCAGATGGACCCATGCATTCAGCCTTACCTCACTTAGCATACCAGTACATTCAAAGTACTGATGCATACCTTTCTTTAGAGGCTATGATGTCTTATATCATAGGTTCAGACGCACAGGCTCCTGACTGTACTTAGCAGCCCAGATTATCAGAAATATATTTAGTGGTGATCCTCATAGTTCGAGGACATAGTCATCTTTTTAGTATTTCATCTTATTTTTCAGTAGTTGGAGTTAGTTGGGGACTTTTCCCATCAACTCCACGTTCAGATAGTTAGAGCTTTTTCTGAGTAGATTATTTCAAATAGATGCTCAGTTCTCAGTATTTATTTATCAGTATTTAATTTCAGTTATGAACGTTATAGCAGCTCCAGCCTAATTCTGAATTATTACAGTATTATTACTCAGTTATTACAACAGGTACTAGTCATGGGTAGCTTGTGTTTCTTTGCGATTATGAGAACCATGTGACATTCGGCGTGTAGACTCAGGGTGTTACACCATTGTTGGTCCAAGCTTCAAAAATAAAAATTTGATAGAAGCATTGAAAGGTAAAAGACTTTCAACGAAGCACAAGCAATCATTGTGCTTAGTTTGGTTTGTACATAATATTCTTTGGCCGAGTGATGTTAACAACAACATAAGCCTCGGTTTGATAAATATCTTCGAGGATCTTCAGACATTTAACAACTATCCTTGGGGTTATGAAAGCTTCAAAATAACTGTCAAATATTTGTTCACTCCGTTAACGCCAAAGATAGTCAACTTATATGGCTTTCCATGGGCCTTCAGGGTAAATATTTATTTTATCATTATATGATTCATCATTTTTGTATTCAATAATGCTTTTAATTTATTGGTATTATATTATAGGCTTTGGCATTTGAAGTCATTCCTTATTTGAGACAACAAGTAAACTATCAGGAAGAAGTTTTTTGTCAAAGAATCCTGAGATGGTTGTCAGCCAAAAATGATAAAAATATAAAATTTCTTGATCTTTTCAATCCCTCGAAAGAAGCAGTAAGTCTAATTCTAATCAAGTTTTTGTTTAAGTAATGATTATTTTAAATGATTTCATCATCATTCTAATACAAGTACTGATTTCTTTTACATTTTCCATCCATGGCTATTTTGACCAATCGAGAGTTGAAGATGCAATTTTTTCTTACTTTAAGATCAGTGCAAACTTTATCGAACCCTAAGATCATTGATGAAATAAAACTTAAATTGTTTGGAGCAATAGTCATCATAAGAAAAACAATTTTGGAGGTTAGGCTTGTTGTTGTTGTTGATGGTAGTGGTAGTGGTAGTGGTAGTGGTGTTGTTGTTGGGGCTAATGATGCTCCTATTATTGTTTTTGAAACACTAAGCCATTATGATTATGATCATACTAGTTTTATAAATTTTTCTCCAGATTGTGCCACATCTAGCGAATATTTTGCATACAAATGTCAAGTATGCAAGGCAAAAGATGATGGAGTGATTAAGTCTATTAATGCACTAAATACTTCTGTAAAGGAAATCACATCTAAGAGGGGTGTCATTCCATCAAAGAGGATTTCATATCCATACACTCCACTAGAGATCAAGGTGGCTAAGAGGGGAAGGAAAGATATTTCTAAGTCATCATCAAGCATTAAAAAAATAAAAATTGCAACGCCTCTGTCTTTATCTTGTACCATTGTTCAATGAGCCAGGGCCACAGGAGAGTATCATGAGCTAAAGAAAATGAATGTACATCATCTGTTCCAACAATCAAACAGGCACATATCTATTTCAATAGATGATACATCTACTTAAAATTATCAAATAGATATATATATCTGTTGCAACTATTGTCTAACCTATTTCATCAGATGCGTTATCTATTGCAACATATGTCCATCTGTTTGAGAAAATCAAATAGGTTTTTGTAATATTTTAATTTCTACGAATATATGAGTCTTATGTTTCCACAGATGGGTCATCTGTTTGAAATTATCTTACTGCTTTGTTTTACCTATTGGAATTTGTCCCAAAAGATGATCCATCTATTGCAACATAAGACTCCTCTGTTGTAATAGATAGAAAGACTGTTGTATATCTGTAATTAGCATTGACAATTCTAACTTTTTAGGTAGATGTCACAGCAGAAGCTACTACTGAAGAGCATAATATCACAGTTGATAATCCATCAACTGCTTTCAAAGAAAAAGAAAAAATAGAGTCTGTTAGTTTGGGAGAACGGAGGAATTACCCATTTGAAGGGTTCAACATCTCGGATAAGGCTCCAAAAAAACTAACAAAGTTGATCAATAACTATTCAGAATGGATTGTTGATGGACTGTTAAAGCATCATGTTGGGAAGTACATAAATCAACTTTAAAAATATTGATTTAAACAATTTTTGTTGTAAGAACATGACATTAACACATTTAAATCATCATGTAGAAAATAGAATGACGAACACTACAAAGTGAATCAATCGAGACTTGGTTTTGATATGTTCACTTTCTTGTTTCACATCCCGAAATAAAGAATTGGTTTAATTTTATGTCACAGCCCCAAACTTGCTGGAATGATGAGGTTTAAATGTCATACGTATTACTATTAATTAATACTTTATTTAATTGTATCTGCGTATTAATTTTTTCATCACGTAATCCAAAATGTTTGATAATATGTGCAGAACATCAATGTCATTTTTTACTACCTCTGAAAGAAGTCCAAGTTTCAAACACCAGAACAATACAAATACACGACAAGCAATTATTTGTACAAAGTCTACATCAATAATGCCTACGATAGGTACTGTCAACAACAGTCGGAAGTTTCCCAAAAATAAGAAATGCTTAATCAACATCATCAAAGTTTTTAGATTTCCAGCTGGCTTACCTTGACATTTGGTCAATGAAGTGTACATCCCAATCAATTGTGGTAATGAATTCCATTGGGTGTTGGCTGCCGTCATTCTAAAAGAGAGACGCATCCGAGTTTATGACTCAATGTCATGAAAGAGAGGTTTTAGGATGTCGTCTGAGATACAAAAGCTGTCCAAAATATTTTCTACTTACCTTGATATGAGTGGCTTTTTGTACCAAAAGGTTCATACTGATTAGTCGACAATTGAAGCATTCCGGGATAAAATGGGCAATCCATTTGATGTACAATATGTTGAAGGAATTTCTCAACAAACCATTGGTAGCATGTAAATATAAGTATCATGATTTAGTTACATTCATAAATTTCACAACGCTTAGATGAACTGCAAGATATGGATTATCTATTTTTTTAAAATGCAGAGATTGCAGTCCTTTTGTTGCCGTTTACGCTAAGAATTCAAGCGATGGATTACAAGTACCAAATGATTGCCTTGATGCCAAATTAATCCATAAAATATATGCTGCTCTTTTATGGAAATACGGAGAAGTGAAAGATCAGAAGCCATACACAAGTGACATTAAAGATCCACAACGACCAAAGCCGAATTCCTTAGCACCGGATGAAGAACAACCTGTCCATATTAGTTAGATCGTTATAGCTTGAGTTTGTCAATGTAATAACATATCCTCCTTGGTTTAACTTGTTGATTTATTCGTAGAGTAGATCATTTGTACCCATAATATTTTTTTTACATTTTATTTATTTGTTGAGTTATTTCATGTAATTTTCGAAGGCTTCGATTTATTTTATGTTGTGTATGAATATAATTTAATCCTTAGTTTTGAACATGTTAATTAAAATGGAATACTAGATTCAAATATCACAAAAGATAATACATCTACTGCAACAGACGACATATATTATCAAATAGATTTTGACATATGTTACAACATATAGGTCATCTGCTGGAAATTATATATCATGTCTTCCTACATTTTTGATTTGTTCCAACAGATTGTATATATATTGCGCAGATAAACTAGAAAACATCTGCATAATGCAAATCATTCTATCACAACAGGTATTATATCTGTTACAACAGATATACAATCTGTTGCATTATAAAAATTGAACTTTCGCCAGACGTAAAAATTATTGCCACAATATGAAAGTGAAATGGCTTGAAATAAAAAATTATTGCTGTGTTAATTTATGTCTTTGTACATATTCTTCTTTACACACAGGCTCCAACCATTTAGTTAGCACCCCATAAGCCCAAACCCCTTGCATCTTTCCTACAACAGCATCGAACATACTAGTAATTTCTATGGCGGCCAGCAAATACTCGATGTATACAAGCAGGTACGGCCCGCACGCTGCTCTAGTTTTATTCTTTTGGAGCTAGATGTTCTTATTTCGGCCTTCAAAATCCTATGATTCCTTCCTCAAGACTTCCACCAGAAAATGATCCATCAGCTTACTCTGCATCAACAACTTGGGGACCAACTTTAAGAGTGGCTTCACATGGGTTAAAATGTGTCCTCATTGAAGATAGGTAAGTTGTAGTCATAAACCTTAATCTTTCCCTCATAGAGTAGTATCTTAACAGCGATAAAATTTTTGACTTCCACATTCATGACTGCAAGGATTCTCTTTGCCTTGGCCCAGCTCTTACCATGTGGATATGGCCTCTTCTCTCTAACATATTTAATCATGTCTTCATCCCATAAGAACATAGAAACTAACTTATCAAATTTCTAACCATTGGGACCATCTTTCCTATGGAAATAATCATACCTACTCTTGCAATTATTGTCGAAGTTGAGGTCCATTATCCTATCGGCAGCATCATAAGCATCCGTGTATGCTAATTGCCTGCCCCTCATGAGGCAAAGAATTTCATTACCATACTGTGGTATAAGAAAACTTTAAAATAGGTTATACTGTAAAGAAGAAAAACACAGTGGAAAGATTCTATTGCTGAGGGTTCTCTAAATCAGTTCACAGATTACCCAACTAATGCAACAGATGTGCATTATGTTGCAACAGAATACCCAGCTATTGCAACAATTACACATCTACTGCGTAGCTTCTTATTCATGGAGTAGATTGGAATACTAGGCTAGTAAAAGTAAACTTACATTATCCATGTACCACACACGTTTATTTGTCATACTCCTGAAGTCTTGGGCGTCAAATAAATGCATGGTGTATTTTTCTGGAGGTTTCGGCTTGTCAGTCATGATTTCTTCCCATTCCTCTTTCTCCTTATCACCAAATACCGCATATATGTCCACGTTTTTCAGCGACCCCTGAACTTTAACTACTCTAGGAGTGGGAGGAGTTCTAGTTTTTTTGTTTTCACAATGGAGAGTATTTGTCTAATGTTTCTTGTCTTTCTCCCAACCGCCACTGTAGGAATGTATGGCTCCCTCAGCTTCTTGGATGCTATGAAACTCATTTTTTATTTCAACTCCTTAGCAGCTTCAGCAATAGGCTCTAGTTTTTCAAGGAGTTTATCCTCTCTGTCCTTGCATACTTTGCATTTTCAATGAGAATCTAAGGGTGAAAATGAGTGAGAGGGACCACTGTAAGGGTGAAAGGGATCGATATAGGGGTGACAGGAAATGTGTAAGGGGTGTTTTCAAATGTATTTATTTTTTTCTGAGCACCAACATGCTTAAAATCACGGCTGTAAGTAGCAGCAGCAGCAGGATGGCTGCCACTATCATCAATAACTCCACAAGCAACACCCGCAGAAGAAGCACCCGGATCCGTTGTAGTAGGTTGGTTGTGAAGAGCTTCAACATTACACTGACCTTTCCTAACTACTCTTCTTATGGCTGTTGCTCCAGCCAAATCCTTCTATATTAACTCCACCATTGGGTCTGCTTTTGTATCAACAAGACCTAGAGTAATAAAAGAACTCAACCTCAACTCCCAGCCAGTAGGCATGATCCAGATATGCACAGCCTATAAAAAAAGAAAGGAGACATTTAAATCATATAAAAATAATTTGCAGTCAGTTGGATTACGTGTTAACACAACCAACTTTTGCAACAAACGATCTAGCTGCCGCAATAGCTGATTTGTATGTCGCAACAGATTTACAATATATTGTATCATATTACCTATCTATTGCATAATTTGAAATAGATGGGTAATTTTTTGAGTTGCGTTCAGAGAACCAAAGCAACAAATGGTTAATCTATTGTGAAATATGGATTATATGTCACAACAGATTACCCATCTGTTGCACCAATTGTAGTTGAAGGGTAATCTATTGCAATGGAAAACCCATCTATCGCAACAAATGGCACATCTATTTCAATGTCTTTCTTTGAGGCAAATTATTTTAGTTGAAAGAAGACATATTGTATCAGATTACCCATCTGTTTCATAATTTGTAGTAGATGGGTAATCTATTGAGTTTGGTTTAGAGGACCAGAGGAAAAGATGGTTAATCTGTTGTGAAATATGGATTGTCTATCATAACCGATTACCCATCTGTTTTACCAATTACAGATGATGGGTAATTTGTTGCAACGGATGACCCATCTAAAATACATGGCTCATCTGTTTCAATATCTTTTTTGAGGAAAATTATTTTAATTGACAGAAGATGAACTGCATCATCCATAGGGTTAAAGAGATTAGCCTCCTTAATATTTTTTTGGTGCCCTTTGCATCCAACCACCTAAGGATCCTTGGATGAGAAACCTCATTCGGGTAATCCTTGAACTACTTTCGGAGGGGAGGAATGGCTTCACATGCCCAATCCGATAAATGTAAACAGAAAGCAAGCAAAAATAAGTCAAAATAACTATATTTAATATAAATTAATGGATGAGTAAAAATAGTGATCAATTTTACCATGAAAGCCCATGGAAAGCCGTATAATGTGATAGTCTTTGGGGATAGCTTTGTCGGTAAATATTTGAAAGTCAAGTAGTAGTTGTCATATCCCCAGGGATAATTGTTAAATTTCTCAAAATCATCAGCAAGCGCCAATAAATTATCTTTATGACTTTCCTGATGTCTCTTGCCAATAAAACGGAATGGACAAACCAAACTAAGAACAATTTTTCCCTGTAGTTCTTTGTGATAACGCTCAACTTACTGGTCAATTTAGTGTAAGACGGTCGTCATCAATATATTTACACAAATTTGGAATCGGGGTCGAATCCACAGGGAATAATGTGAGTGGAGATTGAACTAGTTTGAAACTAAATCTACAAGTTACATTTAAACAACTGGAACAAAAAGATAAAATGGAGGTTTTTTATGATGAAACAAATAATTGTTGGTCACTTTAGTTTTAGTGTTTGTAATCAAGAGTTTATGGAAAACCAGAGTTATGTTCACTATGGGTGTTGGGATTTAGCAGACGCTAGTAACGATTCAAGATTCTTGTGGTAGGTAGGAACAGCAGATTATCCTTGTCGAATTTATGCCTAAATGTCTCTCGACCAACTTAAGCATTTAACTACCTAATTCTCTTGAACTTAGGGATTTTATATTTCATAACAGGATGTTATCTCAGGTTAATTAATCTTGCTACAAAATTAATTTTTAAACGGAAGGTTGGTAACTTCCAAGTCCCTGTTGATAATTTGCTTCTTACTAGGGTTGATTTCTTAGTTCAAGCAAATCACTAGTAAGCAGGACCTATTGTTTGAAACCAATAGATAAAGTGTAAAAAAGAGGGATTACCAAGAAGTTACTACCACCGTTAGAATCCTGAATACTTAGTTGCATTATAAACCCAAACCCATAGATCCCATAACTCGGGTTAAGGGGTTTAGCTACTCATACTTTAAAGAGAAATACAGCTTGTTTAATTCATAAAGCAATGTAATAATACTTACATCAAAAGTGAATAGCAATAGTTGTATCTTGGATTAAATTACAGTAGAAAAATCCCAAAAAATAATATGATAATCTGTCCAAAGCTAACTGTAAACTTTTATAACAACCTAGAGAGCAAACACGTGAAGTTCAAGTCCAGAATATTGAGTACCCCCTCCAAGAAAACCCTAAACAATACTTTAAATTATTCACCCTAATTATGGAAATAAAATCACAAAGTTAAGTAATTTCTCAGACAGGTGATGACATTTTGTGATGCATTTTCAGGAGTCTGACAACTTATCACAGATGTCATCAGCTTCTCTTCACTTCTAACATTGGCTGCCTTAGGATGATAATGAAGCGTGATGGCTTATCTGATCTTTGATGACTTATCACAGATATCGTTGATGATTTACTTCATCTCTCATGTTCTGCCTTAGGCTAATGATGATCTTGACGGCTTATCACAACTATGATGGCTTATCACATGTCGTCGTCACTTCTCTTCTATTTACTTCAGATTTCAACTCTTTTACTTTCATCATTGTTGGTTCTCTTGCACCTTGACTTCCACTACAAAATCAAAGATAAAACAATAAAAAATGACTTAAGTTGCTTAAGACTTTGCAATTATTCTCAATTAAAAGCCTCAAATGTGTTATCATCTGCTCACACATCAACACCCTCAACTTACAACAATTGCTTGTCCTCAATCAACTAAAACACAACCAAGAGGATACAAAGTACATTTGGCAGTCAATCATCTATATTATGTCAAAACCATCTTTACCATCTCTAAGGTCAATTAATTCCAAATCAACTGTGTATGCTACTGAAGAACAACAATGGGACACATAGGAATCAAGACATGACATTAGTTCAGCAACAACAACCATGCATGTATCAAGCTTACACTATCTAAACAAGTTAGCAACTAGCAACATAACCAGTGTGCCCTCACTACAAAGAAGTCCCACTTCACTTATATCAAACATTACATATGTAACCATGGGGACAATCACCAAACACTCACTCTCAGAATGAAGTTCCAATCAATGTATGCCGAATACCATAGGCCTTCCCTTATTTCCATTACCAAGACATTCAAACAGGTCAGCTAGGATCACTATAGGTTTTCTCTTTGGCTTGTAATGTATGCTAGGGGCTGGTATGATACTCGATGATATTTAAAGTGACTAAGTCTCCTTGACACTACACTATCTTCTGGGGTCTCAGTTATTAACCTTTTTCTATTCTTCTCTTTTCTTGATCACATATATTCAGGATGGGTGCGGTTTTTTTTATAATCATTTCTTCTTTTGTCACAACTTTTCTTTTCTTATTCTTTTTCACCGTACCCAGCTTTTTATTCTTTTCTTTATTCTACTTTTCTTCATAGTCATTTTACATCACGCACCCCTATGGTAGCCACCCTCAACTTAGGCTATTTGCCTAAGTTAAAGTGCATAATGTCTAAGGAGGACCAGGGCCAAAACAGGTTCATTGTGATACAAATTGGAAGGTGATAGGTATAATAAAAAGAATAGGCATCCAGGCTCAAAATCAGGATCAAGGGATATTATTTACACATGGAAGGTCATTTAGGCTAAAAGTTGACTAATATCAACAACGGCCTATGATATTTTCCTAACCACTATCCTAAAACCAAGGCAAGACCAATCGAGCAAGTTGTGGATTTAACACACAACAGAAACTAGGTAGTATCTCACACACACATGGCACAAAGGTATATCACAAGATACTACCCATTCGGTTCATGCAATTATTTAGCAATGGTTATCATGTCACTAGTACTAATACCATAACAAAATGTACAGTGGTCGGACATAAATGCATATCATACAGTTATAAAATAGACCATTGGACAGGTGTTCAAAAATCAACAAAAACATGTTCACTACCTAAGGTACTTGTATTTCTCCTAGTCAACTACAATATTTTACAACAAATCACAATACGCCTAAACATGTCGGCTCTACTAGGAACAAGACTCTGGGGAAAAGAGGCACGGCAACAAAAACCCCAAGAGGACATCAATACCCACAAGTAGCCCCACCCTTAACTTAAAATCATGCAATGTCCCCAATGCGTCAAACCAAAACTAGAGAGATAGAAACATACCTGTCACACCATGGGTACGAAGATTTGATGTCAGTAACATAATACAAATACAAACAACAAAATACCTTGGGTTGCCTCCCAAGAAGCGCCTAATTTAGTGTCGCAGCATGACCCAACTCAGCTTTTTCTCCACCTTGAGGATATGAATTTCACCCCCAACTTAAAGTCTATCTTCTTGCCTGGCTCGTAGGGGGTGGTACAAAAATTAAGAAGTCGAGTAATGGATTGTGCATGGTAAACCACTCGGCCTTAAAGTGAGGTGTGTTTTTATGCTTCTTGTCTAATGTAAAATCAAGAATATAGGATTCTTGTTCCTCATCTTCACACTCTTCTACTATTTTAAATGATTCCACAGACAAGATATCATCTAAACATAATGTATAAAAGTGCTTCGAATGAGACCCAATCAATCCTACTTCAAAATTTATACTATCTACTACACACTCACTTTTATTCACCTTCTCGACATCTTTACTTTGAGTTGGGCTAGAGTCTCTATTAGATATTTTCTTTGTTTCTTCTTTTGCCTCTAGCATCGTGTCCTCAATCTTGGCATCATCTCTCATGGTTCAGTTGGTTGGGAAATCACTGAGGGTTGTTCAACATCAATATAGGGTTCTTGCTTCTCATCTTCACATTCTTTCATTATTTTAAATGATTCCACAGACAAGATATCATCTAAACATAATATAGAAGAATGCTTTCAATGATTGACCTCGATATCCATCTCCTCATGAATGATTGGCTTCATGTCTTGACATATATCACATACGATATCATACGTTTCTTTCTAGAGAGCCAACATTCATTGAAACATAGCTTTAATTCCTCTCTTCCCGATGCTTTGTTCTTTATTTTCTTAACCATAAGACCTATCAAACTCATAAGAAGAACTAGAATTTGGGTCAGTGCAATAGGGGGAGGGGGCATTTGGGCAATCACTTCAATGTCCATCTTGACTACCACATAAAGAACAATCATACTCCCGGTAGGATGGAGATGGTGCACACATCTCTCTCTGGGGAGCATATCTACAATCTTTCCAAAAGTGAGGTCCATCACAATATGGACATAGATCATCAAGATAAGATTTCCAACCACCAAACTCATGTTCATTCCACAATGCCATAGTAATAAGTAAACTGAAATAAAAATCTACCTAACATAAGAAATAAAAGAAAACTAAAAATAAATATTTACAAGTTTGAATTCAAGCAAGTAGGTTAAAATTCCAAACCAACTCAATACACTAAAATGTTCCCCAGCAACGACGCTATTTTTGATAACTCTCAACTTACACATTAACTTAGTGAAAGATGGTCGTCGTCAATATATTTACCCAACTTTGGAGTTGGGGTCGAATCCACAGGAAATAATGTGAGTGGTGATTAAACTAGTTTGAAACTAAAGCTACAATTTAGATTCAAACAAATGGCACGAAAAGATAAAATGGGGGTTTTGGATGATCAAACAAATAATTATTGGTCACTTTAGTTTTAGTGTTTGTAATCAAGATTTTATAGAAAACCAGACTTATGTTCACTATGGGTGTTGGGATTTGACAGGCACTAGTAACGATTTAAGATTCTTGTGGTAGGTAGTAACAATAGATTATCCTTGTCAAATTTATGTCTAAATGTCTCTCGACCTACTTAAGCATTTAGTGACCTAATTCTCTCGAACTTAGGGAGTTTACATTTCATAACAGGATGTTATCTCAGGTTAATTAATCTTGCTACAACATTAATTCTTAAACAAAAGGTTGGTAGCTTCCAAGTCCCTGTGGATAATTTGCTTTTTACTAGGGTTGATTTCTTAGTTCAAGTAAATCACTAGTAAGTAGGACCTATTATTTGCAACCAATAGATAAAGACTAAAGCAGAGGGATTACCAAAGAGTTACTACCACCATTAGAATCCTGAAAACTTAGTTGCATTACAAACCTAAACCCATAGATCCCATAACTCGGGTTAAGGGGTTTATCTACTCATACTGTAAAGATCAATACAACTTGTTGAATTCATAATGCTATGGAATAATATTTACAACAAAAGTGAATAGCAACAGTTGTATCTCGGATTAAATTCCAGTAGAAAAATATTGAAAAATAATATGATAATCTATCCAAAGCTAACTGCAAACTTGTATCAAAAACTAGAGAGAAAACACGTAAAGTTCAAGTCTAGAATGTCGAGTACCCCCTCCAAGAAAACTCTAAACAATACTTTAAATAGTTTACCCTAATTATGGAAACAAAATCACAGAGTTAAATAATTTCTTAGAAAGGTGATGACATTTTGTGATGCCTTATCAAGAGTCTGAAGACTTATCACAGATTTCGTCAGCTCCTCTTCACTTTTGACATTCGCTGCCTTAGGCTGATGATAAAGTATAATGGCTTATTAGATCTTTAATGACTTATCACAGATGTTGTCGATGATTTACTTCAGCCCTCATGTTCTTCCTTAGGCTAACGACGATCTTGACAGCTTATCACAACTCTGACTGCTTATCACATGTCTTTGTCACTTTTTACAGTTGAATTCCATTCTCTATTTAAGGCTGACGATGAAGCTGATAACTTATCAATGTCCTGATGACTTATCAGGAATGTCTCAGCCACACTTCTCTTCTATTTGCTTCAGATTTAAACTCTTTTACTTCTATTATTGTTGGTTCTCTTGCATCTTGACTTCTACTGCAAAATCAAAAATAAAACAATTAAAAACGAAAAAAATTACTTAAGACTTTGTAATTATTCTTAGTTAAAAGCCTCAAATGTGTTAGCATCTGCTCACACATCACTTTGGTATGTTTTTATCCTCGAGATCTACCATAAAATCATACACTTTATAGCTATGTCCAACAATGCCCAACAACCCATCTTTTTGCCCCTGCATTTGTTGGACCCTTTGTGGGGTGTTTCCTTGATGAGAGGTTCTTCAAGATGCTCGCATCTCAAGCCCATCACTATGGCAAACTCTTTCAGTCCAAAACAAATCGGCATGCCATAGTAGTTGATCCAAATTTCATCCATCATTTTTTTCCCTCCTTCGAATCTTTATCATCCCCCGCGTACTTGGTCCTACGCTTGAGAAGACCATATGCCATGCTCATTAGAAAACAAAGAGTGCGGTCCTCAGGCAGCTCAAGAAAGTATGCAAAGCAGCTCTTGTTAAAAAGTCCATCTATGTTTTCGTTCTTCGTAATACTCCTAAATTCATCGAAACCTTTCCCCAACAGATATTTAAGTACAAAATCACCAGTTACTTCTGTAGGGCTATCCATCGGTATCGCAACTTGAAACCTGTTGGTACTAATGTTTTTGACAAGATTATGCTGCAATTTTGATATTAATTCACGCCCCATTGGTGAGAAGGAGTTATCGCTTACCACAGCTTTATTTTTCCCTAACTATGATTGTTCAGGAAGTTTTTTTGAATCTATCTGTACTCTAGCCTTTTTTGTTGGGTGGTCAGAAGTTGATCCACTTTTAGCTTCTTTTCATTGGGGAGACATTTTTTAACTACAAATAATAAAAAAATACATTTCATTTGATGTCTGCATAATTTTTCCAAAAAAGGTAAGACAAATTTCAATAAATTATTCTACGCCACATTACAAAAAAATACTCCAGCAAATAACCCATCAGTTAGCACACATGTGGAATTTGTTTGAAGACCTATTTAATATCTTCCAAAAGATCTTCCACCTGTTACAACAAATGGAACACCAACACCACAACCAATGCCACCAAGACCTCCACCAATGCCACCAAGAGCACTGGCACCACCACCAAAAACACAAATACCAACACCACCAACAACAACCACCAACAATACAACAAATACCATCCAACAATACCATGACAGTCAACAAAATACTGAGAAAAAATCTAGGGTTTTCTTGGGTGCTTCCTATTTTTTTAGCGTCAAAACTCAAAATTGTTAACCCATTCTCGAAGATAGTACAACTAAAACTCTACTTTTTCATCATTAACTAAAAAGTCCTAATTTTTAGAATAAATAAAAATATAAAAATCTTCTCGAACTTTGTTACCTATGAAGACAGACAAAACGATGGATACAAGCAAGAAAGAAGTCGAAAATAACAATTATGTAGTCAAAAATGGGAAGAAAATCTATATGTTTTGTAGGGTTGATAAATATGTTGAGTTGTTGTTGTCTTTATTGTTGAGAGAGGGAGAGAGATAATAAGAGTGAAAACTTCATATTTGAGATGATGAAAATTTTTACATGCAAATGGATGATTTGTAATTTTTGAAAGAATGACAAGTTTTTAAATTGTTAATTTGGTCCGAATTGATATTAATTAATTTTTTAAATTTTAAAAGATATAGTTTTAAAAAAATTAAGTTAATGAGAACTCATTTCAACTCAGAGTGATCGATCAATGACTCGGGTCTAGATGAACGCAGTACCAACACCATACAATTGCAAAGACTCAATTGAAGTTGTAGTTAACCCTATGAGATCATTCATACCTAGTTCCACCTAAATCAATTGAAGTAGTATCTTAACATAAAGTTAATGAGAAATCATTTCAACTCAGAGTGATCGATGGATGACTCGGGTCGGGATGAACGCAATACCAACACCATGCAATTGCAAAGACTCAATAGAAGTTCTTGTTAACCCTATGAGATCATTCATTCCTAGTTCACCTAAATAAATTGAGGTACTATCTTAACATTAGGTTAATGAGAACTCATTTCAAATCAAAATAATTAATCGATGACTCGGGTCAGGATGAATGCAATACCAACACCATGTAATTGCAAAGAATCAATTGAAGTTATAGTTAATCCTATGAGCTCATTTATACCTATTTCCACCTAAATAAATTATGGTACTATCTTAACATTAAGTTAATGAGAACTCATTTTAACTCAGAGTGATCGATCGACTACATGGGTTGGGATGAATGCAATACCAACACCATGTAATTACAAAGACTCTGTTGACGTTGTAGTTGATCCTATAAGCTCATTCATCCCTATTTCCACCTAAATAAATGGTGGTACTATCTTAACATTAAGTTTATGAAAACTCATTTCTACTCAAAGTGATCAATCGATGACTCGGGTCAGGATGAACACAATACAAACACTATACAATTGCAAAGACTCAACTGAAGTTATAGTTGACCCTATGATCTTATCCATCCCTAGTTCCACCTAAATAAATTGTGGTACTATCTTAACATCAAGTTACTAAGAACTCATTTTAACTCAGAGTGAACGATCAATGACTCAGGTTGGGATGAACACTATACCAACACCATGCAATTGTAAAGACTCAATTAAAGTTGTAGTTGACCTTATGAGCTCATTCATCCCTAGTTCCACCTAAATCAATTGAGGTACTATCTTAAAATAAAGTTAATAAGAACTCATTCATCCCTAGTTCCACCTAAATCAATTTAGATGCTAGCTTAACATTAATTTAATGAGAATCTTTTCAACTCAGAGTGATCGATCGATTACTCATGTCGGGATGAACGCAATACCAACACCACGCAATTGGAAAGACTCAATTAAAGTTGTAGTTGAACCTATGAACTCATTCATTCATCTCTAGTTACACCTAGATCAATTGCAATGAAATCTATTGCAGCAACCGACTGAGCTATTAGAAATTTTCAAATAGATATTCATGTCTGTTGCAAGAGATGACATATTTGATTTAATTATGAAATAGATATTTGCATCTGTTATAACAAATGACTGAGCTGATGGAAATTTTCAAATAGATATTGATATCTGTTTTGATAGATAACATATCTAATTTAATTATCAAATGGACATTTGCATCTATTTTTACAGATGACTGAGCTGTTGAAATTTTTAAATAGATATTTCTACCTATTGCAACAGGTGACATATCTGTTTAAAAAAAAATTCTCTTAATTTTAAAACAAGCTTCTGTTTGAGTAGATAAAGCAGTACTACTACTAAAGTTGGTAGAAAATATTTCTTAGATAACTCAATAATGAGTTCATTGAGAAGTCTTATCTTGTCTTCTCAATGTCACTAGTCTTCATCATTCTCCTCAAATTATTAATGAATATTAATTAATGAATATTGAAACCCACGTCTACATACACATAAACATCTATAATTATCTCATCTCTCCTTCAACTTCATCCCTAAATTTATTTTATTCATCTCTCATCTTTTTCTTTCTCTCCTCTTTAGGGTTATCATAACCTTTTTTCTCTCTTTTATCTTCTCTTTCCCATAAATATCATTTCGAATCTAAGCCAACCCATATCTTTCCTCGACTAAAATTATTGTTTTGATCCCCTTTTGACATTAAGGTATGGTTCACTATTGCTCTTTTATTCTCGTCTTCTTCTTTGTAAGTTATTTACATTGGTTTTTATTTAATTACCATTTACCCATATCATATTTATTTTAAAAAATTGAAGGAACTTTTAATTGTTGAATAAAAGAATCGAGTATTTTTATTACAATATGCAAAAAAAAGTCATCTGTTGGGAGAAGTTTAAAAGCTTATTGGCAGTATCATTTTTTTGTATTTATTTTGTTTGTTTCTTTGTTGTTGATGTTTTTATTGATGTTTTTGGTGGGGTTGGCATGTTGGAACTTGTGGTGTGGTTTGTTGATGGTGTTGGAACAAAGGGTGTTGCTTCTTTGTTGTTGATGATGTTATTGATAGTGTTAGAACAAATGTTGTTGTTTCTTTGTTGTTAATGTTTTTTATTTATTGTTTCTTTAAAGTTTATGTTGTTGTTGATGTTGCAACAGATGGAGCAACTGTTGGAACAAATCAAACCACCAACAAGGCTGGTTTGATATCTTCCAATAGACTCCATATCTATTGCAACAGACTTCAGATATATTGTAACAAACTCCACATATGTTGCAATAGACTCCATATATGATGCAACAGACTCCACATCTGATGCAACAGATAGATAATGTTCTTTCTGTGAAATCAATTTTTTTCCTCTTCTTTGTAGATATAAGGAACTAAAAGTTGATCAACTTTTGCCCGACCAACATAAGAGGCTGCAGTAAAGATGGGTTTGGAGGAATAAACTACATGTAGATGGAACAACTTCATATATTGGAGGTACAAATTAATGATAATGTTATTATGGAAATACACATAGATTACACTGATTTTATGAATGTTTTTTTACCGATTAGTCATTTATCATTCAACCAAAATATATACAATTTTACAGTTAAGTTTGGTAGGTTCAAACTGATAAGGCTGAGGGTCTATGAATATGGTTCTGATACCTTGTTAAGATTTAATGTTGATTATTGCTCGTGTTTATGTGTCAAGCATTGTGAAGGAATCTAGTTTCAATGGCATTATAAAGAGATTCAATAGCGATTGGACTAACTTTTAGGGTGCATTGGACCCTTAGAGGGCCTTTGAACCTTCCACTGCTTCAACTAAGAATGAAATCAATATATTTATTGCCCTAGCCCAAATTTATATGGTTGGTTTGCTCGGAGTAATGATTATATGCCAGAAGGTACGGTAGTAGAATGCCTTCGAGGGAAAATGGGTAGTTGCTGAAAGACTATATCATCTGAGAGCTAATTGAAGAGAATACATAGGGTAGAAAGTAACTTCGAACGAATATGACCAATGAAACTATCTAAGAACCTGAGAAATCTGTATTAAGTGTAAATATGAAATTGTATCTGTTAATGAAAAATTTATCTATGTTGCTTAAAAGAAAAATAGTGCAGATGGTTTCTTTGCTAGAAGCTGTGTCTGGGTAGCGTGATCGGGATTATCACCTAGATAGGTAGAAGACCAAGAAAGAAGTCTTATGGGCATCGAGGGTTAAAATAATGTACAGTAAGTCTAGAAAACTTACGCTAATAGAAACTGTAATTAAAATAAGGAATCTATGTGAAGGCGGCAATTTCTGAATGTTAAATTGTATCCCATGCCGTTTTGTTTGTGGTTACGATTAGGTCCACTGTTGTTGACCTGATCGGAACCATAAATAAGACTGAAAGACAATTTGAGTGTCATGACTTCCTTAGCAATATGGTTATAATTGATTATATTTTCTAGCCTTAGCATGCTTTCAACATTTCTTGGAGAATATCAGAGGCTTGCTGTAGTATGTGAATTTTGATAATTTTCAAGCTTTCCTCCAGCTTGTTGTTTGGTATTCAAGCTTTTTATTACCGTCTTTAAAGGTTGTATAAAGTTCCTCATCTTTTGTAAACTCGATCAGGAACACTATCTTCAAAGTTGTGGCATTCTAGAAGCCCTTCAAAACTTTTTCTGTAGAAGCCTTAAAGGATATATGTAGGGTCGTTGTGTATGTTTTTAGGTAAAAATATGTTGATGAACAGTCAAGATGTGGCCCCAACCATTGAATAGCTCACTTTTATTGAGTGTTACTCAATGCAGCTTGCTCAATCAACCTTCAAGGGATTTGATAAACTAATAAGCAAGCAGTTACGTAATGTTTGATCTAAACCAACTCTACCAAGCCTATCAAACTTTACGTAACTCTAGGCTCATTACCCTGTCAAAAAAAATTTCCCGAGTTAGTGGATAAATCAAACGAGCTCAATATCTCAACCTTTCTGCTGATTGTTCTTCTCCCTTATAGAGGACAAGATATCCGCCATGCAAAAGTCTACACCATCGCCAGAAATTCTTTCCAGGGCAAAGTTCTTCAGAAGGCATCAACAGTAATCTCTCAATATCAAGAAATATTGAGAGATTCCTAGTCATGCCTTCTAGTGACTTTCGCTACTGCAAAGAATTTCTACTGATGACAGGATATATGCCATGCAAAAGTCTACATCATTAGCAGAAATCATAGCAAGTATGAAAGTCTTTAGAAGGCATTATTAGTAATGTACAAGTAACACATAAGAAAAATTATCAACTCCTTTGTCTTGATCAAGTATCCATAAAAAATTTCAACTCCTCTATCTTGCACTATTGAGCAATGTACTAGCTTATCATATATTTCAACTCCTCTGTACACTATTCAACAGTGCAAGACAGAGGAGTTGAAATTTTTTTCTGGATACTTGATCAAGATAGAGAAGTTGATAATTATTCTTCTGTGGCCCTTGTATATTACTAATAATGCCTTTAGAAGACTTTCTCTCTAGCAAGAATTTATGCTGATGGTGTCGACTTTTGCATGGTGGATATGTTATCATCAGCAAAAATTCTTGCCGTAGCGAAAGTCTTGGGAAAGTATGACTAGGAATCTCTTAATATCACTTGATATTGAGAGACTACTATTGATACCTTCTCAAGACTTGCATCCTGGCAAGCATTTCTAGCAATGGTGTGCACTTTTGCCTGGCGAATATCTTGTCATCTATATTGGAGAAGAGTGATCAATAGAAAGACTGAGAGATTGAGCTCGTTTGATTTGTCCACTAAATCAAGCAAAGTATTTTGATAGGGTAATGAGCCTGAAGTTATGTAACATTTGATAGGCTTGGTAGAGTCAGTTTAGATCAAACATTATTTAACTCCTTGCTTATTAATTTATCAAATCCCTTTAAGGTTGGTTGAGCAAGATGCATTGAGCAACCCTCGATAAAAGTGATCTATTAAATGGTTGGAACTATATCTTAAGTGTGCATTAACATATTTTGACCTAAAACAAACACAACGACCCTCCATGTATTCTTTAAGGCTTCTGAAGAAAGTATTCCAAAGGCCTTCTTCAATGCTACAACTTTAAAGGAGAAACTGTACCTAATTGAGCTCAAAAGATACTGGGAACTTACACCAACTTCAAAGATGGCAACGACAAACTTGAAAACTTAATTGGTAAGCTGGAGGCAAACTTCAAAATTATCGGGATTCACATGCTACAGCAAGCCTCTGATCTTCTCCAAGGAATGTTACAATCATGCTAAGTCAAGAAAACACAATTAATTAATCCATATTGCTAAGGAAGTAATGACACTTAATTTATCTTTCAATCTCCTTTGTGGTTCCGATCAGGTCAACAGCATAGGACCTAATCGAAACTACAAACAAGAAGGCATGGAATACAATTTAAAATTTAGAAATTGCCGCCTCTACTTAGATTCCTTGCTTTAACTGCAGTTGTTGTTGGTGCAAATTTTCTGGACTTATTATAAATTATTTCAACCCTCGATTCTTGTAAGGATGCTTTCTTGGTCTTCTGCTATTTTTTATCTAGGTGATAATCCCAACCACGCTACCCAGTCGTAGCTCCCTAGTGTAACGCCTCGAATCTGGTACCCAGAATGCTACACGATTTCTATGACCTCAAAGGACCACAAGCTAACCCATGACTGATATCTGTTATTGAGCACTGAATAATACTAAAATTAAGCAGAATACATAAGAGCTGTATGGCCATAAGGTTCAAAACTAAACTAATACATAATATAAAACAATGTCTAAAATGGGGCATAACTATACCCAAAACTAAAATAAAACTATTTGAAATATGTTGTAGTCTGAAAGCCTCTAAACTATCTAAAAACTGTGGAGTTGTTGGCACATGTCCCCAACTAACTCTGAACTACTAAAATAATAAAGTAATAATATAATTATGCTATCATCGAATGATGAGGACTCACTGCTAGTCTGGCTGCTGAATGTCTGATCTACTAAGGATACTCGAGAGCTCGTGATTCTAAACCTATGATATAAAACACCATAGACCAAATGCGTTAGTACTTTGAATGTACTGGTATGCAAGTGAGGTAGGCTGAATGCAAAGGGTTCATATGCATAAACAATACTAACTGGCTGAATAATATAAATGTGAGAATACATCCATGAATACGTGACTGCAACACTATGTTCTGACTACTGAGTCTACTAATAACATGGATTTACAAATATCTGAGTTTACTGATGCTAGGATACTGAATACTGAGGGACTGATACTATATTACAGATACATGAATAATTGTTTTTTGATAGTTCTAATTATAAAGAATTGGTCTGGTTGACTATATCTGATAGTCCTAAAGCTGAATACTGATAACATGATTTTTGTATAACTAGTATACTAATACTGAGTAACTGTATCTGACAGTCTAAGTTCTGATGGAACTAGCTGGGTTTTGTACTATACTGAGTGACTGTATCTGACATTCCTAAAATATGTAGAACTATCTGAGTTCTATTACTGAGACTAAGACTGAAACTGAGACGGTGGGAGGTAATCATCTAATCAATATGCCCCAGAACTGAACTGGTTAACTGAACTGAACTGATACTAATGGTATTGTTTAGCAGAGCTAAACTGAGTTCACTAAGTTCCATTGACTAGCGGAATTCTACTGAGACATGATGACTGACTGAGATCAATGAAATTTTTTTAGATTACTAAGATTAGAAAATGGGACTAGACTGATACTGAGTTTACTGAGTTTTCCTGAGTCATATGACTGAATGAATTCTACTGATTATGGCTTCACTGAGAGTATTATGAAAACATGACATGGCTTTAGGTACATAGCTAAATTTTCAGGTACAAGTACCCCCAGGACTCAATAGAATGAAACTGACAAGGCTTGACTCTTTTGATCACATGACCAATATCAACAATTCATATTTCATAGTTGGGAATTTCATAAAGAACATGATCATCATAATGTTGTACATGGATAGTAATGCATATAAACATGGCATAATTTCATGCTTCTAATCTTATGAACATCTCATCAAGCAATCACAATGCATAGGTTTTGTATGGGATTCATCTTAATCAAGTAGGTATAGCATAACTTAAGAAGCATGACATGATCTTGACACATGGAAACTAAGTACTTGATCATCATTCATTCATTGGGGCATATTATCAAACACCTTGTATGTACACTTAGGGCACAGGTATGATCATCAATTTAATTCAACATGGTTCCACAATTTACCTCAATTGCATGGATTTCAACCCTATACTAACATAGTTTCATGAAAACATGATAAGAATGCAATCTTGGCAGTCATACAACAATAACAACATGAACATAATTAATTCAAAATAAGAACATCATGAAATATAGTTTAAAATAGGGTTCTTGAGCCTTATGGATGAAAGGAGTCCATGAATCAACACTGTGCATACATTATTTCTTAATTCTACAAAGAATGAGGGAGAGATTCTTGAATTTGGGTCTTGGATTTGAATCCCCAATTGAAAACCCTAGCTTGTTCTTAAGAGAAACTTGAGAGAAACAAGATATTTTGGGTAAATTATGGTTGAATCATGTGTTATTAGTACATATAGGAGTGAGAAATTGACCATTTTAACCCTTGGACGTATATTTTAATTCTGTGAAAATTTCTCGATTTGGACCCCTGGCGCGACGTGGTGCCATCGTGTCATGTCTCTAGAAAGTGACAAATGAGAAATTGCATGGTGGTACGGCTTAGAGCTATCGCTTTGCCCCTTTGTTTGTGACTTGGAAGTTTGGTGTGATGCACCACTATCACGGAGCAATACTGGAAATAGACAATAGCCATTTAAGCTGTCTCCGTGATGTTGTAACGCCCCGATTTTCATAATCAAAAGGCTACATGGTACCCATGACCCCAAAGGACCATAAGATAAACCATTATAGATATCTGTACCTGTACACCATATAATATAGAGTATAAATATGGAATACGTAATACTGTAAGGCCATAAGGTTCAATACTGAAAAAAACATAATATCTGAAAAGGGTATCACAATACCAAAACAACTGAAAATACTGAAGTCTAAAACTAAAGATACTATAATCGTCTGAAAGCCTCTAACTGTCTAAATAAGGAGTTGAATGGGATATGTCCCCAACTAACTCCGCCGAGAAAACTGAAATGAAATAATAAAATGAAATTAAGTACTGAAATGACAAGCCAAAATATGTCCTCGCATGATGAGGAATCACCAATGACGCTGAAAGATGGAACTGGTCAACTACTGTTGCTCCGAAGCTCATACCTCTGAACCTATGGTGTAACATAAGAGAAAGCACCATAGCGCAAATGCGTTAGTACAACTAAATGTACTTAGTATACAAGTGAGGTAGGCTATATGAAAAGGGTTCATCTATATGAACTATACTAACTGACTAATATGAATGTGAGAATACATATATGATTACGAGACTGAAATTGTCATAACATGATACTAATAACTGACAACATAAGTGACTGTAATTGAGAGTCTG
This sequence comes from Capsicum annuum, assembly GCF_002878395.1. NCBI lineage: Eukaryota > Viridiplantae > Streptophyta > Magnoliopsida > Solanales > Solanaceae > Capsicum > Capsicum annuum. The sequence continues at coordinate 16,790,147 of NC_061114.1, read as the reverse complement.
ATCCTGGTGAAACTAGCTGAGTTTCGTACTGTAACTGGGTTAATTGTATTTGACAATCCTAATATTCTGATGAACTATCTGAGTTATTTTACTGAGACTGATACTAAAACTGTAACTATGGGAGAATTCATCTAACCAACATGCCCCGAATGTGCTTCAATAGCTAAATAGGGGTCCAATCTATACCCTGATTGAAAGAGTGCCAATACCATGCCACGGGTAAAGACAAGCTGTGAGTAACCCTCAAATCTGGCAGTGTCCCCATAAGAAAATGGCAGATATCTGCCTCATCAAATCTAAAGTTAGTATTGTTGATGTCTCAACCTATGCTGGCTACATGGTTATGGAACGCAAGGATTGATTCTGGGAATCTCACCCTCAATCTGGCAGTGTGGATTCTTATCCTGGGGTTCGCTTGGTGTTGAATCCTACTCCCATCTGAATATACACTGAACATGAATACTGAGCTGAGTTACTGATTTTCGTTGACTGGCGGAATACTACTTACAGCTGATTGAGTTCATGAGATTTTTGAGAATACTAAGTTACTGCATTTTTCTTGAGTCACATGACTGACTGAGTTCTACGAAACATGGCTTGACTGTGCATATCGTGAAAACATGACATGGCTCTAGGCACACAGCAATATTTTCAGGTACAATTACCCCCAGGACTCGATGGAAAGAAACTGACACACATGACTGACTTGTTCGTAGGAATAGAGTCAACAATTCACAATATCATAAGTAGGGGATTCAATACTACACATGGTTCTCAACATTTCATACGTGGGAGGGGATACATTCAACATGGAAGTACTTTCTTAACTTCAACATCATGTTCACTACATATCACCACCACAATAGATCAATAACATGGAATTCATGTAGAATAATAAAGCATAGAGCATGGACTTGTAACTTGGTACTCTTAGTCATGAAAATATGATTATTATTATTCTAGGCATTTCATCGAACACCTTCCATGCACAGTTTAGGCATAGGTGAAATCATAAGATTTTACATCATGAACAACCAAGTTTTACATGTTTTCAACTCACATGGTGTCATAGATTCATAATAACACATAAAGATTCCAACTTGGGAATCATTCAACATCAACAACTTGATTATCAACATCAAACAATATAGATATCATAAACAACTAATTTCATAGATTTCAACTTACATACTAACATAGCTTTATGAAAATACATAAAAATCTCAACTTGAAATCATACAACAACCATCAACATGAACATAATCATACCACAACAAAGTATTCACAATACATAATTTAAAACTTGATTCTGGAGCTCCATGGATGAAACGAATCCATGGATGAATGTTACGCATACCTTAGTTCTTGATTTAATGAAGATTGACGGAGAAAATTCTTGAATTTGGATCCTCAATTGAAAACTCCTCTTATTGTTCTTGAGAGAAATTAGAGAAAATGAGTATATTTTTCTGGAAGTTAGGATTAATTCGGTGTTAAGGGGTATATATAGGAGTGGAAGATGACCAAAATGCCCCTAAAGAAAGAGAGAAAGATGCAGTTGTCCCTCTGTTGACTGTCTGATAGGCTGAAGTAAATTCACCATAACGTTTTACTACGATGTTAAAATTGGAAGAAACCAATTTAATTGGAAAGAGGACTCAAATATGTTTCCATTGATATATAGTAGCTCTCACATTTAAATATATACAGGAAGTTATGATCATTTGAAGTTGACCCTGAAATGCTAAAAAATTTTGGAGCATGCTATAGAGCATGCGACGCATGCTAATCGCATGGTGCCACTATTTTGGGCACCCAAACATGCCCTTACGCTACTCCAAAAATTTCTAAACTTATCTGGGATGTACTCTTGACTTTTCCAATCACAACGCAACTTGAAAAATCCAAAAACCGAGGTTAGGAAGGTCGTCAAATAAATCCCTGAAGTTCGAAGGCTTGAAATAGGCTAAGTGTTGGAATACTTGCCAAAATTTTCTAAGTGTTGAATCTTTTAAAGATATTTAAGAGCTAAACAAGATGAATTTCGGACTTAGAATTTTATGGGGTGTTACAATATCTCCCCCTTGGGAACATTCATCCTCAAATGAGACTGACTGAGAGGGAAGAAAAGATAAGACACTGCGTATATAGATTATCTCAATCGGCACATGATTTATGAACTAACCTGAATGCTAAACTGAATATAGAATAACTGAACATACATATCCGATGCATGAATGGCGAGCTGAACTCATGAATGCATACTGATGCATGATTATCTGACTAAACTGATACATGAATGCATGTCTAAACTGACACATGGGCACATGACGGAATACGCAATGCTAGTAGATACCAGGTTTGTAACGAAAACTTAAACATGAAATAGAGTAGGCTTAAGGAGAATTGTTACCTTGAGCGGAATTTGAATTAGTAAAAAAGGGATGAGGGTACTTGGTTCACATGTCTGCTTCTGCTTCCCAAGTGTCTCCCTCAACGAATTGATTCCGCCAAAGAACTTTGACTAGAGGGACTTCTTTGTTTCTCAATCTACGAGTCTGATAGTCTAGACTTTCAACTAAAATCTTCTCATAGGAGAGGCTATTTAAACATCTAAGCTCTGAATGGGGACTACAACTGATGGGTCACCTATGCAATTCTTGAGCAAAATGACATGGAAGATTGGATGAACTACGGCTAAATCAGAAGGCAGTTCAAGCTCATAAGCTACTTTGCCAAAGAGACTGAGAATCTTGAAGGGATCGACATATCGGGGACTGAGCTTTCCCTTTTTGCTAAATCTCTTCACTTCCTTCATGGGAGAGATCTTGAGATAGACAAAGTCACCAATATCAAACTCGATATCCTTTCTATGAATATCTGTACAAGACTTCTATCGGCTCTGAGCAACCAGGAGTCTTCCTCTAATCAACTGAACTTTCTCTAAGGCATCAAATACTAAATCAGGCCCTATGACTGAGGCCTCACTAACTTCAAACCAACCAACATAAGATCTGCATCTCCTATCGTAGAGATCTTCGAATGGAGCCATATGAATACTAGAGTGACAACTATTATTGTATACAAACTCAATCAAAGGCAAGTGGTCATCCCAACTTCCCTTGAAATCAATGGCACACGCCCTTAGCATATCTTCTAGAGTCTGAATGGTCCTTTCTTCTTGACTATCTATCTGAGGATGAAACATTGTACTGAGATGGACTTGGGTTCCAAGACCCTTTTGGAAAGATTTCCAGAAGTGAGAGGTAAACTGGGTAACCCTGTCGGAGATAATAGATAAAGGAATACCATGTAACCTGACCAACTCTCTGATATAGAGTTTGGCGTAATCCTCGACTGAATATGATTTGAGGACTCGAAGGAAATGAGTTGATTTGGTCATCCTGTCTACAATGACACAAACTGAATCGCGTTGACGACGAGTACAAGGCAAACCCGTCATGAAGTCCATGTTTACTTCTTCCCACTTCTAGGTAGGAATAATAAAATCCTACATGGGTCCACTAGGCTTTTGATGCTCTATCTAAACTTGCTGATATGTAGAGCACTTAGCCACAAACTCTACAACATCTCTCTGTATCCCACTCGACCAATAGATCTGCCGCAAGTCGTGATATATCTTAGTAGCCCCTAGATAAATAGAGTAGCATGTACCATGCACTTCTGTAAGAATTCGCTGCCTTAAGTCATCTACACCTGGAACACAAAGACAACCCTGACAACAAAGAACACCATCTCTGCCTTGGGAGAAAACCTCTACTTTTTGATCCTTGACTGACTCTTTCAACTTGACTAAGCTGGAATATCTATCTTGCTTTTCTTTCACCTCGAAAACTAGAGATGATTCTGAACAATGCTGGACACAAACACCACTTTCTGAAGAATCGACTAAGCGAACGCCTAGTCTGGCAAGCTGATGGACTTCCTGAGCTAAATTTTTCTTAATATCCTCAACATGAGTAACACTACCCATAGACAGTCTACTAAAAGAGTCGGCCACAACATTAGCTTTGCCCGGATGATAAAAAACACTCATGTCATAATCCTTCAAGAGCTCTAACCACCTTCTCTGACGAAGATTGAGATTTTTGTGAGAAAAGACATACTGGTGGCTCTTATGATCTGTGAAGAAATCTACATGAACTCTGTAGATATAATGCCTCCAAATATTCAGGGCAAATACTACGGCTGCTAACTCAAGATCATGAGTATGATAATTCTTCTCAAGGGGCTTTAACTATCTAGATTCGTAGGCTATGACCTTACTATGCTGCATGAGTACACAACCCAAATCTACTCCAGATGCATCACAATATACTACGAACCCACCGAAACCATCGGGAAGTGCTAAAATTAGAGCTGAGGTGAGTCGAGTCTTCAACTCCTGAAAACTCTTCTCGCATGAATCTGACCACTGGAACTTAACCTTTTTCTGTGTCAATCTGGACATAGAGGATGTAATAGAATAAAATCCTTCAACTAATCACCTATAATAGCTAGCCAAACCTAAGAAACTCCTAATATCTGATGGAGAGACAGGGCGAGCCATTTTCTTACCACTTTGGTCTTTTATGGATCTACTCTAATTCCATCACTTAAAAAAATATGGCCCAGGAATTCTACTGACCTTAGCCAAAACACACACTTATTAAATTTAGCGAATAGCTGATGATCTCTGAGAGTATAAAGTACTGTTCGGAGATGGTCTGCATGATCGCGCTCAGTGCGGGAATAGACCAGAATATTATCTATAAATACTAAGATGAACATGTCCAAGTACTGCTTGAACACATAGTTCATCAAATCCATAAAAGCTGTAGGGGCATTGGTAAGACCAAAGGACATAACTAGGAATTCAAAGTGACCATACCGAGTACGAAAAGTTGTCTTTGGGATGTCACATTCCCTAACTCGGAGCTGATGATATCCGGATCTAAGGTCTATTTAGGAGAAATAACTGGCACCCTAATGATAATCTATGCACATTCTGAGAGAACTATCTTTTTTTGCATAAATAAGACTAGTGCACCCCACGGGGACACACTGGATCTGATGAATCCCTTGTTTAAGAGATCTTTCAACTGATCCTTTAACTCTCTGAGCTCTGGTGGTGCCATTCTGTATGGCAGAATTGATATAGGCTGAGTGTCTGGAAGAAGATCTATGCCGAAGTCTATTTCCCTTTCGGGAGGATTTCCTGGAAGGTCTTCTAGAAAGATATCTGAATATTCATTCACAATGGGGACTGAATCAAGGCTGGAAGTCTCAGTACTAGAGTCCTTGACATAAACGAGATGGTAAATACATCCCTTAGATATCATTTTCTTGGCTCGAAGGTAAGAAACAAGCTAACCCCTGAAAGATGAAGTACTACCCTTCCATTCAAGAATGGGTTCATTCAAAAGTTGGAACTGAACTATTCTATTTCTACAGTCGACCATGGCATAGCATGAATAAAGACAATCTATGCCGAGAATGACATCAAAATCCATCATCTCTAATTTGACTAAATTTACTGAGGTGACCTTCTGAAATATCATAATCGGACAGTTCCTGTATACCCATCTAGGTATGATGGATTTACCCATTGGGGTGGAGACTGAGAATGGCTCTACTAAAATCTCAGTACTGACTCTAAAATAGGCTACTATATAAGGAGTGACAAAATACAAAGAAGCTCCTGGATATAGCAAAGCATAAACATAAACATGAAAGATCTATAACGTACCAGTAACCACATCAGGAGAATTTTCCTGATCCTATCGAGACTGAAGAGTATTAAGACGATTTGGGCGCTGCCCACTATTAGCACTAGAGGTGGTACCCTACTGGTTTGGGTGACCTGACTGAGCTGAATAACAAAGATGACTCTGCTGAACTGACTGAATACAATCCTTGACCCTGTGGCCTGGCTTACCACAACCGAAACAAACATTGCTACCAACCCTGCAAATGCCCTTGTGGTTCTTACCACAAGTCTGAGAAAGGGGATTGGTTCAGGCAGTGCTAACACTGCCCTGTGCCTTAGAGCCTGGCACTCTATCCCTGTTTCCCTCTCTGAACTTAGGAGTTGGAGCACTAGCTGAAGAAGAAACTAGAGCTGATGATTTAGGATGAAACTATGAATGGTTTCCTCCTTCTGATTTGGGCTGTCTAAAATTAAAGCTACCTATCCTAGCTTTCTTACTCTTCTTTTCTCTCATCTTGAACTTATACTCCTCGATCTGCTGAGCATGAGTCATGAGTCTGGATATGGTCGTGTTTCTATTCAGCATAGTAGACCTGCACTCATTCATCAAATTATCATTCACTCCTGAAATGAACTTACTCATTCTAGATCGTTTGTCTGCCACCACATGAGGAGTATATCTGGATAATTGAGTAAAGTTTAGGGAATATTCTTCCACTGTCATGCTTCCCTGCCTGAGGTTGATAAACTTGAGAACTTTTGCCTCCCTCAACTCTTGGGGAAAGAATCTGTCTAAGAAAGTCGTGACAAATTCCTCCTACTCAATCGGACCTGCATTTCCTAACCTCTCAGACTTCCACTGTTTGTACCAAGTATGAGCAACATCCTGTAACTGGCATACGGCTAACTCGGCACTCTGACAAGAAGTAACCCACATGATATCTGTGACCTTCTGAACCTGGTCAAGGAATTCCTGTGGATCCTCATCGGACTTAGACCCTGTGAAGAATGGAGGATTCATTTGGGTGAAGTCCCAAATCCTGGTTGTAGCAAAGTTGGTCACTGAGTTGGCCTGAAAGATAGCTGGACGCTCATTCTAAGCAACGACTGACTACACAAGAGCAGTAAATTCAGCTCTGAACTCTGCATGGGAAACATGCTCGCCCAAAGGATTTTTCGGTTGAGGGGCTGTCTGATTCACATTCTTTCTTTTGGGAGGCATATTCTGAAAACAGGAAAGAAGAAGATTAAACTGAAAGTTCAAATTGAAATTATGTTCACTTTCATGAAATAAATACTGAAAGAGGGGAAAACTATTCCTAAAATATATCATAGCCTCTTGCACATAAATGTGACGCACAATACACCCTTGTACAAGACTCTACTAGATATGGCTTTCAGACTTCCTAGGACACTGTTGAACCTTAGGATCTGATACCATGTTTTGTAACACCCCGATTCTAGTAATCGGAATGGTACATGGTGCCCATGACCTCGAAGGACCACAAGCTAACCCATGATTGATATCTATACCTGTACACCACATAATATAGAGTATAAATGAGGAATACATAATAAGGTTAGGTCATAATGTTCAATACTAAAAGAAATATAATATTTGAAGGGGTATCACAATACTAAAATAACTGAAAATACTAAAGTCTAAATCTGAAGATACTGTAATCGTCTGAAAGCCTCTAACTGTCTGAATAAAGAGTAGAATGGGACATGTCCCCAACTAACTCCGTCTAGAAAACTGAAATGAAATAATAAAATAAAATTGAGAACTAAAATGACAAACCAAAATATGTCATCTCATGATGAGGACTGAAAATTGACGCTAAAAGATGGAAATGGTCAACTGCTGCTGCTCCAAAGCTCGTGCCTCTAAACCTATGGTGTAACATAAGAGAAAGCACCATAGCACAAATGTATCAGTGCAACTAAATGTACTGAGTATACGAGTGAGGTAGGCTATATGCAAAGGGTTCATATATATGAACTATACTAACTGACTAATATGAATATGAGAATACATATATGATTACGAGAATGAAACTATCATAACATGATACTAATAACTAATAACATAAGTGACTATAACTGAGAGTCTGATCCTGGTGGAACTAGCTAAGTTCCGTACTGTAACTGAGTTGACTATATGTGACAGTCCTGATATTCTGATGAGCTATCTGAGTTCTTTTACTGAGACTGATACTGAAACTATAATTGTGGGAGAATTTATCTAACCGACATGCCCCAAATGTACTTTAATAGCTAAATCAAGGTCCAACTTGTACCCTGATTGGAAGGGTGCCAATACTATGCCACAATTAAAGACAAGCTGTGGACCCTTAAATCTGGAAGTGTCCCCATAAGAAAACGGCAGATATCTGCCTCATCAACTCTAAAGTTAGTATTGTTGATGTCTCAACCTATGTTGGCTACATAGTTCTGGAATGCAAGGATTGCTTTTAGGAATCTCACCCTCAATCTGGCAGTATGGATTTTTATCCTGGGGTTCGCTCGGTGCTGAATCCTACTCCCATCTGAATATACACTGAACATGAATACTGAGCTGAGTTACTGATTTTCGTTCACTGGCGGAATACTACTTACGACTGACTGAGTTCATGAGATTTTTGAGAATACTAAGTTACTGCATTTTTCTTGAGTCACATGACTGACTGAGTTCTATGAAACATGGCTTGACTGTGCATATCGTGAAAACATGACATGGCTCTAGGCACACAGCAATATTTTCGGGTACAATTACCCCCAGGACTCGATGGAAAGAAACTGATACACATGACTGACTTGTTCGTAGGAATAGAGTCAACAATTCACAATATCATAAGTAGGGGATTCAATACTACACATGGTTCTCAATATTTCATACGTGGGAGGGGATACATTCAACATAGAAGTACTTTCTTAACTTCAACGTCATTTTCACTACATATCACCACCACAATAGATCAATAACATGGAATTTATGTAGAATCATAAAGCATAGAGCATGGACTTGTAACTTGGTACTCTTAGTCATGAAAATATGATTATTATTACTCTAGGCATTTCATCGAACACCTTCTATGCACAATTTAGGCATAGGTGAAATCATAAGATTCTACATCATGAACAACCAAGTTTTACATGTTTTCAACTCACATGGTGTCATAGATTCATAATAACACATAAAGATTCCAACTTGGGAATCATTCAACGTCAACAACTTGATTATCAACATCAAACAATATAGATATCATAAACAACTAATTTCATAGATTTCAACTTACATACTAACATAGCTTTATGAAAATACATAAAAATCTCAACTTGAAATCATACAATAACCATCAACGTGAACATAATCATACCACAACAAAGTATTCACAATACATAATTTAAAACTTGATTCTTGAGCTCCATGGATGAAATAAATCCATGGATGAATGTTACGCATACCTTAATTCTTGATTTAATGAAGATTGATGGAGAAAATTCTTGAATTTGGATCCTTAATTAAAAACCCCTCTTATTGTTCTTGAGAGAAATTAGAGAAAATGAGTATATTTTATTGAAAATGAGGCTTAATTCGGTGTTAAGGGGTATATATATAGGGGTGAAAGATGACCAAAATTCCCCTTAAGAAAGAGAGAAAGAGGAATCAAAAAGATTTCCACTGATATATAGCAGATCTCACAGTTAAATATATACAGGAATTTATGATCTTTTGAAGTTGACCCTCAAATACTGAAAATTTCTGGAGCATGCTATAAAGCATGCGACACATGCTGATCGCATGGTGCCACTATTTTGGGCACCCAAATGTGCCATTACGCTACTCCAAAAATTATTAAACTTACTTGGGATGTACTCTTGACTTCCCCGATCGCAATGCAATTTGAAAAACCAAAAACAGAGGTTGGGAAGGTCGTCAAATAAATCCCTGAAGTTCGGAGGCTTGAAATAGGCTAAGTGTTGAAATACTTGCCAAAATTTTCTAAGTGTTGAATCTTTTAAAGAGCTTTAAGAGCTAAAAGAGCTGAACTTCGGACTTAGGATTTTATGGGGTATTACAGACGTGCTGATGGCTCAGGTGATACATTGTCTCACTAAAAGGACTCTAACTCTTTGTCCGGGTGTTGGATTTGGGCGAATTTGATATCGATGGGAAGCTTATTGAATTTCTCACATGATAAAAAGTGAAAATCTTGAAAATACCACATTTATAAAAGTGGATTCATCTTTGAAACAAGTATTAAATATTTTTGAAATGATTTTATGCTAGGTAGAAGTACGAGATATTACAATATCTCCCCCTTAAGAATATTCGTCCTTGAATAAGACTGATTGAGATGGGAGAAACAATAAGATAAAGTACATACTAAACACGAACAACTAAAACATGACTACTTGACTGATATTACTGCGATTCATACTGAGTATGCAAATCTGATGCTTGATTTCATGACTGAGCTCATACATGACTGCATGACTGAGAGTACTGATAAGCTAATTATGTATATCTGATGCATGAATACATAACTAAACTGACTCATGAACATGTGACTAAACATGCAAGGGTAAAGATACCAAGTTTGAAATGAAAACTGAGCATAGAACTGAATACCACATTTGTAACTGAAATCTGAACATAAAACTTGATAAGCTTAAGAAAAGCTATTACCTTTGGCTGAGTCTGAGTTTAACTACTTAATATGCATGATCGGAAACATGAGAACGTAACTGGGTTGGGAACGTGATACATGAGCTAAATATTGTGATGTGAACTGAGTACCTTGAGTACATGGCGTACGATCATGATTAAAGCTAGAGGGTCAACTTATAGGTTCTCACTACTCCAAACTGGATTCGTTATGAGAAGAGAGTGGCATGTTTATGTCATGAATGTTTTGGGGAATTATAGTGTATCTCCCTGATAACACTCAACTTACACATCAAATTAGTGTAAGAAAGTCGCCGTCAATATATTTACCCAACTTTGGAGTCGGGGTCGAATCCACAGGAAAAAATATGAGTGGCGATTAAGATAATTTGAAGCTATAGCTACAAGTTCAATTCAAACAAATGGTACAAAAATATAAAATTAAGATGGGGGTTTTGAAAGTATCAAGTAATGTTGTCACTTCAATATTAATGTTTGTAATCAATATAAATGGGAAACCAGGGTTATATTCACCATGGATTTTGGGACTTTATAGGTACTAAGTAGTGCTTGGGATTCTTGAAGTAAGTAAGACAATAGACTATACTTGACTATGATACTTTCTAACTTATCTCTCGACCTCACTAGATAATTTATTATCTAATTCTCTCGAACTTAGATAACTTATCTATTTCTAATAGGATGTTATCTCAAGTAGATTAATCCAGTTATGGTATCAATTATTAAATAGGAGGTTGGTAGATTTCGAGCCCCTATTGATAATTCACGGCCTCTAGTCTATTTCTCTGTTAGAAGCAAATAAAACCTAAGGCATAGTCTAATGTTTGTAACTAATAGATTTCAGTTAAAAAAATTGAATTTCAAGACGTTCTACTACTCTTTGAATCCATTAAATACCTAGTAACCCATCAAACCCTACTCCATGGATCCCATAACTCCGGCTAATAGAATTAGCCGTTTATGATTTGATGAACGAAATAATAAGTTAAATTCATGATGCTAAGGATAAACATATGAATGGATGGAAAACAACAAGTAGTTTCTTCAATTTTATCACAAGGTAGAAACCCAAAAATAGTAGATAAGAAACAAGAAGAATATTTGGTGAAAGAGAGCAATGTACGTGCTTTTCTTCCCAACGTCCCTTTTTTTTATAGAAAATGATCCCTCTTTTAAAAACCTTAAAACAAGTCTTTACATAGTCAACCCTAAATAAGAAAATAAAATAAAAGTTTTAATTTTCTCTTCGGATTAGACAACGATGCTTTTGATGGCGCATCAGATACCTGACATGTACGAGATGTCGTCAAAGATTCTAATGAATTGTTATATTCTGACTCTTCAGACGGCAAACCTGATGGCGTGTCAAAAACTTGATGGCGCGTGAAAACTGTCGTCATAACTTCACTGAAAATCAACATACTCTGCCTCTGGATGACGGTGATTTTGACGCCGTGTGACATATTTGACGGCCTATCCTAAACGTCGTCCCATTTTATCTCAGCTTCTCAGGTTCTGTCTAAGCTTGAAGACAACTTTGACAGTCTGTCCCATGTATGACAGCACATTAGAATTGACATCAGCTACACTTCAGCTTATTTACACTAGATTTTAGCTCTTCTTCTCCATTGTTATTTATTTCCATGCATCTTGACTTTCCTACAAAATCTTAAGAAATAACATCAAAAACACCAATAATTACTTAAGAACTTACAATTATTTCAAGTTAAAAAGTCTTAAATGTGCTACAAAAATCTAGCACATCACTCCCCAAGAATACTAACTTGACTGTGATACTGAGGAAAACTGGGATGATGCACAGGAAGGGAACCAACAAACTGAATCATGACTGAATATCTGGGATATGAAACTAAGGCTTAATACATAAACCAAGTTGAACACACAACTACCTAGATGGTCCATCTTAGAATGATCACATTCATGAGATTCTGAATAGTACGATTAGCTGGAACGATGGGGAAACCACACCATCTGAACTTATCTATTTTGACTGCTAAGCTGAAGTACTAGGTTTGTGGACTAACTCATCCTAAAAACTTATACTCGATCGGAGCATTTCTATGACACTCTTTCTATAAAGTTCTAATGACTTTAGAGAGAAAGCAAATCTTAGCCTGGTCTGAGTAGGACATCTGAATGGGAGATCGCTACATGGCTGGGGTTCCTGTATTAGGAGGCAAGGCCTATGAGACATCATCTAAGATACAGTGACCAAACCTTATGCAGTACAACTGAGACTGCTGAAAAGGTTCACAAGGTGTTGAGCACGAATGCATAAATATACTAATTTATCTGATTAACTGAATGACTTATAGATGAACGTTGGCATATAAGACTGAACTGCACTTATTCTGAATGATTAGCCTGAGGCTGTAGAGTATTATGCTTAGGAGGTAAGGATTGACTGATTAACATGAGGTGACTAGGCATGGATTTATAAAAATTGTATTACTTGAATTGCAAGATCAAGCATATGACATGATTCAAAAAAATTTCATAACTAAGGTATTGAAATACTAATGATTGAGTAACTGATAGGTATATGCTTTGGTCAGGTAATCCTAAAAGTGAATTGAGTTCCGGATATGGCTGAACTAGGATTGGGACAGAGATTGTAGCTAACACAATGATTGAGACTGTAATCATAACTAAGACTGTAGCTGGGACTGAATACTAGTTTCTAATAACTATGGTTTAGACTGGTATGGGAGCACTAAATTCTAATGGCTAAATAACTGATAGCTAAAAGCCATGGTTCTATAGGACTATCTGAGTCTTTTGCTAGATACTGACTACTGAATGATGTTGTAACTGAGGCCTACAAAACAGAACATTAACACTACAAATTCAATGATGTATCTAAACTGAGAGTATATGTCACATAATCTGAGTTTGACTAAACCCTAAGAGTGAAGTCATGAATCGTACGGGCTAAGCATACTGTAAAGAATGACATGAGTGCATGAGTCATGAGTTCCATGACCTGAGTTTGGAGTTTTCTGCATTCGTGGGACATGATTTGTATTACTGAGGGGAATAGAACTGAACTCCTTATGCTAGGAAACTGGAATCATACATGATTCTATGGAAAGCGTGTGAATATAAGTTGTGTTTATAGAACTGAGATGTGAAGCATGCGTAGGCATCATGCTGGCTGAAGTACCAAATGTTACACAGAGATAAGGATGATTTGGGAATTATCTTCCCTTACTACTTTTCTATACGTACTAGAACTACTACTGCAATCTGAGAGACTAAATTGGTCACTTTATCTATCATCTCTCCCTTGGCTTTAAGCCATCATCATAAGTCTGTGAACACTTTATTAAACTCTGAACTGAAGTACAATCATCATCACATACTTACACTCTGTTCGACATATGTTTGCCTTACTAAACACATCATCTGATTTTGTTTCTTCATATACTACTAATATTCCATCTCCTAATTCACATCCATACCTTCATACTTAATTTTAGATCAATAATCTTAAATTCTTGCTTACACTGTTCAAGCCTACTGGTCTACCTTGGTACAACTATCCCCATGAATACATAATCTCCTCAATTAGGATAATGTTTTCCCAACTCTACTACTGCTAAACTCCTGGGTTCATGCTTCTAACTCGAGGTCATAAACTATTATAGGATCCTGAGAAGGGATCTAATGGCAATCTAATTTTGGGATCGCGAATAAGTTCTAATGATCATGAATGAGATCTATACAACTTTGGAACATAACAAAACTGAAGGGATATATTTGAGCCTGTAGGCAATCCCATAACTATCTGCGGGGACTATTTGAGAAAGATCTACCCCTAGGACCATGAGCTTCAGTATTTCTATTACCTTGAAAGTAAGGTAGAGTTGAAATGAGTGGAGCATGATAAGAACCTACGTAAATTTCTTAGAGAACCTTTTTATAGCTCGATCTGAAACATAAAAGAAGGGAAATGGTTCCTAAAATATCTCATAGCCTCCTGCACTTAAGTGTGGTGCACAACACACCCATGTACAAGACTCTACTAGGTGCTGCTTTTTAGACTTCCTAGGATACTATTGAATCTTAAGCTCTGATACCAAGTTTGTAATGCCCCAAATCTGGTACCCAAAATGCTACACGGTACCTATGACCCCGAAGGACCACATGCTAACCCATGACTGATATCTGTAACTAAGCACTGAATAATACTAAAATTAAGTGGAATACATAAGAGCTGTAAGTCCATAAGGTTCAAAACTGAACTAATACTAAATATAAAACAATGTCTAAAAAGGGGCATAACAATACCCAAAACTAAAATAAAAACTGTATGAAACATGTTGTAGCCTGAAAGCCTCTAAACTATCTGAAAATTATAGAGTTGATAGGACATGTCCCTAACTAACTCTGAACTACTAAAATAATAAAGTAATAAAATAATTATGCTATCCTCGAATGATGAGGACTCACTGCTAGTCTGGCTACTGAATATCTGATCTACTAAGGATGCTCGAGAGCTTGTGCTTCTAAACCTATGGTATAAAATACCATAGCACAAATGTGTCAGTACTTTGAATGTACTAGTTTACAAGTGAGGTAGGCTGAATGCAAAGGGTTCATATGCATAAACAATACTAACTGACTGAATAATATGAACGTGAGAATGCATGCATAAATACGTGACTATAACTGAGATCGTGATAGGACTAAATACTAAGTTCTGACTACTGAGTCTACTAATAACATGAATTTACAGACATCTGAGTTTACTGATGCTGGGATACTGAATACTGAGGGACTGATACTATATTACGGATACATGAATAATTGTATGATTATGAAGAACTGGTCTGGTTGACTATATCTGACAATCCTGAAGCTGAATATTGATAACATGAGTTTCGTATAATTAGTATACTGATACTAAGTGACTGTATCTGATAGTCTAAGTTCTGATGGAACTAGATGGGTTCCGTACTATACTAAGTGACTGTATCTAAAAGTCATGAAATTTGTAGAACTATCTGAGTTCTATTACTGAGATTGAGACTGAGACTGAAAATGAGATGGTTGGAGGTAATCATCCAATCGACATAACCCAGAAATGAACTGGTTAACTCAACTGAAGTGATATTAATGGTATTATTTAGCAGAGCTAAACTAAGTTCATTAAGTTCTATTGACTGACAGAATGCTACTGAGACATGATGACTGACTGAGATCACTGAGATATTTTAGATTACTAAGATTACTGAATGGGACTGGACTGATACTGAGTTTTCCTCAGTCACATGACTGACTGAATTCTACTAATCATGGCTTGACTAAGAATATCATGAAAACATGACATGTCTTTAGGCACACAGCTAAATTATCGAGTACAAGTACCCCTAGGACTCAATAGAATGAAAATGACAAGGCTTGAAACTTTTGATCACATGACCAATATGAACAATTCATAATTTCATAGTTGGGAATTTCATGAAGTACATGATCATCATAATGTTGTCCATGGATAGTAATACATATAAACATGGCATAATTTTATATTTGTAATCTTATGAACATCTCATCAAGAAATCACAATGCATAGGTTTTGTATGGGAATCATCTTAATTAAGTAGGTATAGCATAACTTAAGAAGCATGACATGATATTGACACATGAAACTAAGTACTTTATTATCATTCATTCATTGGGGCATATTATCAAACACTTTGTATGCATATTTAGGGCATAGGTATGATCATCAATTTAATTCAACATAGTTCCACAATTTAACTCAATTGCATAAATTTCAACCCTATACTAACATAGTTTCATGAAAACATGATAAGGATGCAATCTTGGCAGTCATACAACAATAAAAACATGAACATAATTAATTCAAAATAAGAACATCATGACATATAGTTTAAAATAGGGTTCTTGAGTTTCATGAATGTAAAGAGTCCATGAATCAACACTGTACATACCTTAGTTCTTGATTCTACAAAGATTGATGGAGATATTCTTGAATTTGGGTGTTGGATTTGAATCCTCGATTAAAAACCCTAGCTAATTCTTGAGAGTAACTTGAGAGAAACAATATACTTTGGCTGAATTATGGATGAATCACGTGTTATTGGGTATATATATAGGGGTGAGAAATTGACCCTTTTAACCCTTGGACACATATTTTAGTTCTGTGAAAATTTTCTAATGTGGACCCCTGGCGCAATGACCCCTGGTGCAATGCGGCGCTGTCGCGCCGTGTCTCTAGAATGTAACAAATGAGAAATTGCACGGTGGCGCAATGCAGAGCTATCGCATTGCCACTTTGTTTGAGACCTGGAAGCTTGGCGCCACACACCACTATCATGGAGCAACACTGAAAATTGACAATTGCCATTTAACCGGTCTCCGCAACCCGCTGATGGCTCAGGTGATACATTGTCTCACTAAAAGGACTCTAACTCTTTGTCCGGGTGTCGGATTTGGACGAATTTGATATCGATGGAAAGCTTATTGAATTTCCTACATAATAAAAATTAAAAATATTGAAAATACCATAAGTATAAAAATGGATTCATCTTTGAAACAATTCTTTAATATTTCTAAAACAATTTTAAGCTAGTTAGAAGTATGGGGTATTACACCTAGCAAAGTGTCCATCAGCATTATTTTTCTTTCAGAGAGACATCAAATGAATTTACATTACCAAATACACTTTCATAGTTGCACTTGATTTAGATTTCTTATGTTTTAAGATAATTTCATCGGCTAGATTCGCTAGAAGTTCCCTGCTACCCTATGTCTCCTCTGCAATTAGCTCTTAGATGATATTGTCTTTCATAAACTCCCATTTTCCTCGTAGGTGTTCTCCTTTGGATCCTTCTGGCGCATATTCATCTTCTCGAATAACCCTTCCATATAAATTTAGGCTAGGGGAATTTCTATTGGTTTTTCGTTCTTGTTTGATGCAGTGCGAGGGTTCGAAGGCCTTCTCAAAGTCTAATGCGCACTTAATGTTAAGTCCAATCACTATTGGATCTCTACAATAACACCAAATATTGATCCTTTCTCAAAACTTGACACGCATGAACATGAGCAACAACCGTCAGTAATTTGTAATAGGGTATCTGCACCATCTTCATGGGGCCCTCAGCCTTATAAATGCAAACCCACCAAACTTAATTATACAATGCAGGATCTTGTTTAAATGATTAGTGCCTAATCAGTTTAAAACCGCATTCACAAAAATATTATACTTTGTGTGTGTTGTCTCGATGACCTTATTAGTAATACTTAACTCCCACACATGACAATGGATCTATCCATCTACACGCACCTTACTCTCCCTAGCTCATCTATGGCTTAATTAAATAAATAGATGACCAACAAGTTACAACAGATGCCACTTTTGTTTAAATTGTGAAATAATTGCATACATCTGTTACGATGGATGATCAATCTGTTGCAACATATGACATATCTATTGAAAAAGAAAATAGATGCATCCATCTGTTGCAATAGATTATCAATATGTTGTTTATCTAACAGATGGAATATAATTTGCAAAGATTACCCTTCTGTTAGATTTATTTTAAAGAAATTTTTTTTCTTTTCAAAATATAATAAAAGATAAAATGTTGTATTTAGATCCATTTTTTTTAATTTACATATTCGAAAAGTTACCAATTTTATTTAATTAAGGGATATGAACAATCGTGGTTTTTTGTTTGACTAACCCCTTCAAGTTCAATCATTTATAAATAGGTCCCTTCTTAATCGTTCATTCTACTACACTTACAAATATGACTGATCTAGTTTCATGCAAGAAGATTCATATCAAGTCCTTGTGGGAAATTCAAAGGCAGTTTGATGAACTTCAGAGTGATTTAGTTGACTTTGGAGCAAGGCTGAAGAAGGCCCTGCTGCTGCCTGATGAAAAATTATCCGATTGACAATAATAATAGTAATAATCATAATAATCTTAATGATAATAATAATAATAGTAGTAATAATAATTAGGTTATGTTTTTTCTTTTAGCGTATGTATTTTCCTCCTTTTATACATCGGATCTACCCAAGAGATTCAAAAATCTATGTTTGGTAGTCGACTTTGAATTTTTAATCCTTATTTAGTATTTAATTATCATTCTATTTATTCCTTATTCTCAATATTTCGATGATTGGGAGTAGGGATTGAGCATTTGTGGCAACAGAGTTTAATCTGATGTGACAAATCCATCATATGTAGCAACAGGCGGTTATTAATAAAAAAGGGTTCTTGTTATTAAGAGGGTAGACATGACTTTTTGATTATTTAATATAAAAAATGATTAGTAAATAAATAATAAGAAAATAAATAATAAAAATAATTTATAACCATAAAAGAACGGTTATTTGATTTTAATAACTTATTGTGACTTTTCATCATTTTTGTTATTAAATTTATTTTTTAAAATTATTTATTAATTATATAATTAAAAAAAGTCACACTATTGGATTAATTAAACTTATATGATGATTGTTAAGAAAAGGGTGAATAGTCGTGACTTTTTGTCTAAATCATATTCAACAATGTTGCGAATGCATCAAATTCCTCATCTGTTGCAACTGATGTATCAGCCTTTAGAAGAAATCAAAAAAGCTATTAAAACAGATCGTTCATTTGTTGTAATAGATGGTATATCTGTTGCAACTGATGATTTATCTGATGCAATAGATATACAATCTGTTGCCAGAACTCAATAAAAATGGTTATTATTTTATTAAAGAAACGGTTATTGATAAGGTATTTCTTAATTTATAAAATAAAAAAGTCAACAAACTTGGATTAATGATATGATGATAATTTTTTTAAATAAAAAGATAGATTATATGTTGCAACAGATAGATTATCTGATGTAACAAATTCTCTATTTGTTGCAACAGATGGTTTATCTATTGTCACAGATGAGTTATATGGTGCAACAGATATAGAATCTATTGTCACAACTTAATAAAATGGCTCTTGGAAAGCACTAATTAATAATAATAATCTTAAAGTCATGACTTATCACAATATTTCTTAATTTAATTAAGTCATAACTTTTCACAGTAATCAAAAATATAATTAATAAATGGAGGGGAACAGTTAGATTATATGTTGCAACAGATAGATTATCTGATGTAACAGGTTCTCTATTTGTTGCAACAGATGGTATATATGTTGTCATAGATGAGTTATCTGATGCAACAGATATAGAATCTGTTGCCATAACTCAATAAAAATAGTTCTTGGAAAGAACTAATTAATAATAATAATCTGAAAAGTCATGACTTATCACAATACTTCTTAATTTAATTAAGTCATAACTTTTTATAGTAATCAAAAATATAATTAATAAATGGAGGTGAATAGTTAGATTATATATTGCAACAGATAGATATCAGATGCAAAGGTTCTCTATTTGTCGCAACAGATGATATATCTGTTGTCACAGATGACTTATCTGATACAACAGATATAGAATCTATTGTCACAACTCAATAAAAATGGTTCTAGAAAAGAATTAATTAATAATAATAATCTGAAAAGTCGTGACTTATCAAAATATTTCTTAATTTAATTATGTCATAACTTTTGACAGTAATAAAAAACATAATTAATAAATGGAGGTGAATAGTCACACCTTTTGCCACTCATTTAAATTCAATCCTCTATAAATATGTCTCTCCTTACTCATTAGTTCATTCAACTACACTCTATTTATTTATTGCATCTTGTCTTTCATATTTACCTTCCACCACTTCCTTTTTGCTGACTCAGGTAAGTTTTTTCTTGCCAATATGTAATATACGTTGTATTACATTCGGATATTCTTTTTTTACTTTTGTTTTTATGTTTTTTGTCAATTCATATGTGTTCTAGATATGGCTAATCTAATGTGGGATGATGTTTTTCTTCAAGACGCCGTGAAAGAACTTTGGATATAGGGTCGTGACCTGTAATGGGAACTGGGAGCAGTTAAAGTAAGGATGCTCTATGAGATCTGCAGGCTGAGGATGGCGTTGCTGCTACCGGTCGAAGATTGGTCGGCTGGCGATAATAATAATAATTATAATAATAATAATAATAATTAGATTATTTTGTTTCTTTTAGTCTATGTATATGTATTTTTATTTGTTTTAGTTTAATAAGAAAATTATGTTTGAACAACTTTGACATTTTAATTCATATTTAATTTTTATTCTAATCTTTTCAATAAACATGTCGATGATTGGATGTAAGAAATAATTTTGAAACCAGTAGTAATAGCAAGATTTATCTGTTGGGTTTGTGGTAAGGGCTGATTTGTGTTGTTCCAAACAGATTACTCATATGTTGCAATAGATACACAGTCTGATGCAATAGATAATCAGTCTGATGCAACAGATAACTAGTCTATTTCAATAGATAACTAGTCGGTTGTACGGCTTTGACGTTTTAATTCATACCCCCTCTGTCTCAAATTATCCATCTCAAATTGAGATGACATATTGATTAAGAAAAATAATTAATAACATGCCTAGTTTATCATAATACCCCTATTAAATGATGTTTATATTTTAATTTGAAGAAAAAAGTGATTAATGCAAAGGGTAAAACATGAAATTTTTTATCTCTTCTTGATTAAAGAAAAAAGACAAGTAAAATGAGAAATAAAATTAGTAAATTTGGGATAGGATAATTTGAGACGGAGGGAGTATTTAAGTTTCATTCTATCTATTATATTCTCAACAAAACATGTCAAAGATTGGATGTAAGAAATAATTTTGAATCCAGTAGCAATAGCAAGAGTTGAAACATATTGGTTATGTATTGGGTTTGTGGCAGGGGCTGATTTGTATTATTCCAAACAGATTAATCATTTGTTGCAACAGATAAGGAGGGATAATTTGAGACAGAGAGAATATTTAATTTTTAGTCTATCTATTATCTTCTCAACAAATATGTCGACGATTGGATGTAAGAAATAATTTTGAATCCAGTAGCAATAGCAAGAGTTGAAATATATTGGTTATCTATTGGGTTTGTGGTAGGGGTTGATTTGTGTTATTCCAAATAGATTAATCATCTGTTACAATAGATAAGCAGTATGATGCAATAGATAATCAATTTGATGCAACAGATAACTAGTATATTGCAACAAATAAATCTTCTTTTGTAACAGATTACTCATCTGATGCACCAGATGAGTGATCTATTTAAATTGTGGGCACTTATATTGGATTCATCATCGGGTTCTATCCATTGTTGGAAAAACAGTAGGAATTGTGTACCTAGATGACAAATTCAAATATAAATCATAATGTTACTAACCAAAGTCACCTATGAAGTAATCCCAGAGTAGAAAGTGATGTAGGAAACAAAATTTGACCTAAGAAATTGGTCAGATAGCAGCAGTAGCGGTAACAATAATAACAACAACAATGGTCGACAAAAAGATGATGATAATGAAGCAGAAGATGATGAATAAAGCAGCAGCAACAATGAACAACAATAATCGTGAAGAGAGAGAAAACAACAACGGATGAGAAGAAAGAGAAATGCATCTTTTTCCCTCCGTTTCCTGTTATATTAACTAACATTTGGATCAAAGTATAAATTTAAAAACTTGTGGGTTATTTTCAAACTTTCCCAACTTTCTTTATCCATAATAAAGTAATTATCACTTCCACTGAATAATTAAGACTTGTGACACCTACACCTCATTTTAAAACTCTTTTGTTACCTACAACCCAAATTTCCATCTAAAGGAGAGGAAATCCCCACCTGTACAATTGACCTATGATCTAAAGGGATCACATTTCTCGAAAAATTTATACACACATTTATAGTTGGCTTGACTAAATTTAAAATTATTTATTTTAAAAAAAATGTATGCTTTCTTTTAAAAAAAATTATTTTCACTGACAAGCACTTTATAATAAACCTGAAAAACACGTTCGAGTAATAATTGGTTTTTGATCAAAATTTTTAAAAATACTTTTAAGAATATTTTTCTCAAAATAAATTTTCAAAAGAGTGTTAGAGAAAATTTTATTTTTTTATCTTCTAAAAATAACTTCTGTTACTCTCCAAAAATACTTATTTTCTTCAAAAAAAAAACTTGACCAAACATATTAGATTTATAAAATAAACATTTTTTGAGAAAACTAAACACTTTAGCCTTTCAAAACTTGTCCAAACAAATTATTAGTGTAATAACTAATAAGCATCAAAGTTGAAGAGATAGGTGCCTAGATAGTGAGTTAATAACTTAAATGGCCACTCAACTTTGAACTTTTATTCCAAAAAGTCATTTAACTTTGAACTTTACTCAGAATGTCATTCAACTTTAAATGTTTTACTCAAAAAGTTACTAAACCTTTTTTATTATTTTTAAACTAATTTTTACTTATGTGAAAAAAATTTTAATAACAAAATTCTGAAAAATACAAAATATTCATTTAATGACCCTTCTACCCTTTCTTTCATTTCATTCCTATATTTAAATTCTTGAGAGACTACAATATTTCATGGTTGATTCGCGAGATTCTATTAACTATGACACCAATATATTAATTTATGTGGCCTACATAGTTGCTGCCTTTCCTTTGAAAGCAGAGTCTTATCTTGCCTTTGATCTTGTTCGATGCACATAGCTTTGTTTTTAGGTAGAGTCTCAATCACTCAAGTACTGCATGAATTTTTTTATGTTCATGAAATCTTAGAAGCTAGCTGACCATACAGTAGTTTTCTTTCATTGTGCTCATCATATTGGCTTGCAACAAATAATAGTCAAAATGGAAGCTCCAAAAATGATCAAAGAGGTGATTAATAGTTGTCTTTTTTCCAAGGACCAGTTCATCTTGTAGTAAGTAAGATCATATAGTGACAACGTCTACAAGTTCACAATTTGATAGTAAGTAGGTGAATTTCAATTGCCTTGATAACAAATAGTCTATAAATATCATTCAAATGTCACTGACTAAGCAACATTGTTAACGAAAAATACTGCCTATAAGATTAACATATGCAACTAAAACGTAAAGGTCATACAAGCATAAGATTTAACAAAATAAGACACTTCAAGCACTCTATTTGAGATTCACTTATTATTCTCATTGATTCCATCTTCAAAAGTAAAATTTTGAAATATAGTCCTAAATCGAGAAAGAGGGAGATGAGAAATTCCTAACTAGGAAAAGAGGAAAGGGGAAAAGCAGGAAGGAGAAGCTAGAAATCCTAACTTAAAGGGGATGAAGATAAAAGGGTAAAAGGGTCATTAAATGAACAGTTTATTTTTTTCAAAATTTTGTTATTAAAAAAAATTCACAATAAGCAAAAAAGAATTTAAAAAATACTCCATACGTTTAAAAAAGAATGACCTACTTTTCTTTTTAGTCCGTTTCAAAAGAATGTCCCCCTTCCCTTTTTGGCATTAGTTTAATTTCAACTTTTCACATGGCATGTTTAGGACCACAAGATTAAAGGGCGTTTTAGTACATTGACACAACTTTAATTTAAAGCCACAAGATTCAAAAGTCTTCTTTATTTTCTTACACTTTGTGTCAAGTCAAAGAAGGTCATTCTTTTTTAATCTGAGGGAGTAATAAAATGGGTTGAGTGACTTTCTGACTAAAATATCGAATGTTGAGTGACTTTCTAAGTAAAGCCCAAAGTTAAGTGACTTTCTGGGATAAAAGTCTAAAGTTGAGTGACCATTTAAGTTGTTTACTCCCTAGATAGTATGTGATAGACTTTTGAAGAACTTTAATATTTTTCTAAAAATATTTTTGGTGAGAATCATTTGTGTTTGATCGATAAATTTAAAAAATATTTTGTACATTAATTAGAACATGATCAAACTTTTTAATAATTGTACTTTCTCAAAAGTGTTTTCACAAATGGTTTTCCTAAAAAATTACCCTTTTATCATTTTGGACGAGAAAGATACATTAAACAAAAGAGTTAATGAGTTATATTTGTCACACCCCTTTTTCGCCGGAAGGTCGAAGTCAAAGAGTTTTTACAATTAAAGTGATGATATTGAATAGAAATTATTTTTATTTATGGAGTCGTCACTTGAAATTGAGTTATGGTGTCCCAAGTCACCTTTTTACATACCTAGTCAAAAGGAAATGACTCTTTATTTTGGTCTGCGAAAATACAAGATCGAGTAAGAAATTATGTTGATCGGAGGAAGGTGTGAGGACGCCTCGAGTCACGTGGTTCTAGAAAAGTCGCCTTTATTAACTTATCTTGACTTAAACTATTTTGATAAATTATGTTAAGGCATAAATTCCCTCATTTTTATATATTAAAAATATCTGTCTACATCTCTCATATTAAGCTAGTAAAAAATTAATTTTAGAACGATCTTTGTTGAGGCACAATATTGCACCCTCGAATTATTTTACACGTCTCAAAAAGATGCGTATGTCGCATTTTTAATCGAGATAAATATTTTAAGCATGCCAAAAAACTTGTCTAGCGTTAAAGGCATTGGTCCCATCTCTTGTAAACTCGAGACAAGAAATTGAAAAAAACCCGACTTATATTATGAAGTTATGTTTCTACAATCTCTTCTCCCAAATATCTTCTGAAAACACTCATTTTATGAAACCCAAATCATAAATAAACCACAACAAATCATTTAATCAAACCAACACTTCAACCGCAATTACTCTACAAGTAAATCAGGAAATTTGAAATGAAAAATAGAAATGGAACTCTAATTATATTTTAATTCACCAAAATTACTCAATTAAACAAAATAAAGCACCTTAGAATCTCGAACAATACCAATTCGAATAAATTGAAGAAAATTAAGATTGAAATCTCTCTTTGATATCGGTACATATTTTGCAGTTTGTTAATGATGTGGTAGGTACGTACGCGTCAGTGTGCATTTCTCGATGGGTTTTGTGGTGTGGTGTGTGCATATATATGTGTGTGTGAGGAAATAGCAAAGAATCATTCGACGCGTAGTAAATTGCCAGATAGATCAGTACAACTAGGAAATCGTTGAAACCCGATCATTCGAAGCAGCATAGACGGACCGAGGTCTTTCTGCCTATGATGTAATTGTTAAAGAACACGCGAATGGGAGAAACACATAGAAAAAAAGGTTTCCGGTGCATGTATTTTGGGAGTGTTTGTTCACCGGTAAAGGCTGGCACTGGTGATGCATTGGGAAAGAAAAAGGAAATAGCAGCGGGGAGGGAAAAGGGGAGAGAGAGCGGCACGACGATGACGTCATTTTTCTGGCGTGGCCACCAGAATAATAACAAACGAGACCAGTGAAACTTCTTGAGGCAAACTCGGTGGGTTTTGAGGGGAACGGTGTTGGATGGGTTTTTCGGCAATTTTAGGTGGTTTTTAGGAGAGTTTTCGCCATTTTTCAGTGAAGAAGGGGGTAGTATGAACATTGGCGGGGTGGATTTTATTTTGGTTCTCTTGTTTTTTTGGTGATAGGTAGATTTTTTCTTGGAGTGTTTAGATCCATCGAGAAAGAGCGGATTCTGGAAAAAAAATCGATGAAAAACTCTACACCGGCCAGATTATCCTTCACTCTTCCTATTTTTCTATTAAGTATGGCACATCGAAAGAGGAAAGGACCCTTGGTCTCCTTATATGTCTTAGGCAATCCTCCTCCTCATGAGCTAGCTTTTGAGGTGTGAGTTAGGTCCAAGATCAATTTTAACATGGTATCAGAGCCAGGCCCATTCCAAATATTTGTTCACCGATGGTGGGCCCCCATATATATTGTCCACGCTCCAGTTAGCCTGTGTGTGTTGTCCACACTACAGTTAGCCTAGGCGTGCGGAGAGCGTTAAGTATCCCACATCGGAAGAGTTTTGTATTTTGTCCGAATAATATAAATATACCATTATTACCCTATAAAGATGAGCGAAACGAATTATTGTCTTTCCCAAGAGGTAGATTCATAGGTGTCTATTTCACTGAAGAATTGATAAAAGCGCGTTCAGTTGGTTACATGGTATACCCTATAAGGGGATATTTATCTGAGAAAGGGGAGAGGACAAAAGCGTCAGTTGTTCACTGCCTATGGAGTATGGGGAGTGTGATACAAATGCACTTTTCCACGGGTCCTTGGTCTCCTTATATGGCTTGGGCAATCCTCCTCCTCATGAGTTAGCTTTTAGGGTGTGAGTTAGGTCCAAGACCAATTTTAATATTTTCACTATTTCTGATATGTCTCTCTCTTTCTGTTTTTCTCCCTCTTTCTCTACTTTTCCGTCTAATATTTTATTGATTTACACGATTTAAAAAAAAATCCACTTTGATTTTTTATTCTCTCCCTTCACTGTTTGTGTGGTGTGCATGTGTTTCAGTGAGTGTGAATATGAATACAGTTCGAGTATATGTCAGTTATAGTGAATGAAAAATTTCCCTCCTATGTGTATTTTGTGAGTGTGTGTTTGTGTGGCCTGTGTAAAAGAATGTATACATACTTCCCATCTACATCTTTCTATAGTTTCTGGACTTAAATTTATTACTCATATATATTTTCTTGTGAAATATCATGCATAAAATCATATCATTACATATAGTCATACATAGAGAGAATCTTGAATATTTCATTTATGCTTTCCCACAATAAAATTGATAACATAAATGGTATAGGATTGAATAAAAATTCTTGATGAATTAAAATGAATTGTGAAGCAAGAAAAGCCTCCACCAAAAATTTTGAACGAAACTCCAAACTCTACACTTGATCTTCTTTTCTTTTCTTCCACTGTTTTTTGCTTTCTTCCTTTGTCCGATGTTTTCTTTTTCTTTTCTTGTCTGATAATGTGTGGAAAAGTACGTAACTTCTCTTTTGGATTGAGGGAGTTATCCTTAAAAAGGGAATGTGGGAAGCAGTTGAAGGAGAGTGGATATCAAATCGGGTGGGGTAGTTGGGTAGTTTTAGGATTTGAATTGTCGTACTTCTAACTCCGAATTCTGACTACTAAAACTCTTGACTCAAATCATATTTCTCTTGTACTATACCTCTAGGTTTAACTTCTAATACACCTTTAATCTTTCCACGTGTTCAAAAACTGTCATTCCTGAGTATCTTACTTTATTTTAAATATGTTATCTTTGTGTGTCAGCTCTTTGTCTCTTGCTTTGTACAATTGAAGGAGTTGGTAGCAAGTTTTAATTTGACGACAAAGACACAAGAAATCAAAAATCAAAATAATAAAACGGAAAGAAAAAGACAATAGGCATCTCTTTTTTGAAATGATAAAAACAATTATCTGGATATGGTAGCCGATTCCAACGATTATGACATGAATTTTGAATTAAACAACTTGATTTACCTACACTAATCATTACAACTTTTGCCCACTTATTGAGTTTGAAATGGAGCCATTCTTGAATACGCTCCCTCTAGATCATAATCCTCCTTCGGCGAATTGAACCTCAATGGATTTTTGCCAACGAGCTTATCTCATTTTTATTTCTTTCTCAACTCACCATCACTATATGGTTCCGTTTAAAGTTTTCACCAATAAGACTCTCTCACTTTTTTTTAAGGAAGACGATGCCCAAAGTATGCAAATCATGCACCCATAACATGTTTACCCTTAATATTCTCAAAGATCAATCTGAAGGTTTTTCTTTAGTTGTAACTTGACTTTTGGAAAGGGTTGGAAAGAAAGGGCGGCATGAAGATCAAAAATATACATGACATTTGGTGAAGTATACAACTTTTAGAATCGACTTTTAAGGAAAATAATATTTTTACCCTAATTTTATTTCATACTGTGTAACTTGAATTTTCACTTTGTTGGACCGAACCCTAGATTAGGGCTGCCTACGTATCTTGTCATTACAAGAATCAGGTCAAATGAAGTTCAGGCAAGTCATTCTTTTGCTTGATTTTGATTTTTTGATTGATTTTTTTCATCGTCGTCATTTTTATTTTTTCAACTTTCTAACTTTAATTTAATTCCAAAAGAGGGGTACAAAAGAAAGATAAAATCTCAAAGGGGGTAAGCAAAGGTTGATATATTATACGAGTAGCAGAACAAAATGCCTTCATAATTTCAATCTTTTAAAATGCAAGTACAAAACATACGTAACATAATTATACATGAATATCATACATAATATCTCTTGATTGCATCAGCATTGACCGACATTTTTTCCATTTTGCCTTCTACATCAATCAGATATAATGCACCATTGGCTAACACTTTTTTCACCATGGACGGTCCTTGCCAATTGGGGGATAATTTGGCTTTGGCTTCAATCTAATGAGGAAGGATGTGTATTAATACTAACTGACCGGCTTCAAAATGTCTGGGATAGACATTTTTTTATATGCCCGTGCCATTCTCTTCTGGTATTGTTGTCCATGACATACTAACGTCAATCTTTTTTTATTAATCGGGCTTAATTGCTCCAATTAATTTTTGCCCCATTGTTCATCATCAATTTCGGCTTCTACAACTACTCGAATAGATGGAATCTCAGTGTCTACAAGTATAACTGCTTCAGTTCTGTACACCAATGAGTAAGGAGTTGCACCAATTGATGTCCGAATTGTAGTACGATAACCCAATAAAGCAAAAGGTAACTTCCCATGCCATTGTCGAGAACCTTGTACTATCTTGTAGAGTATTTTCTTTAGGTTCTTGTTGGCAGCTTCTACAGCCCCATTCGCCTTTGGACGATAAGGATTTAAATTTCGGTGCATAATCTTAAATTTTCTATATATTTCTTGCATCAAATGACTATTGAGATTTGCAGCATTATCCATGACAAGAATCTCGGAAATGTCAAATCAACAAATGATGTTAGAGTGAACAAAATTAACCGCTGCTTTCTTAGTCACTGACTTAAAAGCCGTTGTTTCCACCCACTTTCTAAAATAATCAATGGCTACCAGGATAAACCTATGTCTATTTGACGCTTTTGGTTTAATTAATCCACTTACGTCCATTCCCCAGGCTATAAAAGGACATGGAGCAGTCATTGTATACAACTCAGATGGAGGGGAATGTATCAAGTCTCCAGGTACGTAACATTTCAAATGGAATCTCGTTCCATGGTGAGCAATAGTAACCTGCCCGAAGTATTTCCTTGCCAAAATATACCCGTTCATATGCGGTACACAAACCCCAGAATGTACTTCAAACATGATATTAGAAGCTTTCTTAGCATCTATACATCTTCAAAGTCCCAAATTTGGAGTCCTTTTATACAAGATTCCCCCACTCAAAAATAATTCGCTAGCTAGTCATCGAATGGTTCTCTTTTGGTTACCATCAGCATGTAGTGGATATTTTCTAGTCGGAATATATTCTTTGATATGACAAAGGCCTTTCATTCTTCTATCCAAATGTTATGTCATCCTTTGTTACTTCCTTTGATATTTAATTTTATTTTCTTTCATACACCTCTTTTGGAATCAAAATAGAGTCTGAAAAAAGTCAACAAAAAAAGAAAAAGAAGAGTGTCAAGAAAGAGTAATTAGTCAGAAAATGTGTCAAGAAAAAAGAAATAGAGTCAGCAAAAAATCCTAAAAAGAAAGAAGAGAAAAGTAAAAGAAAAAAGAGTCAAAGTTAGAGTAAAAAAAGTCAAGCAGAAGAATAGAAGACGCCTGAACTACGTTTGACCTGATTCTTTGTACGACAAGATATGTAGGCAACCCTACTCTGGGGTTCGATCCAACCAAGTGAAAATTCAAGTTACCCAGAGGCATCATGCAATGAAATGTGATTTGAGTCAAATACTTTTAGTAGCCAGAATTTGGGTTAAAAAATATGACAAGTCAATGATACTTATCAATGATCTAAAATGGATCTGAGCATGACAAGTGCAAACAGGAATAGCCTCAAAAGCTAAAGCCACAAATCAACCACCGTATTTTTAAATTAAAAAGTTTTCTTTATATGAAACAAAAACACATGTTACCTTGAAATCAAGGGTTTCTAAGCCTAAATATCATAAATTTAAATTTCTCACATCTATAAATGCAAGAGGAAATATTGTTATACAGATTTGGTAATCACAATAATGGTGAAAACTCGTCATTCTATACCCCTAAAAGACGAAGTACCTTGTCTGGGTATCTCAGATCTCATTCGATAGGTGACACATTTCCTAACTTGAACCTTCACTCCTAAAAGATACACTTTCTAGTTGAGTCTTTCCATTTTACCCCTAGGAGATGCAATTTCTTTTCATTTGTTAGGTGATGCACTTCCTAACTTGAACCTTTACTCCTAGAAGACGCACTTTCTAGTCGAGTCATTTATTTAACCCCTAGGAATCGTACTTCATTGTCTGGGTAATTCAAGTTTCATTGGTTAGGTAACGCATTTCCTAACTTGAATATTCACTCCTAGAAGACGAACTTTCTTGTCGAGTCCTTCCATTTAAGCATTAGGAGACGCACTTCCTAGTTTGAATAATTCAAGTTTTATTTGTTAGGTGACGCACTTCTTTACTTGAACCTTCACTCCTAGAAGACACACTCTATAGTTGAGTAATTCTATTTAGCCCTAGGAGACACATTTTCTTGTTTGGATATTTCAATTTTGATTTGTTAGGTGACGCACTTCCTAACTTGAACTTTCACTCCTAGAAGAAGCACTTTCTAATTGATTCATTTTATTTAACTCCCGCGAGACACACTTTCTTGTCTGGAAAATTCAAGTTTTATTTGTTAGGTAACACACTTCCTAACTTGAACATTCACTCCTAGAAGATGCATTTTTGGTCGAGTCCTTCCATTTAACCCCTAGGAGACACACTTCCTAGTTTGAATAATTCAATTTTCATTTGTTAGGTGACGCACTTCCTAACTTCAACCTTCACTCCTTTAAGATGCACTTTCTAGTCGAGTCATTCCATTTACCCCTAGGAGATGTATTTTCTTGTTTGGGTAATTTATGGTTCACTAGTCAGGTGACGTACTTCCAAATTTGAATCTTTATTCCTAGAAGACACACTTTCTAGTTAGAGTCCTCCACGTTAACTCTTAGGAGACGCACTTCCTAATTTTGGTATCAGTTTTACTCTCAAGAGACATATTTTTTTATCAAGACATTGATTCATCCTCTTTACAGTATTTTTTTTAAATTAAGATCCGATGATACTCACAACTTTTCCTAGTTTAAATTGGGGCAACAAAAAAGTGTTGTATGGGAATTTATTTTATGCTCAGGACCCTCCCGGATAGTGGAAATTTATTTCTGCTCATGACCCTCCCGTATAATGGGAATTTATTTCTACTCAGGACCCTCCTGAATAATGAGAATTTATTTCTGCTCAGAACCCTCCTGGATAATGCAAATTTTACTTGCGGCTCAGGGCCTTCCTGGATAGTGGAAATTTATTTTATGTTCAGGAACCTCCTGGATAATGGGAATTTACTTTATTATTAGAACCATTCTGGATAATGGAAATGTACTTTATTATCAGGACCCTCCTGTATAATGAGAATTTTACTTTCTGCAAAAGACCCTCCTGGATAATGGGAATTCTACTTTTTGCTCAGAACCCTCCTGGATAATGAAAATTTTACTTTCTTCTTAGGACCCTCCTGGATAATGGTAAATTACTTTATACTGAGGACCCTCCTGGATAATGAGAATTTTACTTTCAGCTTAGGAACCTCCTAGATAATTAGAATTTACTTTCTGCTTAAGACCCTCCTAAGTAATGAGAATTTTACTTTCTGCTCAGACCATCCTGGATAATGGAAATTTTACTTTCTGCTCAGGTTCCTCCTGGATTGTAACACTCTGAGTTTGTACCCCCGATGCTACACGGTGCTCATTATCCCGAAGGACTATAAGCTAATCCATGACTGGTACCTTCTGTATTAGCTGAATAACAATATTGTAAAATGCAAAATTTAGGTGGAAATAGCCATAAGGTTAAGAGCTGAAAATCAATCTCTGAATATTGAAATTAATACTGTAAGCTGAACATCTATCTAAAACATTACTCTAGTCTGAAAAGCCTCTAACTATCCGAATAAGGAGTTGATGGGACAAGTCCCCAACTGACTCCGACTACTGAAATTAACAGAGTACTAAAATACTAGAATAATAAATCTGTTCTCTAACAATGAGGACTCACCACTAGTCTACTGTTGATGGATCGGGCTGTTATGTATGATTAGAAGCCTGTGCAACTAAACCTATGATATAAGACATCATAGCATAAAAGAAAGGTATATCAGTACTTTGAATGTACTGGTATGCTAAGTGAGGTAGGCTGATATGCATGGGTTTATATGCATGAACAATAACTGACTGAATAACATAATTATAACTGAAATAAAACACATGCATAAATTCTAAACTTTAACTAAGGTCATGGTAACACTGAATACTGAGTTCTAAATAACTGGCTTACTAATATCTGAGTTTACTGATACTGTATTACTATTAACTGAGTGACTGTATCTGACAGTCCTGATTTTGTATAACTATTCTGAGTTTTGTACTGAACTGAGTGGTTGTGTCTGACAGTCCTGATTTCTGTAGAACTAAACAGATTTTTATTCTGAAGACTAAAATTAAGACTTTAGGAGGTAATCATCTAACTGACATTCCCTTTTCTGAATTGATTGGGGTCCAACCTGTAACCTCAACTGGAGGGGTGTCAATACCGTGCCACTAGTAAAGACAAGCTGAGTCACCCTCATCTGGCAGGTGCTCTGAATAAGAATGGTGGTACCCTTAACTGGAAGGTAGGACACCTCATCAACCTTCAACTAGCAGGTTGATATTTCAACCTACGCTGGCTACGTAATTCTAGAACACAAGGACTATTTTTAAGGATCACACTCTCTGCTGGCAAGTTCGTCCCCATCCTTGGATTCACTCGATGTTGAATCCTACTCCTTACTGAATAGACACTGGAATGTATTCTAAACTATGCTAGGATAGACTGATCTGTTACTGATTCATACTGTCTAACTAAGTTGAACTGAGTTCACTGGGTTCTAAACTGATTACTAACTCAGTTCTAAAATGATTACTAAACTACTTATCATGATACTACTGAGTCTATTCTGTAACACTATAGCTCTAGGTAAACAGCTAGATTGTACAGGACTCAATAGCATAGATTAGAGGGCACATCACAAAAATGACACATGATAACTAATTACTTGATCACCATTCATTCATTGAGGAATTATGACAAACATTTTCATGACATGAACTTGTATACATGCTAATATGAAGAAAATTTCACTATTTAACTCACATGAACAATCCATCAAACATTTGGAGGGTATAGTATATGCACATAATACTAAACAACATGTGGGCATTACAATTTCAAATATCAAATTCACAATTTAAGAATTTTAGCATGAATCCATATGATACAACACATAAATAAATAATCTCATATGAATCTTGCAACTAATCATGGATTAGGAACCCCATTAACATGGTAATCATGAACTCATTCAAATCCAACCATGAAATTCATCAAATCTATTAACTTGTAATTTAAAAAGGTTTCTTGAACTCCAAGGGTAGAAGGAAACCCTTGGATGAACACTTGACATACCTTAAAGCTTGAATTCTGAAAGATTGATGGATTTCCTTGGAACTTGGATTCTTAAATATGATGAACTAGGGTTTGTTCTTAAAAAATTCTAGAGAGAATGAGTAAATTTTGCCTTTTTGACGACTTAATTACATATTTTGGGGGCTGATATAAGATGGGAAAAGACCCATTTACCCCTCTAGACGCGGGATTTTGATTACTGGAGACTGGACTAACGATGCACAGGCCAACGCACTGCGTCGTTAGCATCGATGTAATGGCCAATATGCCGCGTCTAGTCCATGTTGGTTCACTGAAATTTGATCTGGGAGCTAGAGGAAAATATTCCTTGATGCGATGGGCGACGCAACGCGTCGAGATTGCATTGATCCACTGGTTTGAGCTTTCAAATATGTGTCCAACGAAGTACAAAAAATTAAAAACTTATCTGGGAACACCCACTGACATTCCTGATCATGATTCAACCTAAAAATCATTACTTTAAGGTCATGAGGGTCATTAAATAGAGTCACCAATTTACGAAGTCTAAAATAACACTAAGTCTAAATAGTTAGCTAAAACATTTCTAAGTCTAGGACCCTTTAACAAGCTTTAAAGGACTAAGTTAAGCTTAGAATTTTGTGGGGTCTTATAAATATCTCCCCCTTAGGAACATTCGTCCTCGAATGAGGCCGATTGAATTGACAATACTGATAGACTAGATTTAGATACAGTACATGTACAACTATAACATGATTTCATGACTGACACTACTGATATGCTAAAATTTTAAACTAAAAATGCATATCTGATGCATAAGTACATGGCCGAACATAATTCATGAATGCATGACTGGAATTGCTGATAAGCTGAGTTTCTCATGCTGAACATGCATATCTGATGCATGAGTACATAACTGAACTGATTTGTGAATGTAAGATTGAATACACAACGGGAAAGGATACCAAGTTTATAACTTATATTGAACATGGACTAAGCCAACCTAAGGAAAATTGTTGCCTTAAGCTGAGAATACTGATGAATCTGAGATCAGTTACTAAATATACATGAATGGGAACATGAGAACATAAATGAGATTGAAACATAATACATGAACTGAATATCATAAATTGAATTGAACCTCTGAATACATGGCTTACAAATAAGATTGGAACTTAAGGGTCTACCTATGAGTACCCACTACTCCAAACTAGATTCGTTCCATGAAAAAAAAGATGGAAGGTTTAGGTCATGAAAGCTTGGGGGATTATGGTGCAACTCCCCCTTGGGACATTATGTCCCCTAAGGAATGTTGACTTGGTTGAGACATTGAGGAAAATTGAGATGATGCATGGTGCACCTACGAACCAAATTGTGACTAACTATCAGAGTTCTAAAACTGAGGCATGACATCTGAACTGAGATGAACTTGCAACCATATAGTTGCTCGACCTTGGAATAGTTATATTTATGAGACTTCGGATAATGCAACTAGATGGAAAGATAAGAAACCCAACCATACGAACATTGTCTTCCTAACTGCTAAACTGAATTGGTAGTTTTGCAGACTAACTTATACTGAAAACTTATATTCGACTTGAGCCTTTCTTTGACACTGTTTCTATAGAGTTCGAGTGACTTTAGGAAGCAAGGAATCTTCACAAGGGCTAAATAGAACAGCTGAATAAGAAAATCACATAACTAAATAACATGACTAAGAATTCAAAGTGACCATATCGAATTTTGAAAGCTGTTTTCGGAATGTCACATTCTCTGACTCTGAGCTGATGATAGCCTGATCTGAGGTCTATCTTAGAAAAATAACTGGCACCCTGAAGTTGGTCAAACAAGTCATCAACTCTGGGAAGTGGATACTTGTTCTTGACCATGACTTTATTTAGCTGACGGTAGTCTATACACATTCTGAGAGAACCGTCTTTCTTACGCACGAATAGAACTGGTGCACCCCACGGGGACATACTGGGTCTAATGAATCCCTTATCTAGGAGATCCTTTAACTATTCTTTTAAATCCTTGAGTTTTGTAGGTGCAATCCTGTATGGCGGAATAGATATGGGCTGAGTATCTGAAAGAAGGCCGATTCTGAAGTTAATTCCCTTTCGGGAGAAACTCCAAGAAGATCTTTGGGAAACACGTCTGGGAATTCACATAGTACTGATACTGACTCAAGAGTAAAGGTTTCTGAACTAGAGTCTTGGACTCGAACAAGATGGTAGACACATCCCTTAGATATCATTTTTCTTGCCCTTAGGTAGGAAACAAGCTGACCCCTGAGCGCTGAAGTACTATTCCTCCACTCTTGGACGGTCTCATTTGGCAACTGAAACTAGAAAATCTTGTTTCTATATTCGACTAAGGCATTGCAGGAATGAATCCAATCCATATTGAGAATGACATCAAAATCGGTTATCTCTAATTCGGCTAAGTTTGCTGACGTAACTATCTGAGATACCATATCCGGACAATTCCTGTCTACCTTTCAGGCTATGATAGATTTAGCCACTGGGTAAAGACTAAGAAATGCTCTGCTAGAATTTTAGGACTGACTCCGAAGTCAACAGCTATATAAGGAGTTATAAAATACAAAGAAGCTTCTGAATTTGACAAAGCATAAACATGTAAATGCTGAACTTATGATGTACTAGTGACCATATCAGGAGAACTTTCCTGATCTTTTCAAGACTAAAATATATAGAGCCTATTTAGGCATTGCCCGCTGGTGGCACTGGAAGCGGCACCCTGCTGATTCGGGCGATCAGACTGGGCCGAGAGATGGTTATGCTGACCCTAGGAACCTGACTGGGGACAATCTCTGACTCTGTGACCTATCTTGCCACCTTCAAAACACACATCACTGCCATCCCTACAGATACCCTGGTGGTTTTATCCATATTTCTGGTAGTAGGGATTGGTTCGGCCATTCTTTGGCCTAGACGTTCTGGCCCTCTTATTCTTTCTCCCTTTTTTCCTATGCCTCTCCTTCTTACTCTACGGAGCATGAGCCATAAGCCTAGATAGGATAAAAACCAGCTAATTGTTCTAAGAAACCATTGAATGAGCTAAGGTGGTGAAAACAGCTCTAAACTCAGCTTGAGAAACATTCTCATTCAGGGGATCTGCCAAAACGTGTGGAGGGGCTGACTGGTTTTCGTTACTTCTTTCATTAGCTTTATTGGAAGATATGTTCTGGAAGCGTAAGGAAGATATGAATTAGACTGAGAGTTTAACTTAATCTCATGTTCACTCACACAACATGAATACTGAAAGAAGAGAAACTTTTCCTAAAACATCTTGTAACCTCATGTCCATAAATGTGGCGCGCTATACACCCATGCACAAGACTCTACTAGATGCGGCTTTCAGACTTCCTAGGAATCTGTTGAACCTTAGGCTCAGATACCAAGTTTGCAACGCCCCGATTCCGTACCCTGGATGCTATACGGTACTCATAATCCTGAAGGACCACAAGCTAACCCATGACTGGTACCTACAACATTAACTGAATAATAATACTGTAAAATGCAGAATTTAGACAGAAATAGCCATAATTCTCCGTTTTAAGTTATCACAAGTTTTTTATCCAATCCTATACCATTTATGTTATTAATTTTATTGTGGGAAACATGAATGAAATATTCAAGATGTTCTCTGCGTATGAATATATGTAATGATATGATTTTATGCATGATATTTCGCTAGAAAATATATATGAGTAATAAATTTAAGTCTAGAAACTATAGAAACATGTAGATGGGAAATATGTATACATTCTTTTACACAGACCACACAAACATATACTTACAGAACACACATAGGAGGGAAATTTTACATTACACATAGGAGGGAAATTTTACATGTAATGTAACTGGAAAATACTAGTACTGTACTCATATTCACCTTCACTGCAACACATGCACACCACACACTCAATGAATGGAGAGAAGCAAAAATCAGAGCGGAAAAAATTTTAAAATGGTATAAATCAGTAAAATAATAGACTGAAAAGTAGAGAAAAAGGGAGAAAATCAGCGAGATAGAGAGAGGAAATAGTGAAAAATAGGAAGAGTGAAGGATGATCTGAATGATGTGGAGTTTTTCGTTAATTTTTTTGCTAGAATACGCTATTTCTTGTCAGATTCAAACACCACCAAGCCAAAATCCACCCATCACCAAAAAACCAAGTGAACCAAAACAAAATCCAACCCCGTCAATGTTCAGACGACCCTCTTCTTTACCGAAAAATGGAAAAAACTCACTGAAAAATCAACTGAAACCGTCGAAAAATCCGTCCAGCCCTGTTCCCCTCAAAATCCACCGGAAATCCATTTAAATCCACCGGATTCGCCTCAAGAAGTGTCACTGGTCTCATTTGTTATTGTTTCGGCGACCCTACCGGCAAAACGATGTCGTCGTCGTGTCGCTCCCTCTCCCTTTTCCCCTCCCCGCCGCTGTTTCCTTCTCCCTTCCCGACGCAACACTAGTACCGGCCTTCACCGGCGAGCAACACCCCCAAAACACACGCACCGCACGCACCCACACTGATCTATGCACACACCGCACCACAAAACCCATCAGAGAATGCACACTGATGCGTATATACCCACCGCATCATTAACAAACACCAAAATAGAGTGTGTACCGATATCAAAGAGACATTTCAATCTCAATTTCCTTCAATTTGTTCGAATTGATATAGTTTGAGATTCGAAGGTGCTTTATTTAGTTCAATTGAGTAATTTGGCAAATTAAAATATAATTAGAGGTCCATTTTCATTCTCCATCTCAAATTTCAATTTCCTGATTTACGTATAGAGTAATTACGGTTGAAGTGTTGGTTTGATTAAATGATTTGTTGTGGTTTATTTATGATTTGTGTTTGATAGAATGAATGTTTTCGAAAGATATTTGGGAGAAGAGGTTGTAGAAGCATAACTTCTTAATATAAGCTGAGTTTTGTTCAATTTTTTTCTCGAGTTTACAAGAGAGGAACCAACACCTTTAACGCTAGGCAAGTTTTAGACATGTTTAAAATATTTATCTCGATTAAAAATGCAGTGTACGTATATTTTTGAGATGTTTAAAATAATTTGAGGGTCCAATATTGCACCTCGAGAAAGATCATCCTAAAATTAATTTTTACTAGCTTAATAAGAGAGACGTAAACAAATATTTTCAATATATAAAAATGAGTAAATTTAGGCGTTCATATAATTTATCAAAATATTTTAAGTCAAGATAAGTTAAAAGCGACTGTGTTAGAACCACGGGAGTCGAAGGGTGCCTCACACCTTTTCCTTGGTCAAAAAATTCCTTACTCAATCTTCTGTTTTTGCAGATCAAAATAAAGAGTCATTTCCTTTTGACTAGGGATTCAAGAAGGTGACTTAAAACACCATAACTAAATTTCAAATGGCGACTATGTAAATAAAAATAATCTCTATTTAATATAGTCACTTTAATTGAAAAAACTCTTCGACTTCGACCCTTCTCGCGAAAAGGGGTGTAACATATCTGGCGACTCCACTGGGGAAACTCCATGTACTTGGAATTCATGACACTTACAAATGAAATGGATGGAATCTTGCTCCATGGTGAGCCAATAGTAACCAACTCAAAGTATTTTCTGTTCCAAAACATACCCATTCTTGTGTGATCCACAACTTTCAGAATATATTTCAGTCATGATATTTAAAGCTTCTTTAGCATTTATCTATATCTATAATATATTAAAAGTGTGAAGAACTTTAGAAAAGTGATTTGAACTTTTTGCCCTTCCTTAAAATATTCCTTAATAGATAAAATCGTCTTTTCACTATTTTTTAAAATAATTATCATTAAATTATTATTTAAATATTTAGAATATAGAAAAAAATAAGGAAGAATCTCATACCTAAAATAAATTAAATATAATGTGCCTTTTTAGGAAAAACTCTATCTATAAAAAGGAAAAAAAATAAAAAATAAAATTTATATTAAGATAAATACGTATGACAGGTTTTGAAGGAAACTTTTAAGAACCAAAAAAGAAATTATATCTATCTATCGAAAGAAAAAAAATAAGAACCAAAATTTATATAAGAAAAAATACGTATGACAGACCATAAAGATGGCAAAATTTATAACGAATACAGCAGTCATGGTGCCAACTTTTTCCTTGGTTAATATGTTTTCTCACTTTTTTGTTCTCATTCTTTTTTTATCTTGATTATGTGTTTTTTGATTTATTTTTCTTAGAAATTTTATATTTTAGTTAACATTATGTGTGTTTTCCTCTCTTTTTTCAATTTCATATAATGTATATATTTTTTTTTAAATTATTATATAATGACAAAGTAATTTGTGTTTTGCTGAACTGTTTGTTCTCTGAAATTGCACAGTTATATAATAAAAAGGGTTGTACGAGGTATTTGACGGCGAGACATTGAAAGCTAAAAGCACAAGGACGATCTGGGAAGCATTAAGAAGGTGAAAGGCACGTCGATGAATCCTATTATCCTTAATTAATGAATTTTTTTTCGTGCTCCCATCATTAGATCTTGAATGTTGTAGTATTAATGAAAAATATCCCCCAATTTGAACAAATATTGGTGTCAAAAATATCTATTATTTAACAAATATAATGATGGAAAAAAGATGGATGAAGAAGGATGATTCTCAGATACGCCAGAGGCCATATCCAAGCATCATGCACATCGTTGTGGTTCTTATACTATAGTGGATCTCTTTACTGAAGTCAGAGAGAATTATTCAATTTGTGAAGAGGTGAGTATAGTCGTGTTCTACTTTCTGATTTTGGTCTTTTAACTTTTAGCTTATAAGTTACTTTTAAAAAAAAAAAAAAGGAATCAATTCAAACACCCCTGAATAGAATTGAGTATATTGGTAATGTTGAGATGAGTAATGGTGAGATTAATTATGGTGGAACTATTTCGTATTTGTTGTTTGGTCTGGTATATTAAGGATAGTTTTATCTTTATCCATACTTATCCATGTATTAATAGTTCATGCACGGCTAATGTCATGATTTTTTACGTATTATTCTGCATTCCTATAATACTGAAGAAGGTGTACAATTAACACATGTATTAATTATGCTTTGGCTAAAAATCCTACTAAACAAAAGATTAAATAATATCAGGACTAATACATGCATTAGATTCACTAATACATCCTACCGAATCACCCCTAAAATCATTGAAACTTGATGGTTGCCTACTTTGTGTGAAAGGAGGGCAGGATACCGTGTACCCAAATTTGAATACACTGGGTACGTTGTTGTTGTTGTAGTAGTGTGTTGTGGGGCTAAAGACTTACTTTATTAATTATGCTTTAAAAATATAAATTTGAGTATATACACTTTGTATGATCACTTAATGATAGGGATAGTATTGAAAAAAAAAAACATAATAAGATTCTCTTGATTTCAGAAACTGAATAATTAAATTGAAAAAATATTTTTAGAAAAAGGATCAATTAAAATAAAATGAAGGGAGTGTAGCAAATTTAAAAGTTATTATTTTTATCTAAGTTTAGAGTCTTAAATAGTTTATTTAGTGTTTAAAATATTAACAGTGATTATAAGTTTATCCAAAATAGAATATAACGTGTTAGTTAAATTTTTAAAAAGTATAAAAGTCCTTCACTATTTAAAGAATATTTAATTATTTTTATCATATTAATATTAAATCATAAAATATACGTAAAGAAAAGTTTGAATAGTTCTAACACATATTGTAAGAGAAAAATAGATTGAACATATGGAGAATTTTGAAAAAACACTTCTAAAATATAAGGGGAGGAGAACTAATGTTAGTAGGTTTTCATTTAACATGTATAATACAAATTGCAATAAACACGGATGTATTTGGGTAGAGCAAAACAATTATTATTTAAATATTTTTATAATATTGACTATAACATTTAAAAATTAAAGAGTTGTAAATATATGAGAGAAAATAGATACAGGAAATTAATGTTGGTAAATTTCTTTATGTGAAAAAGGAGTCTTAAAACGTATATAGTAAGAGTAAAAATAAAATATCAACATTTTCTATCAAAACAGAAAAAAAAAAATTAAATATGGAATCTTGATTTCCATCTAAATTAACAAAAATTATATGATTAAGGACAATTTTTTTAAGTATTTTCTTTAATTTAGAATATTTTTCATCTATTTTCTTTTATTTATGATGTCTAAGTTAACTAGAAGTTCAACTTTTAAAAATCAAAATAACATAATTTCACGTGATGAGCTTGAAAAATATCATCTCTTAAATCAAATTCATATATGATGACAATATTGTGACAATACCATATTTTTTTTTGCTTATAAGTTTGTCCTCTTTTGTGGTTGTTTTTAATTTTTTAATTATATTAATTAACTTTGAGATTTAATTTTGATTTGATTAAATTTGTGTTTTATCAAGCATTTAGAAA
Source organism: Capsicum annuum (assembly GCF_002878395.1). Classification (NCBI taxonomy): domain Eukaryota; kingdom Viridiplantae; phylum Streptophyta; class Magnoliopsida; order Solanales; family Solanaceae; genus Capsicum; species Capsicum annuum. The sequence continues at coordinate 16,747,751 of NC_061114.1, read as the reverse complement.
TTAATGAATGTGAGTCTATCTTAAAATCGTGAGTTTTGTGGTGAAATTGTTTTGAGGAAATCATAGATGAGCTTGCTCACACTATGATCTGATTATTGATCAGATCTATTTTTAAGCTAATCTTATGGTTGAGGGTGAGTTGAGGGTTTATCCGTAACATCTCTCTATCTCTAAGGTAGTGATAAGACCTGTGTACACTCTATCCTCCTTAGACCACATTATGAGATTACACTAGTATGTTATTGTTGTTGATGTCTTGGTTGAGGGTGGGGAGTGGACGCGGGAAGAGAATTTAAGAGATGAGGGACTACCTAACAAAAAGAGATAAAGAATAAAAAAAGACAAGAGAGTGACTATATGGGAGAAATTTTAAAAGGATTTCATGTAATGCTTTGTTGTTAAATATTTTTTTTTCTATCTCTTTGGACAAAATTTGAGCTCAATTGTGAATTTAACGCAGTCAAACGAGTGATTGTGTATCAAATTTTACTGGGGTGACTAACCATGAGAGATTTATAATCAGTATAATTGAGTTAAATTATAAGACATTAGATATAGTGTCTTTTCATCCGCCTATGTCTTATTTAGCGGAGTTACTTGATGCCTTTGCTAGCGAAAGGTAGCATGTACCGGTCAAATAATTAAATTGCATGCAAGTTTGCCTAAACACATCATCACAAAAAAAGAAAAAAAATCTAGACATAATTTTTTGTATTCGTACAAACTATGAAGCTTAAAAAAAGTATCCAATATGTTATTTAAGTGATAAGGATTATTTTAGGAGGAGTTATGAAAGTTTGGAAGGAAAGCTCTTATTCTTACGTTAAAATACAAACACACAAAGTGTGTGGGGATTATAGATATTTTGATTTTTGTGATTCAATAAGAGATAGAGCAAGATTTTTATTTTTTTTCATTGCAACTTTTAATTTTTATAGTGGAATAAATTTTTATCCATATGATAATCAGTAAAGTCTGTTGAAAAATAAAAGAGTTTAAAAAGAAGGGCAAAGATAGAAAGGAAAGAAGCGTGTGAAAGTTATCAATAAGGGCAGTGAAAACATGAAACAAAAAGGGCAGTCTTTTTGTTGAGTTATAACGAGATTGAGGAGCAAGGTGTGTTGGTTTATTAAATATTTCGTTACACATAAATTACATAAAAACATTATTGATTTAGAACTTTAAAATTAATTATATACCACTAATATTTATTTATCATAAATATAACATTTATTTTAAGGTCACTTGCTACTTTTTAATAATTATTTTTTATATATAATTTTAGTGATTAATACGAGATGCACGTGCAACGCACGTATGCTAGACTAGTACATCGTAAAAGTCCCAAATCTAGAGTCCTCTTATACAAGATTCCCCCACTCAAGAAAAATCCGTTAGCTAGTCGTCGAATGGTTCTATTTGGGTTACCATTAGCATGTATTGCATATTTTCCAGCCTGAATATATTCTTTGATATAAAAGAACTACGCACACCTAATTCTCACCTTGAAGAGATACGTAGGCAACCTTTATCTGGTTCTGTGATTTTTTTTTAAAAAAAAGTTCTAAAAATTATAAACTCGACACATTCATTTTTTCAAAATCAAAATAGTATTAAAGTGGCTGGTTTGTGGTCAAGATATCGTCCCATCCATACAACATCAAGTTAAAAGTTAAGGCAAGATGACCTACAAAAAGAATGCAAAATCTGAGATGAGGTGGTATAGACTGTTAGAAATGTAGAATAAGAGGAGATGACCAAGAAAGTGAGAAGTTGGAGAAAATATGAGAAACAAGCTAGTATTGGGAGAGAAAAAGAGTGTATCTTATAAGTATTTGTACATATTTCTCAATGTTCACTTGTTTCTAGGGCTTAAAACACCAAAGTTAGACAAATACAAGGGGAATAGTGATCCTTTAGGTCATTTGAAAAGGTTTTGTAATCAACTAAGAGGAGCAAGGAAAGAAAAACTGATGATAGCTTACTTTGGAGAGAGTCTAGTGGGAATCAATAGTTTCAAAATGGTTCAGGATACTTTAAGGTAAAGAAGAAAAACTGATAAGGTAGCAATGATTGTGGAGACTCCATTAAGGCTGACATACAAATCCATGGGTAAGAGGTCAAACTCGACAATTTAGAAGTCACGTCGCTACACGCAAGAAGAGAGCTTTGGTATTCTGTTTTGTTTTCCTTTCTGTTACCCAAATTATTTCAGAGTTATAGTTCGGGATCTATCTTGTCTTATTTTCTTAACTTTTTCTTATCATTTATGTTCAAATCCTTTTATTTTTTTTGTCAATAAAATGTTGTGTCCCTTTTATTTTTCTCATTTAATATATAGTATTTGTTCATCTTTTCTTTCTTTACATAGTTCTTTCTATGGGAATTCTAGTGATATGATATGTATGTTGAATTTTCAGCCAGATCTTAAAACCTAATCTAATCCTGAAATATTCGATCCAGAACCTAAAGTTAAAAAGAAATCCTGTAAGAAAAATAAGTAAAGTGTTGAGATGTTTGGGGACCTAGTTACAGCCTCACTTGAATGCATTGAGGCAATAACTTTGCGAATAAAAAATGACTTGGTCTTAAATGAGAAAGTCCATCTCAAGAATTTTGAGTAAGAATAACTAGAGGATATATAGTTTCTATTGTTAGGAAAAGCTAAAGGAAGTTAGCTCTAAATAAAAGCATGAGTCATCTGTTGTGAGAAAAGTACAACACAAATGGGCCTGTATGTTTCACAAGCATGACAGAAGTGACACACGTGCACCTTCTCAGTCAAGGTCAATGTTGAAAAGATGTGCATAATCTTTATGTTCTACTCTCTCATTGCTTGTTATGTACTTGCATTTTTTAAAGATTGATATGTCGAAGTTATTTCATTTTTCTATCAAATATTGTGTCATTTTTTGTTACCCCCTTTGAGCTTTAATTTTATTTTCTTTCATACTCCTCTTTTGGAATCAAAATAGAGCCTTAAAAAAGAAAGAAAAAGAAAGGTGTCAAGAAAGAGAAATAGAGTTAAAAAAAAAAGTCAAAAAAATCAAGCAAAATGGTAAGATGACTGAACTACGTTTGACCTGATTCTTGCAATAACAAGATACGTAGGCAACCCTACTCTGGGGTTCGGTCCAACCTAGTAAAAATTCAAAAAGTTATCCAGCATGAAATGAAACTGGGGCAAAAAATTATTTTTCTTAAAAGTCGATTCCAAAAGTTGTATGCTTCACCTAGTGTCATGTATATTTTTGAGCCTCATGTCGTCCTTTCTTTCTAACCCTTTCCAAAATCCAAGTTACAACCAAAGAAGAATTTCAGATCAATCTTTGAGAATGTCAAGGCTAAACATATTATGGGTTCATGATGTTTCATACTTTAGTCATCATTTTTCTTTAAAAAAATAAAATAAAATAAAAAAATAAAAAAATGAGAGAGTCTTATTGATGAAAATCTCAAAGGGCACTATAAGGCGATGGTGAGTTGAGAAATAAATGAAAATGAGATAGGCTCGTTGGTGAAAACCTATTGAGGTGCCACTAGTCGAAGGAGGATTATGATCTAGAGGGAGCATGTTCAAGAATGACTCTATTTCAAACTCAATAAGTGGGTAAAAGTTGCAATAATTAGTGTGGGTAGATCAGGTTGTTTAATTCAAAATACATGTCATAATCGCTGGAATCGGCTACTACACCCAGATAAGTTTTTCTTTTTGTCGTTTCAAAAAAGAGATGTCTATTGTCTTTTCCTTTTCTTATTATTATTTTTATTTTTATTTTTGATTTTTGTATATTTATCGTCAAACGAAAAATCATTGTCATCTTTCGAGTATTTTTTGAGTTGAATTCATGTCAAGTCAAGTGAGAAAGGAATTCAAAACATTCTACGAACTCCTTCAATTGTACAAATAAGACAAAGGGTTGACGCACAAAGATAACATATTTTAAAATAAAGTAAGGTACTCATGAATGCTAGTGACCTGACAGTTTTTGAACTTGTGAAAAGATTAAAGGTGTATTAGAAAATAAACCTAGAGGCACACGCAAGAGAAATATAATTTGATTCAAGAGTTTCAGTAGTCAGAATTTTGGGTCAGAATTACGACAAGTCAATGAATACTTATCAACAATTTGAAAAGGAGTTGAGCATCGCAAGTGCAAGAGCGATCCCTCAAAATTCAAATGCCATAAACCAACCAGCACATGTTTAAAACTCACAAGTTTTCTTTGTTTGAAACTTAGATGGAATGTTGTCTTCACATTAAAGTTTTAAAATAAAGGATGCAATTCAACACTTTTGTCAATGCAAGAAGCAAGGTTACAACACACAATGCTGGATTTCGGTCATGGTAAATTTTAATCTTTGTGAGATGTACTTACCAAAGCTATTCCAGGCTTTGATTCATACTTTAACTGTATTTTTCAAAACTTTAAGATCCTGTAACACTCACAAATTTTCCCAGTACAAACCGAGGCAAAATTTTATGTGTTTTATAGAAAATTTACTTTCTGCTCAGGACCCTCTTGGATAATGGGAAATTTGATTTCTGCTCAAGACCCTCCTAGATAATGGAAATTTTGCTTTCTGCTGAGGAACCTCCTAGATATAGGAATTTTACTTTCTGCTCAGGACCTTCCCTGATAATTGGAATTTTAGTTTCTGCTCAGGACCCTCCAAGAAAATGAAAAATTTTACTTTATGTTCAGGCCCCTCCTGAAAAATGAGAATTTTACTTTCTGCTCTGGACTCTCTTGGATAACTGGTATTTTACTTTCTTCTCAAGACCTTCCCGAATAATGAGAATTTTACTTTCTGCTCAGGACCCTCCTGGATAATGGCAATTTCCTTTTTGCTGAGGACCCTCCTGAAAAATAGAAATTTTACTTTCTGCTCAAGCCCCTCCTGGATAATGAAAATTTTACTTTCTGCTCAGGACCCTTCTGGATAATGAAAATTTTACTTTCTGCTGAGAATCCTCCTGGATAATAGAAATTTTACTTTCTGCTCAGGCCCTTCCTAGATAATGGGAATTTATTTCTGCTCAGGACCCTCCTAGATAATGAGAATTTTACTTTTTTCTCAGGACCTTTCTGGATAATGGAAATCTTACTTTCTACTCAGGACCCACCTGGATAATGAAAATTAATTTTATGTTCAGAACCCTTTTGGATAATGGAAATTTATTTTATGTTAAGGACCCTCCTAGATAATGAAAATTTTTCTTTCTGCTCAGTACCCTCATGCATAATGGGAATTTATTTTTCTTCAGGATCCTCCCGGATAATGAAAATTTTACTTTCTGCTCAGGACTCTCTGGATAATGGGAGTTTTGCTTTCTGCTCAAGACCCTCCTGTATAATGGGAATTTTTACTTTCTGCGCAGGACCCTCCTGGATAATGAAAATTTTTCTTTCTGCTTAGGACCTTCCTGGATAAGGAAAATTTTACTTTCTGCTCAGGACCCTCCCGTTATGAGAGTTTCATTTTCTGCTCAGGACCCTCTGGATAACGAAAATTTTTCTTTCTGCTCAGGACCTTCCTGGATAATGGACATTTTACTTTCCGCTCAGGACCCTTTTATATAATGAAAATTTTACTTTCCACTCAGGACCCTTCTGGATAATGGGAATTTTACTTTTCGCTCAAGGGCCTCTTGGATAATAGGAATTTTACTTTTTGCTCAGGACCCTCATGGATAATGTAAATTTTACTTTTTTGCTCAGGATCCTCCAAGATAATGAGAATTTACTTTCTACTCAAGACCCTCCTGGATAATGAAAATTTACTTTTTGCTTAGGACACTCCTGGATAATAGAAATTTTACTTTCCACTGAGGACACTCCTGGATAATGAGATTTTATTTTTCAACTCAGGACTCTCCTGAATAATGAAACTTTTCTTTTCTAGTTCACTTTTACTTTGAGTTTAGGAACATGTTTGGAAAATTAGAAATAGCAAGTCCGGAGCCCGCCTAAAAAACTGGGTGAATAAATAGTGATTCAAAAGTCCGCCTGAAGAATGGGAAAAATATTATCAATTGCATCTTCATGAGCCCACCTGAAGAATAGGATAAAGATTTTCAAGTTCAAGTCACCTTATTGAATCCCTAATAAAAATTAGGAAATGACTCTTTATTCGTCTGCAAAAATAGAAGATCAGGTAAAAAATTTTATTGATCGAGGGGAAGGTGTAAGGAACCCACGAGTCTCGTGGTTTTAGCAGAGTCGCTTTTATTGACTTATCTTGATTTAAACTATTTTGATAAATTTGTTAAGGCCTAAATTCACTCATTTTTATTATACTACAACTATTTAAAACTCTTCTATTAAATCAGTGAAAAATTAATTTTATAAAAGTATTTGCAAAAGTGCATTATTGCATTCTTGAATTATTTTTAAAACGTCTCAAAAAAATACATACACCGCATTCTTATTCGAGACAAGATTTAGTTATCCTACATTTTCCTAACGTTCAAAAGCTTGCCTACTCGAAGTGTCACGTAACTTTAATAGTAAACTTGAGTAAAATTCATTCAAGGTGATTAATTAATTTAACGAAATAATTATCAATATTTATTAATGACAATGAAATAAAAATAAATTAAATAAATAAATAAATGAATAAAATAATATAAAAATAATAAAATAATAAAAATACAGAAAAAATTAATCATATTATACAAATTTTATTATGATCCCCCAAAATTTATTATATTTAAATTAATACAAACTCAAATAACATATTATGAGATAAATCAAACACGAAATTCTCGAAACCTGACTTCGACACAAAATCACAAAAACAACAAGTAACCCGAATAATATGATACATCACTCCAAACAAAATATAAATGCTAAAAGGTTTGAATTCAATTTTTGGAAAGAATAGATGCATCATTTTTTGGTGGGCTTCGCCGGAATAAGGTCGGAAAAAAATCTGGTCAGATCTGATCTCCTAGAGTACAGCAGTAGCAGAAGAGACTGTTGGTCGACTGAATTCGCTGGAATTTTCCCACAACAGTAAAGGTAGGCAGCAAAAAAGGGAGAAGAGGAGATAGGGCAGCACGGCGGCAATGTCGTTTTGCAGGTGAGTTGTTGTCGAAATTGACCACAGGGATCGGATTTGATAGATTTTTTGATTAATAATGGTGCTGGTGGCTTTGCCAGAGTTTTTGCATGCCCGTTCGGCCATTTTTCGATAATGGTTCGACGAAAATAAGACGGGAGCTGTTCAGATCAGATTTTGAATAATTTTTTCGGTGGTTTTGGGGGAGGGATGGCCAGATTTCCTGATGAGCGGCGATTTTGGCGAAAATTCACCGGAAAAACTGGGTCGGAGTTGATGTTTTCCCTTTCCATTCACTCTCTGTCTCTTTCACCGTTTTATTCCATTTTCCTCTCTCTTTTACTGCATTTTCTGTCAATTTTTTTACCATTCCTCTAGGTTCTCTCTTCTTCTCGATCTCTGCATTTTCATTCTTTTCCCCTATTTTTCTTCTATTTCAGTGTATGTGTGCCTCCCTTTTCCTGTGAAGAAGGTGTCTAATGTTCCTGGGTATTCATGAAAACAAAATGGAAGAGATATATGGGTGTGTCGGTTTGTGTGTGTTTATTTAGTGTGTGTAAAAATCTTACTATGTGTAAAAATCCCCTCTCTCTATGGTGTGATGTGTGTGTGAATATGAGTGTGCGTGAATATTTCTTTTTCTCTATTTTTTTCCTTTCTGTTTCAAATTTTCAACTTGACCGTATTAACACATAGTGTTCTAATTCCCAACACATCTATGTTCAAATATATAAATACCAAGTAATCTTAACCGTATAACATATAATAACGGAAAATTTATATAATTAATCAGTTATACGGATTAAATAATGCATGAAACCACTTGGACATTTTTCATTCATGCTTTTCCATAAATAAATTTGTAATATAAATGGTACATGATCGAATAAGAACCTGTGATGATTTAAATTGAGTAATGAAGCAAGAAAATTGTCACTGAAAACTTTAAACGAAACTCCAAACTTGAACTCTGATCGTCACTCTTTTCTTTTTCTGTTATCTTTTTTTTTTTTTTTATCTGACTTTCTTTATTTTCTTCTCACTCTTTGTCTAGATATTTTTTTCCTTGTTTTCCCCAGTTTGTGCTCTTTTCTGATAATGTGTGAAAAAGTACGTAACTTCTCTTTTGGGATTGAGGAAGTTATCCTTAGAAAGGAAATATAGGAAGCAGTTGAGGGAGATTGGATATCATATAGGGTGGGATAGTTGGGTAGTTTTAGCATTTGAATTTATACCCTTTTTTTTAATTAATTATGTTTTTAAGAAAAATAGTAAATTAAAATAAATAATAACATAAAAAAATATTAACTAATTAATTTTTATATTTTAATAAAATACAATAAAAATTATAAATAGCCTAAAATAAATATAATTAAGATAATGCTAACACTAGTATCTTATTTATTAAAATTTTAAAAGGAAATATATTTTTGAAACGTCTGTATTATTTTAAAAATAAAAATAAAAATAAAATAAAAATACCCCAAAATGTAACTTTAATTTTTTTATTTATTGTCAACTAAAAACTTATTGAAAATAAAATAAGAGCTAAAATAGATAGTGAACAAAAATATAAATATTTAATATTAAAAAATAGACTAAAACTCGGGAAGAATAAAAAATCACGTGTCTATAATATTTTTCCTTATATTTTCAAGGAAATAAGTCATATTATATCTTTTGATATATTTGTTTTTATTATTCAACTCAGAGGTCATATTAATTTTATCCTCCAACTTTAAAGGCATATTTACTACTCAGCTAAAATTTATGTCCCCACCTAAATTTTTCTATGTGGTATTTCATTATAATGAATACGATTTCATCACTCAAATTTCGTTCATATTAAAACTTAAACTACTTATGCCATTAGTCTATCTATCCAACAAATCTGGCAGAGAACATCACAACATTATTGTCATAAAACTCAAAACTTTATTAATGACCAAAACCATCCAAAGTCAACAATAACCAACTTTATTCTTCCTGAAATATACCCCAAAGAAAACATTGAATCAAGAGTAATAAATATGTTTCCTTTTTGTTTTGATTAAAGTAGTCAACGCACTTAATTACAAACTTAATGTATCAAAAGTCAACACTAATACTTCATCCTTTTCAATTTACTAGTTTAGGTATACAAGTCTTGCGCGTGTACCTCACTTTAATGAGTTCAAATATTACTTTAAATAAGATATTTATTTAAATAATAAAGATTAATATAATAATTAAAAGATGAAGAATTTATTTATTAAACCTAATCTTTATCAAAAATATTTTTAAAAGTCGTTCAACATTCATCTACCATCTATAAATTGCAACAAAATAATACAGTAATAGAGACATCAAAATAATACAATTAAATCTAATCTTTACACACAAAAATTTTCTCAAAGTCGTCCGATGCTCATCTACCACCTGTAAACGATAACAAAATAATACGATAATAGATATATCAAAATAATATAACTAAACCTAACATTTACATAAAAAAATTCCTCAAAGCCGACCAACATTTATCTATCACCTGTAAACTCAACAAAGTAATACGATAAAAGTGATATAAAAATAATACAATTAAACTTAACTTTTACACACAAAAATTTTCAAAGACGTTTGAGATTTATCTACGAATTGTAAACTAGCACAAAATAAAAAACTAATAGAGATATTACGATAATACAATTAAACCTAACAATTAACTAAAAAAGTTTTTCAAAGCCGACCTATATTCATCTAGCATCTATAAATTAAAATAAAACAATAAGATACAATTAAACCTAACCTTTACACAAGAAATTTTTTAAAGCCAACCGACATTCATCTACAACCTATAAACTATAAAAAAAATATAATAGTGATCACAAAGCTTTGATTTTGATCCAACTAATTTTTGTCTGAGCGAAAATTTTGACCTTAAAAAATGATTTTGAATGAAAACAAAGAAGTTGAGGGTTAAAAATCAACCATCCATCAATCTAGACATGCAATCGAATCAAGTTAGATGAACATCAATCATATTCTCTCAATAGGCAAATCGATTTGTTCTTTAGTTTAACGTACATCTCAATATTTTTATAGAAATATTTCCTTAATATAGTCCTATCTTAAGAGTATTTTTCTAATTGAACAGTAGAAAGAAAAAATTAATAAATTCTCCTACCATATATTTTAGGCGTTTCATATATATTAGGAAGTCTAGTAGAAAGAAAAATATTAATTAATTATCCTACCATATATTTTAGGAAGTTTAGTTAATATAATAAAAAATAATTAAATAATAAATTTAAAAAAATAGTGAAAAGACAGTTTTATCTAAAGAAGAGTCTTTTAATGAAGGGTGAAAAGTTCAAATCACTTTTCTCAGTGTCTTTACACTTTTAATATATTATAGATATAGATATAGATTATAGATTTGACCCTGGTTGACTTATCACACCCTTTAAGAGAATTTTAATTAAGAATATATTTTACTAGATTAACTTTATAAATTGATGATACTTTAAAATTTTAAAATTTTGTTATTGTTACTTTATGTAGTTATTTAATACTAAAGGATAGAAAAGAAAAATTACAACAAAATTTTCTTGATTTGATAAATTGGGCAAGTAAATTGAAACAATTATTTTAATATAATGGTCAAGTAAAACGAAACAGAGAGTATTTAATTTGTTCAATTTTTATTTGTCCATTATTTCAAAAATAAATTTTCATTTTTGACATATCAAGAAAAGACAACAATTATAATAATTCTAATTCTAATTATTATTATTATTATTATTATTATTATTATTATGTTTTATCTTTACCATCTATTACTTATTCTCCAAATTATTTTTCAAGACATAATACTAATTAAGAATTAATTAATAAAATCATTGCAGTAAAATAATTATGTTAGTCATTATTTTTTTTAATAGTCAAATCCAAATAAAAAAGTAAAAATGAACAAAGGAATACTTTTTCCATCCTATTTAATATGTCTGTTTAAGATTTTAGCTCTAGTTTCCATTTTTGTTTATTTGTGATTTAGATAATTAGTGCAATAAATAAAAATTGATGGAGCAACTCTTACACTATCGCAATAACAAAAGTTAGGTTTTAATTTTAATGGTGAAATTGTATCCACAATGGATAAACAAGCTTTTGTGTTTTAATTTTTTAACGGATTGGGTGGGTAAAAAGAGTTCAAATGAGTAAATAAATTTAGTTAAAAATGTGTAACATAGGAAACACTAGGTGTGATATTAATTTTAAGTGATAGGAATAAATATGATCTTAAAGTTGGATGATAAAAATAAATATATCAAAAAAGTATAATAAAGAACAAATATAATTTTCTCGGTAGAGTACAAGGACAAATTTAATCCTTTTTCATAGAGTAAAACAGACAGCTTGATGCACTATTCTTCCGCTATGTGCAGAGTTTAGAGAAGGATCAAACTACAAAATGATTGAGTCCAAAATTCAAATCTAATCCTCAGTTTGTCCTTTTCCACGAATTTCAATCCACTTAATAACAAATTTTCATAACGACAAATTAAAGGAAAAATGGTCAAATTTATTTCTCTACTTTAAAAAATTAGCTAAATATACCCTTCGTCATATTTTGAGGGTCAAATTTACCCTCAGTGTTATACTTTAGTCCAAATTTACTCCTGTACTTTGAAAAATTTGCTCAATATATCCTTCGTCATACTTTGGGCCAAATTTACCCTCGATGTCATAGTTTGGGATCAAATTTACCCCCGTTGTTAAGAAACTTTTCAGATGTACCCTTTCTTTAAATAAAAATCCCAAATCAACGTATGCCTCATTTTTTAAAATTAAAACATGCTCTAATCTAACCCGCCCGACTTGACTAACACCACAAAAAAAGAAATAAACAAATATATTCTCCTCATTTTTGTTGATCAAAATTTTTTAGCGAGATTAAACCACTGAATATTTATTAGTATGTAGCTCATGAAAAATAGATCTGCATTAGTGCAAGCACAAACAAATATACCCCTTCTCAGTTCTTGGATCTACATCAGTGTAGAGCTCATGGAAAATGACACTTAGTGGTCAACTGCAATAGATTAGACTCACTGGATATTTCTTCATATGATTGAGTTAAGATGTCTCTTTATGTGTCAATCATGACATATCTTCATTCTTATGTCTTTATATACAATTTGGATCTATATGAACTTTTCATCATGTCATTTGCTTAGAAAGTTTATCCACTGATTCTAGAATCTAGATGCACATAGAATTACATGTTAAATTTTGAAATTTGAATGTAACTAAAATAGGAGTAGAGTTTGTAATGGACATTTTTTCTAGTTCCATGTTTCTTCTTTATCCCATTAAATTTTACTTTTTATTCATTTACAAACAATTCACTAGTGCTGAATGTTGAAAGAGAAGTGTCATGACCAAATTTCTCAAGTCGTGATGACGCCTACCCTATTTTCCCAGTAGGTAAGCCAGGTCATAGCTTGAAATAATAGGTAATGGGCTAACAGGCAGAAATCAAAAACTATCGCGTATAATGATAACATTAGCAATAACAAGCGATAAACAGAAACAAAACATATATCATATATTAAAATGAGAGAAAGAAAAGGACTAACTATACAAACGAATTCCTCCCAAGACCTGATAAGGTCAGTACTGGAGTCACTACGAAAAGATACCCAGAGTACTAGAAAGAATTCAGAATATACACAATATATATACAAGCAGCCTTGAGTAAAAAAAGCTAGACTAGAATAGATAGAGGACAATCAACCTCGGACGACTATCACGACCTGAGACTACCCTCTAGTCGTAACATGGCATTTTGAACCACAAGTGATACCAAGTTAATTCATGTACTAGCATGATACTTGAGGAACTAAATTAAAATATATAAATGCTAAATAACTGAGTGGAAGCATAATCATGTCATAATTTATTTTAAAACATTACTATTCAAAGTCTACAATAGTGAAATTTGAGAGAGACACTCAACTTAAAAATACTGACTTTAGCTGACCATCTATGAAGCCTATTAACTATAAGTAGGCGGCACATAACCCCAACTATCCCTAATCAATATATAAGAATAATGGAAGTAAAATATAGGAACTGTAACTGACTTGAGTTCCGAAATAAGAAAACTCATCACTTGCTGATTGAATGCGGATAACTGTCTGACCCTGGTGTGTGGACTATATCTGGTACCAACATTATTAAGGAATGTAGTCACGAATGCATATATGTGGTCAGTACTTTGGAGTATACTAAGTATAGGGACATGCACTAAATCATGAAAATACTTAACATATGCATTAAAATTGAGGACATAAGCTATTTGCTAAAATATACATTGAAATCATGATTGTACATAAAAGCTGTAAGACTTATTAGAATTTCTATATCATGCACAAAAAACATTTTTGTAAGTTGGGAAGCTATAGAAATATGAGTATCATATGCAAATCTCAAGTTAAAGCTGAATAGGCTATAAAGCTGTACTGAGGATTATGTATGAGTAATGAGCATGAATGCATGAACTTGTAAAACGAATGCAAGACTAAGTAAAGCATGTATTGAAATAATCTGTAAAACTAATTGACTGAATAACTGATAAACTATAATGCCCCAAAATCTAATCCCGAGATGTCACACGGTGCTTAAGACTACGAGTAGCCTTAAGCTAACCCTATCTGCCTTCTACTAGATATAAATCTCATAATCAAGGTAATATAGACATAAAATTCATACTGAATACGAAAATAGCCTAAAATAACTAAAAACAATTTGAATATAATTTATGAAACATCAATACTAAATAAGCTGAATCACAACTAGTATTCTGACAAGCCTCTACTACTAACATCTAGAGAGTCACTGGGACAAACCCTCAGCTAACTCGAACTGTCTGAAAAGATTACTAAATCATGTAAACTGATAAGCTAAAAAATCTAAGTGAACAAGTCCCCGAACTATGAGGACTCACCAACTGTAGGATGTAGATGGAGATGCTCGGACTACTCATTCTATTGATAAAGAGAACCTAAACCTACATTATGAGATAATGTAGCACATACACATATATGTGAATCAGTAATTTGAGGATGTACTGAGTATATAGAGGTGAAGCGCATAAGTAAAAACATCATCTCATCATCATAATTTATAAAACAATGCATGCTAAATGTAAATAACTCACATAAGCTGAAATATCAGAAATACCGAGATCATGAATAATAAATCAATCATACTTTATAAATCTAGTGAGTCATAATATTTAGTTCTGAAAGCTATACTTGTATTCTATCTGTAAATCATATTGTCTAAGTGTAGAAAGAGCTCACTTTAGAAATCTGAAATCTAAAAGCTGAAATCTGTAACTGTTATCTTTATGTAAAGCATAATCTGAGTAAACTGTGAGCCTTTACACTTAGTTTTTCTAAAAAATATTTACTAGTAAACTGTAGGGAAAACACTTTATCTTAAGGGATGTTATCTTAACCGACATAAACCAAGAGAGCTACATGGAGTTCAACGTCTTTTCCTCCTAAGGAAGAAACCTCACATTGGGGAGAGGTATCATACTCTTGCCAGGGAGTATAACCTACTTTCCATATGATTTATCACAAGCTAAGTCTGTCATCAATATAGACATAGGAATAATCTGATAATCTGTACCTACGTTGGGTATGTAGTTCTATGGAAGATAAGTCACGCTAATCCCACACTTCCTACTCGGTGCTAAATACTACTCCATTTTTATTTGCTATGCTCATTCTGTTGGAAATCCACTTTAAAGCTAGCATAAGGGTTTATCTAATGCCAATTACGCATTTATCAGATAAATTCTATAAATAAAGCTGATCTAAATTGTGTAATCTGTAATAATCTAAAAGTGGATTCCATAACTAATCCAATGATCGAAAGATCAAAGCTTTACTAAAAATTTATAAATAATCTGATAATAGGATGGTTAGAGCATCATCTTTCTTAAAATGATGACATTCAATCTTGGGGTAGTAACCCATGCTTCAATCTTATGTCAAAATATCATAAAAATCATGCTTGATATTTAAAACAATGATAATTTATCTCAAAATCTGTATATTACTGCAATAGGCATGAAAATATGAAAATAGACATGCAATTTAACTTCCAATATACTTGAAATCTCTGAATCTTGCAAAGAACAATAATGGGTATGAACCCTAATTCAAATCTCATGAATAATTATTTGAAACCATGTAACTTTTAAATAAAAGTTTGTTTTTGGGCACAAGGATGAAAGAAAATCCTTGTTCAAAAATCCCACATACCTTGATATATGATTAGATGAAGAAACTTTAAATATTGATTCCTAATTAAGTTTTTGGAGATGGATTCTTGGTTATCTTGCCATGGGAATCTTCAATCTTAAGCTTTCTTGGAGAATCAGTGGAGGATTTTGATTTCTTGGAGAAGAGGTTTTAGAGCTCTAAGGTTTTGATTTTGAAGAGAATGATGAATAATGAGCACAAAGTGCTTTGAATATAATTAATCTTGTGTTTTCTTGGCCACTAGCGCAACGCGCTTATATTACATCGGGCTACTGGAAATTGACAACTGGGAAATTGGCCATCTCTGCGATGCGCCAATATTGCCTCGGTCTACTGAAATGGGACAACTGGGAATTTGGACTTCTCTGCGACACGTGACTATCGAGGAGGGCCACTGGAACTTGAAAATCATCATTTTACCCACCTTCGCGATGCGCCAAGTGCCCAAGTGGCACACTATCAACTTAAAAATGCTCTAACTCCTCAACTGAGTATCAGAATTTGGAGAATTTAATATCAATGGAAAGTTTATTCAATTTCCCACACAATCGGAGGGATAAATCTGAAAAATTCTACACCAAATAAATATTCTTCATTTTGGAAGCTATTTCTTAACATTCTAGGAACAAATTTAAGCTAGAAAAATTACGGGGTACTATAATATCTCCCCCTTGGAAACATTCATCCTCGAAAGTGGCTAGATAAGAAGAAAAGTACTGAGAAATCTGAGGCTATAAACTATCATGCATAACTAAACTGAATAACTGAATCTCAATTAAAATGAGCTACTGGACTGATCTGAAAGTGCATGAATTCTCATGAAGATAACTATATATAGGTGAATCTGAAATGGGAAAAGAACTAAATGAAAGAAAACTATTACCTTCAAATGAATCTGAGTTCGTGGAGAAGAGATGAGGATACTTGGTACGCATGTCTACTTCTGCTTCCCAAGTAGCACCCTCAACGGATTGATTTCACCAACAAACTTTAACCAAGGGAACTTGTTTGTTCCTTAGTCTACGAATCTGATGATCAAGAATCTCTAATAGGACACCTTCATAAGAAAGGCTAATTTGAATATCAGTACTTTCTAGAGGAACTATAACGACTGAATTGTCCATGCACTTCTTTAACAAGGATACATGGAATATTGGATAAACTAAGGATAAATCTGCGAGTAGCTTATGCTCATATGACACCTTCCCAACATGACTCAAAATACAGAAGGGACCTACATAACGGGGACTAATTTTCCCTTTTTTCCCAAACCTCTTCACCTATTTGATAAGTGAAACTTTCAAATACATAAGATCATCAACCTCAAACTTAAGATCTCTTCTTCTCACGTCGGCATAGGATTGCTGAGGACTCTAGGCTGCTTTCAATCGCTCTCTAATCAAATGTACTTTATCCATTTTCTCAAACACCATGTCAACTGGTGATCTACATCTCTGCCCATAAAGAGCCTCAAATAGAGCCATTTGAATACTAGCATGATAACTGTTATTATAAACAAACTCAATCAACGTCAAATGATCATCCCAACTACCTTTGAGATCAAGAACACATGCCCTTAACAAATCCTCCAAAGTCTGAATGGTCTTCTCTGCCTGACCAACTGTATGTAGATGAAAAGCTGAACTAAGATGAACTTGGGTACCAAGACCCTTCTGAAAGGCTCTCTAAAAATGGGAGGTAAGCTGAGTAACCCTAACTGAAATGATGGATAATGGAACTCCATGCAGTCTGACTAACTCTTTGATGTACAACTTAGCATAATCTTCAGCCGTGTAACACGTGTGAACTGGCAAGAAATGCGCTAACTTAGTCAGTTTGTCTACAATAACCCAAATCGAGTTATGCTGATGACATGAATGAGGTAAACCAGTCACAAAATACATATTCACCTCTTCCCTCTTCCAAGTGAGGATACTAAACTCTTGTAACACATCACCAGGTCTTTAGTGCTCTACATTAACCTATTAACAAGCTGCACACTTGGCTACAAACTCTGCTATATCTCATTTCATACCACTCCACTAATAGATTTCTCCTAAGTCACTATACATCTTGGTGGCTCTGGGATGGATACAGAAACACGCACCATGCACTTCCGCCAGAATTTGCTGCCTCAAATCATCACAGAAGGCACACACAATCTCCTTTGGTATCTCAACACACCATCTCCCCTATGGGAGAAAACCTCTACCTTTTGGTCTTTAACTAACTCCTTTAGTTTGACCAAACTGAGATCTTTATTGTGTTTCTCCTTCATAGTTGAAACTAGGGAAGATTCGAAACTACTTTGAACCTAAATATTCCCTTTAGCTGAGTCAACCAACCTAACACCCAATCTAGCTAATCGATGAATTTCTCAAACTAACTTCTTTTTTTCTTTCTCCACATAAGCAACACTGCCCATAGATAATCTACTAAGGGTGTCTGCCACTACATTGGCCTTGCCCAAATGATACAACACTCATATCATAATCTTTCAATAATTCTAACCATCTCCTCTGCTGAAGATTCTACTCCTTATGAGTAAACACATATTACAAATGTTTATGATCCGTGAACATATCAACATGCACACTATATAAATAATTTTTCCAGATTTTCAAAGCAAATACAACAGCAGCTAACTCAAGATCATGGGTTGGGTAGTTCTTTTTATGAGGCTTAAGCTGTTTAGAGGCATAGTCTATGACCTTACCTCTTTGCATCAAAACATAACCCAAACCAACTCTGGAGGCATCACAATAAACCACAAATCATCTGTACCATCAGGTAATGCTAGAACTGGGGTTAAAGTGGGTCGAGTTTTCAACTCCTGAAAACTCTTCTCGCAGAAATCTAACCACTAAAACTTAACTTTCTTTTGGGTTAGTATAGACATAAGAGACACAATAGATGAGAAACCCTCAATGAAACATCTGTAATAACCATCTAGACCCAAGAAACTCCTAATATCTGATAGGGAAATTGGTCTAGGCCAATTCCTTATGGCTTTTGTCTTTTGGGGATCAACTCTAATACCTTCACTAGAAATGATATGACCAAGGAAAGCTACTGACCTTAGTCAAAATTTACACTTGCTGAACTTGGTGAACAACTGGTGGTCTCTAAGGGTTTGCAACACAATTTTAAAATAGTCTGCATAATCATCCTCACTACGAGAGTAGACAAGAATATCATCGATAAAGACTATGAGAAACATATCCAAATACTGTTTGAACACCATGTTCATCAAGTCCATGAAAGCTGCTGGGGCATTTGTTAGTCTGAAGGACATGACTAGAAACTCAAAATGATCATAACAGGTCCTGAAAGCTGTCTTTGGAATATCACATTTCCTTACTTTAAGTTGATGATAACCAGAACTAAGGTCTATTTTTTAGAAATAACTGGCACTTTGGATTTGATCAAATAAGTCATCAATTCTAGGAGGAGGGTGTTGTTTTCGACTGTAACTTTATTCAACTGACGTTAGTCAATACACATATGTAAAGAACCATTTTTTTTGTACAAATAGGATGGGAGAGCCCCATGGAGAAACACTAGGCCTTATGAATCCTTTATCCAAAAGATTTTTAAGTTAATCCTTCAACTCTTAAAGCTCGGCGGGAGCCATATGATATGGAGGTATAGAAATAGGCTGAGTATCTGGAAGAAGGTTATTATCAAATTCTATTTCCCTATCTGGAGGTACCCCTGGCAAATCTTTGGGAAAGACATATGGAAACTCATTAACTACACTAACTGACTGAACTGTTGGAATTCTCGACTTAGTGTCTTTAACTCGAACTAGATGATAGATGCACCCTTTGGAGGTCAACTTTCGGGCTTTAAGATAAGATATGAAATGACTTTGGGAGACACTGAATTACCACACCATACAAAAACTGGTTCATATGGAAACTAAAACTTCACCTATCGGGTGTGATAATTTATAGAAACTTAACAAGAATAGAGCCAATCCATACTAAGAATAAGATCAAAGTCAACCATATCTAACTCTATTAGGTTTGCTAACATGACTTTATGAAGGACAATAATTGGACACTTTCTATAGATCTGTTTAGCAATAACTAACTCACCCACTGGGGTACACACCAAGAAAGTCTTAGGGATCTTTTTCGAACTTATCTTAAAATTTATTGCAACTAACGGGGTCACATAAGAGAAACTCAACCTAGGGTCTAACAATACATAAATATCAAAATAAAAGGAATGAAGTATACTAGTAACAATATCTTACAAATTATACTGCTCCAGATAGGATGGTAAAGCATAAAATATATTCTGGCGCTGACCGCCACCGGTACTAGATGATGTACCTTGAGGAGAAGCCAGCAACCTAGAAGAGCTAGTGCACTAGTAGCCTAAGTCTGGGGATGGACATCCCTATTTCCCTACTTAGCATGCGGACAATCTCTAATACCATGACCCAACTTACCACAACAAAACCAACCCATTTGTCCAGCCAAGCACTCACCAGGATGACTTTTACCACACCAGCACATGAAGGATAACTGGGCCTACCACTCACACTATTCTGGGATCTGGATATAGAAGACATACCCCACTGCTCATGTTTACCTCTGGGAGTAAGAGCACTAGCTGCAGATGGTACTGGCATAGATGAACGATTCTGAAACTGCAAATGATTTCCTCTTTGAGACATATTCTGACCATATTCAAATTGTCCTATTTTAGCCCTCTTATTATTTCTATATCTCCCCTTTAACTTCTCTGCCTCTATCTACTGAGCATGCATCATCAATCTTGCAAGGTGCATGTCTCCAGTGAGCTTTGAAGACCTACACTCCTGGACTACCAAGCTAGAAACTCTAGTAACAAACTTACTCATACTAGCCCTAGGATCAGCCATCGTATTAGGGGCATTCTTAGACAACTGATTGAACTTAAGGTAGTACTCCTTCACTATCATCGAGCCCTGCCTTAAATTCACAAACTCTTTTATCTTAGCTTCGCTCATCTCACGTGGAAAGAACCTGTCTAGGAAAGCATCCTAAAACACCTTCCAACTCATAGGAATATCATTCTCACCTCTACTATTCTCCCATATCATTACCCAATAATACGCTACATCCTTCAATCTATAGGATACTAACTCTACACTCTCCTCTTCAGAAACATGCAAAATCTAGGTTATCTTCTTCACCTTATCTAAATAAAGATGTGGGTCCTCACTTGCCTTTAACCCAAATAACTTAGGAAGATTCATTCTCATAAAGTCTCTAATTCTAGCTACTGCTAAATCCCTATTCTACTGGAGTGGGACTACAGCCTGATTCTGCTTATTTCCCTAAATATTGGCAATCACAGCTCAGGCTAACGCCTGAAAGGCAGCCCAAAACTCTGCAAGTGACATTCTCATTCAAAAGATCTACACGCTGAGGTGGCTGGTTCTCATTTCTGCAGGCGTTAGCTTGACGAAGAGGCATATTCAACTGTCACATAAGAGCACGAGTTAAAAGCAGATAGAGATACTGTAAGCACGATAGATAATGAAAGAAAAAAATGATTTTCTAAGACGTTCCATAGCCTCGTGCTCATAAATATGGCGCGCTTCACACCCATTATTAAGACTCTATGTAACATGGCTTGTCTGACTCCCTAGGACTCTTACAAATAATAGGCTCTGATACCATATTTGTAATGCTCTGAAATCTGATCCCGAAATATCACACGGTGCTCAAGACTACGAGTAGCCTTAAGCTAACCCTGTCTTCCTTCTTCTAGATATCAACCTTATAATCAAGGTAATATTGACATAAAAGTCATACTGAATGCAGAAACTGTCTAAAATAACTAAGAATAATTTGAATATAATGTATGAAATATCAATACTGAATAAGCTAAATCATAACTAGTAGTCTAACAAGCCTCTACTACTAACATCTAGAGAGTCACTAGGACAAACCCCTAACTATCTTGAGCTGTCTGAAAAGAATACTAAATCACATAAATTGATAAGCTGCAAAATCTGAGTGAACAAGTCCTCAAACAATGAGGACTCACCAACTGTAGGATGTAGATAGAGATGCTCGGACTACTCACCTACATTATGAGACAATGTAGCACATAGACATATATGTGGATCAGTACTTTGAGGATGTATTGAGTATATGGGGATGAAATGCATAAGTAAAAATATTATCTCATTATCATAATTTATAAAACAATGCATGTTATATGTAAATAACTCACATAATCTGGAATATCTAAACTACTGAGATCAAGAAAAATAAATCAATCATACTTTATAAATCTAGTGAGTTTTAAAATTTAGTTCTGAAAGCTATACTTACATTCTGTCTATAAACCATATAGTCTAAGTGTATAAAGCGCTCACTTCTAATATCTGAAATCTAAAAGCTGAAGTTTGTAACTATTACCTTTATGTTAAGCATAATCTAAGTAAGCTGTGAGCCTTTACACTTAGTTTTTCTGAAAATATTTACTGTTAAACTGTAGGGAAAACACTTTATCTTAAGGGAGGCTCTCTTAACCAATATAAGCCATGTGAGCTACATGAAGTCCAACGTCTCATCCTCCTAAGGAAGAAACCTCACGTTTGGGAGATGTGTCATATAGAAATGGGAATAATATGATAATATTAACCTACGTTGGCTACGTAGTTCTGTGGAAGATAGGGTATGCTAATCCCACACTTCCCGCTCGGTGCTAAATACTACTTCCTTTTTATTTGCTATGCTCATTCTGTTGGAAATCCACTTTAAAACTAGCATAAGGGTTTATCTAAAATGAATTATGCATTCATCTGATAAAATCTATAAATAAAGCATATCTAAAGTTTGTAATCAGTAATAATCTAAAAAGTGGATTCCATTGCTAATCCAATGATCAAAAGATCAAAGCTTTACTGAAAATTTGTAAATAATCTGATAATAGGATGCTTAGAGCATCATATTTCTTAAAATGATGACATTCAATCTTGGGGTAATAACCTATGCTTCAATCTCATGTCAAAACATCATAATAATCATGCTTGATTTTGAAAACAATGATAATTCATCTCAAAATCAGTAAATTACTGCAATAGGCATGAAAATATGAAAATAGACATGCAACTCAACTTCCAAAATACTTGAAATCTCAGAATCTTGCAAAGAGAAATAATGGGTATAAACCCTAGTTCAAATCTCATGAATAATTATTCGAAAACCATGTAACATTTAAATAAAAGCTTGGTTTTGGGCACTAGAATGGAATATAATCCTTGTTCATAAACCCCACATACCTTGATAGATGATTAGACAAAGAAACTTGAATTATTGATTCCTAATTGAGTTCTTGTAGATGGATTCTTGGTTATCTTACCTTGGGAATCCTCAATGTTAGGCTTTCTTGAAGAATCAATGGAGGATTTTGATTTCTTGGAGAAGAGGTTTTAGAGCTCTAGGGTTTTGATTTTGAAGAGAATGATGAATAATGAGCATAAAGTGCTTTGGATATAATTAATCCTATGTTTTAGACAGATTGAGGCCTTGAGAATTGACCTAAATACCCTTTTTAAACTTCTAAATGGAACTAGAAAACATGCCATTTTTTGATTTGGATGGCCACCATGACACGCCATAATCGCTGTGGCTCACTGGAAATAGGACAATTGGGAACTGGGCTAACTCCGCGACGCGTTGCCATCGCGTTGCCCCTTTGGAATGCCATTTTGGCCACTGGCATGATGTGCCAATATCATGTCGGGAAACTGAAAATTGGCAACTTGGAAATTAGCCCTCTCCGCAATACGCCAATATCGCGTCGGTCTACTGAAATAGGACCATTGGAAATTTGGGATTCTCGCGATGCATGGCTATCGCGGAGGGCTACTGGAATGTGACAATAATAATTTTACCCACCTCCGCAATTTGCCAAGTGCCCAGGTGGCACACTATACACTTAAAAATGCTCTAATTCCTCAATCGAGTATCAAAATTTGGCAAATTTGGTATCAATGGAAAGCTTATTCAATTTCCCACACAATGGGAGGGGTAAATCTGGAAAATTCTACACCAAATAAATATTCCTAATTTTGGAAGCCATTTCTTAACATTCTAGGAACGAATTTAAGCTAGAAAAAATATGGGGTATTACAATATCTCCCCCATAGAAACATTCATCTTCTAATATGGATAGATAAGTAGAAAAGTACTGAGAAATCTGTGGCTATAAACTATCATGCACAACTGAAATAAATTGAATAACTGAATCTTAATTAAAAAGAGCTACTAAACTGATCTGAGAGTGCATGAATTCTCCTGAAGATAACTATATATAGGTGAATCTGAAACTAGAAAAGAACTGAATGAAGAAAAACTATTACCTTTCGATGAATCTGAGTTTGTGGAGAAGAGATGAGGATACTTGGTACACATGTCTGCTTCTACTTCCCAAGTAGCACCCTCAACGGACTGTTTTTACCATAGAACTTTGATCAAGGGAACTTCTTTGTTCCTTAGTCTACAAATCTAATGATCAAGAATCTCTACTAGGACATCATCATAAGAATGGCTATTCTGAATATCAGTACTTTCTAGAGGAAGTATAACGACTGAATCGTCCATACACGTCTTTAACAAGGATATATGGAATATAGGATGAACTGAGGATAAATTTGTGGGTAGCTTAAGCTCATATACCACCTTTCCAACATGACTTAAAATACAGAAGGGACCTATATAACGGGGACTAATTTGCCCCCTTTTTGCCAAACTTCTTCACCTATTTCATGGGTGAAACTTTCAAATACATAAGATCATCAACCTCAACCTCAAGATCTCTTCTTCTCATATCGGCATAAGATTTTTGATGACTCTAGGCTGCTTTCAATCTCTCTCTAATCAACTGCACTTTCTCTATAGCCTCAAACACCATGTCTGGCCTAATCAAAGCGGCCTCACCCACTTCGAACTAACCAACTGGCGATCTATATCTCTGCCCATAAAGAGCCTCAAATGGAGCCATCTGAATACTAGCATGATAACTATTATTATAAGTGAACTCAATCAACGGCAAATGACTATCCCAGCTACCTTTGAAATCAAGAACACCTGCCCTCAACATATCCTTCAAAGTCTGAATGGTCCTCTCTGCCTGACCATCTGCCTGCAGATAAAAAGATGAACTAAGATGAACTTGGGTACCAAGACCCTTTTGAAAGGCTCTCCGAAATAGACAGGTAAACTGAGTACCCCTATCTGAAATGATGGATAATGGAACTCCATGCAGTTTGACTAACTCTCTACTGTATAGCTTCACATAATCTTCAGTCGTGTAAGACATGTGAACTAGAAAAAAATGCACTAAATTAGTCAGTCTATCTACAATAACCCAAATCGAGTCATGCTAGCGATGCTAATAGGGTAAACAAGTCACAAAATCCATATTTGCCTCTTCCCAGTTCAAAGTGGGGATACTAAACTTTTGCAACGCACCACCAGGTCTTTGGTGCTTTACCTTAACCTATTTACAAGTTGCACACTTGGCTACAAACTCTGCCGTATCTCTTTTCATACCACTCCACCAATAGATTTCCTATAAATCGCAGTACATCTTGGTGGCTCAAGGATGGATAGAATAATGCACACCATGCGCTTCCGCCATAATTTGCATCCACAAATCATCAACACAAGGCACACATAATCTACTCTGGTATCTCAACACACCATCTCCCCCTTGGTAGAAAACCTCTACCTTTTGGTCTTTAACTGACTCCTTTAGTTTGACCAAACTAGGATCCTTATCTAGCTTCTCCTTCATATTCAAAACTAGGAAAGATTCAGAACTACTTTGAACCCAAATATTCCCTTCAGCTGAGTCAACCATCCGAATACCCAATCTAGCTAATCGATGAAGTTCTCGAACTAACTCCTTCTTTTCTTAGTCCACATAAGCAACAATGCCCATAGACAATCTACTAGGGGTGCCTGCCACTACATTGGCCTTGCCAGGATGATAGAACACACTCATATCATAATCTTTCAACAATTCTAACTATCTCCTCTGCCGAAGATTCAACTCCCTATGAGTAAACACATACTGCAAGCTTTTGTGATCGGTGGACACATTAACATTCACTCCATACAAATAATGTCTCTAGATTTTCAAAGCAAACACCACAACAGCTAACTCAAGATCATTGGTTGGGTAATTCTTTTCATCAGGCTTAAGCTGTCTCGAGGCATAGGCTATGACTTACGTCACTGCATCTAAACACAACCCATACCAACTCTGGAGGAATCATAATAAACCACAAATCATCTGTACCATCAGGTAACACTATAACTGGGGCTGAAGTAAGTCGAGACTTCAACTCTTGAAAACTCTTGTTGCAAGAATCTAACCACTGAAACTTAACTTTATTTTGTTCAGTCTAGACATAGGAGACGCAATAGATGAGAAACCCTCAGTGAAATATCTGTAATAACCAGCTAGACCCAAGAAACTCCTAATGACTGACAGGGAAATAGGTTTAGGACACTTCCTTACATCTTCTATCTTTTAAGGATTAACTCTAATACCTTCACTGGAAATGATATTACCAAGGAAAGATACTGACCTTAGCCAAAATTCACACTTGCTGAACTTGGTGAACAACTGGTGGTCTCTAAGGGTTTGCAACACAATTCTAAAATGGTCTGCATGATCATCCTCACTACGAGAGTAGACAAGAGTATCACCGATAAAGACTATAACAATTATATCCAAATACTGTTTGAACACTCTGTTCATCAAGTCCATGAAAGCTATTTGGGCATCTGTTAGTCCGAAGGACATGACAAGAAACTCAAACTGATCATAACAGGTCCTGAAAGCTGTCTTTGGAATATCATATTTCCTTACTTTAAGCTAATGATAATCGATTCTACAGTCTATCTTTAAGAAATAACTGGAACCTTGGAGTTGATAAAATAAGTCATCAATTCTAGGAATAGGGTATTTTTTTCGACTATAACTTTATTCAACTGATGATAGTCAATACAATTACACAAAGAACTATTTTTTTTGCACAAATAAAATGGGAGCGCCTTGTGGAGAAACACTAGGCCTTACGAAGCCTTTATCTAAAATATTTTTAAGTTACTCCTTCAACTCTTAAAGCTCGGCAAGATCCATACAATATGGAGGTATAGAAATAGGTTGAGTATCTGGAAGAAGGTTAATACCAAATTTTATTTCCCTATCGGGAGTTACCCCTGGCAAATCTTTGGGAAAGACATATGGAAACTCATTAACTACACTTACTAATTGAACTGTTGGAATCTTTGAATTAGTGTCTTTAACTTGAACAAGATGATAGATGTACCCTTTGGAAATCAACTTTTGGACTTTAAGATAAGATATGAAATGACTTTGGGAGACACTGAATTACCTCACCACACAAAAATTGGCTCATATGGAAATTGAAACATCACTACTCGGGTGTGACAATTTATAGAGGCTTAACAAAAATGGAGCCAATCCATACCAAGAATAAGATCAAAGTCAACCATATCTAACTCTGTTAGGTCTACTAACATGACTTTATGAAGGACAATAATTGGACACTTTCTATAGATCTGTTTAGCAACAACTAACTCAGCCACTGGGGGTTAGGTTGTTTGAATCTGCTGAAGGTAGTATAGGGATGTAGAGTAGTTCCGAATCCTCCTTGATTTCAGAAGTAAAGGAGAAGCAAAACTTAGATGCTAATTTGGTCAGACTGAAATAATCAGTCAAGGACCAAAAGGTGGAGGTTTTCTCCCAAGGAGAAGATGGTGTGTTGAGATTGCAGGATAGATTATGTGTTCTGAATGTTGATGATTTGAGACAGAGAATTATGGCTGAAGCGCACAGTGCACGATATTTTATTCATCCTGGTGCCACCAAGATGTACCGTGACTTGTGGGAAATCTATTAGTGGAGTGGCATGAAGAAGGATATAGTAGCATTTGTGGCTAAGTGTGCGACGTGCCAACAGGTTAAGGTACAACACCAAAGACCTGGTGGTATGATGCAGGAGTTCGGTATTCCCACTTGGAAGTGGGAAAAGATAAACATGGATTTTGTGACTGGTTTACCTCCTTCTCGAAGCCATCATGATTCCATTTGGGTTGTTGTGGATAGATTGACTAAGTCTGCGAACTTCTTGCCTGTCTATACTTCTTATACTACTGAGGATTATGCTAGATTTTACATCCAGGAATTAGTCAGATTGCATGGAGTTCCCTTGTCCATCATTTCAGATAGGGGTACTCAGTTCACTTCACAGTTTTGGAGAGCTTTTCAGAAGGGTCTTGGTACCTAAGTGCATTTGAGTTCTCCTTTCCATTCACAGACAGATGGTCAGGCTGAGAGGACCATCCAGACCTTAGAGGATATGTTGAGAGCGTGTGCTCTTGACTTTAAGGGGAGTTGGAATGAGCATTTACCGTTGATAGAGTTTGCTTACAATAATAGTTTTCACTCTAGCATTGACATGGCTCCATTTGAGGCTTTGTACTATGTAGTTTTGATGTACGATGTAGTTTTGATGATTGACAGACTGACAAAGTCATATGAAACATGTCAGTCAAGCTGGTTCATAGACACATTTTTCATATCGCTGAAACTTATAGCAAAATATCGATGATTAAAGACAAGCGTGCAAAAATTAAAAAAAAAGACCAGATGGGTGGCTAATTCAGATAAACTTAAGGAAATAAACAAGTGTTGATTTAAAGAGTTGGAGTTTGTCTACTACACTAAGGAGCCATTGGTACTTCCTCAAACATGAGCAAGACTAAACACGAGCAAGACTACAATTTCGTCAAACATACTTCCTCCAACAAAGTCCAATTTATTCTTACTATTAATTTTATTGCAGTCACCTATAACACCTATAACGTGTGGGTGGGTGGTTTGGGGGGGGGGGGCGAGGGATGGGGGGATTGAGAATGTTACTATGTAATCAATAATATGCTCTCTCTTTACGCCTAAATTTAGATAGGGTGTGCATCGGTTGGTTCGGTTCAATTTTATGTGTTATTGATTCAATTTATCGAGTTTCGATTTTTAAATATGTAAAACCAATAACCAACCAATATGATATTTTTATTGGTTTTCAATTTATCGATTTTTGATTCTTAACGGTTAGATTATACTCATGAAATAGAAATAGTAACAACTAACATAAAAAAACGAAATCTTAGTTGCTGCCAAAATCCTACACAATAATGTGTTTTAATTTATAAGAATCTTCAAATTTGAATTGAATGTTAGTTTGGAAAAAAATTGAATCCTAGTTGTTGGATGCTACTGAATGCTTCAAACTTTCCAATGCCTGTGTTTTATGCCTTTATTGCCCTACTTCTATTTAAACCCATAATTTGAAGTAAAGTATATTAACGAGGAATCAAAAGATAAAAACATTATTCACAACGAGGGTTGCCGGTTGCTCGATCTTCGTCATCTCAACTCGTCGATTTACAACAAGGGGTTTGTGTTGTGATTTGTGAATTCTGAATAGTCAATAGTGATTGTCTAACTTTTGTAGTTCTATTTTAAAATATTAACTCAATACTTTGAGAATTATGAATAAGTAATATATATTAATATAATATAATATATATATATATATATATATATATATATATATATAAAATAAATAGGGGTAAAACATTAATTTAGTGTATCTTTATTAGGTTATTGATTTAAACGATATCTCAATAAGTTAAAACTGAAATTGAACCGGTTACTCAATAAATTTTTTTATAAAACCAATAAAAATCGTTAACCCAATTACATTTTAATCAGTTCGGTTTATCAATCAGTTCAATTTTTGCACACCCCTATTTTTAGACGAGATGATCACACAATTTAATAATGGCAAGTTGAAAATAATGTGGAATTATATCTTATAACATGCATAAATAAATCTTACTACTATTTCAACTTGTTTGGATTTTCTTTTCTAGTTCATTTATCATTTTATATTATTATTTTAAATATAATATTTTTTTTATTGCTACTTGGGGCTTTGAGCTACAAGTGACAAAAGAGTTTGAAAATAAGGCGTAGGTGACTCAATTCTAAATAATTGAGTGGGGTGACAACTACTTTATTATGCATTAAGAAAGTTGAGAAAATTTAAAAATAACCCACAAGTTTTTAAATTTACACTTTGATCCAAATATTTATTAATATAACGGAACAAGGAGGAAACAATGTGTGTTTCTCTCTCTTCTCATCTGTTGTTGTTTTCTCCCTCTTCACGATTTTTATTGTTCATTGTTGTTGTTAATTTATTCATAATCTTTTTCTTTATTGTCATCATCTTCTACTTCATTATCATCTTCATCTTCTTGTCGACCATTGTTTTTGTTTTTACCACTAGTGCTGCTACTTGACTAATTTTTTAGGTAAAATTTTGTTTCGTACATTTCACTTTGTCATTACTTCTAGGGCTGGGCATAAAATACCAAAACCCAAATTACCATACCGAACCAAAAAATTTGGTAATTGGTATTCAGTAATTCGGTCTTTGGTATAATTTTGGGAGTAAAATTTCAATATTTTGGTATTTAAGATTGGGTTTGGTACAAGATATTAAAACCGTTTGGTATTCTGTAAATACCGAATATCGTATTTTATATATATATATATATATATATATATATATATAATACGATATGTCTAGCCAACCCAATAAACAATAGTATTAGTCATCTCAAAGAATTTCTTGGAGCTTGATAATACATTCGTAAAAAGTAACAAAAAATTACTAAATAAGGTTTCTATTAAATATAATCTTTGAAGTTTAAACTTACCTTTGCACATCTCCAACTATAATATGGTATTACCAAATACCATACCGAACCAAAGTTTAATTTATCGATTACCGAATTACCGAACCGATATTTATAAGTATGGTATGTGGTATCTACATTCAAATATCGATGACCAAATAACCAAACCCTAACATTGAAAATACCAAACCGTATATCGAACGCCCACCCCTAATACTTCATAGGTGACTTTGGGAAGTAAAATTATGAATTTTAGATGACACAACTACTGTTGTTTTTGAACAATGAATAGAACCCGTTCATGAATACAACATAAGAGAGCACAATTTAAACAGATCACTCAGTTTGTTGCAATAGCTAAATATTCTATTGCAACAGAAGACTCGTATGTTGGATTCATGTTTATGGTCCTATAGTGCCCATACTATGAATCAAACAGATGGGTAATCTGTTGCAACAGAATAATTATTTGTTGCAACAGACTAGTTATTTGTTGCAACATATTACTTATCTGTTACAATAGGCGAGTAGTTTATTGCAATAGAATATTTATCTGTTGCAACAGATAATTATTCTGTTGCAACAGATGAGTAATCTGTTTGGAACAACACAATATAGCTCCTTCCATAAGCCCAACAGATGAGTAATATTGTTATTGATACTGGATTTAAATTATTCCTTAATCATCAACATGTTTTTTGAGAAGATGAAACACATAATGAAAATTAAATAAGAATTAAAACATCAAAGTCGATCAAACATAAATTTTTTATTAAACAAAAACAAATAAAAATGCATAGGCGAAAAGAAAAAAGATAATCTAATTATTATCTATTATTATTTTTATTGTCAGCCGACCAATCGTCAACCAACAGCCGCAGGGCCCTTCTCAGCCTGTGGATCTCCCAGAGCATCCTTGCTCTCACGGCTTCCAACTTTCACTGCAGGTCATGAACCTGCCTCTGAATTCCCCGCACGCGTCTTACATAAAAGGAACGTTCCACACTGGATCAGCCATATCTAGAACACACATGAATTGATAAAAAATGTAAAAATAAAAGTAAACAAAAAAATCAAATGTAATACAATGTATATTACCAATTAGGCATATTTACACACAAAGCAAGAAAAAAATTACCCGAGTCAGGGAAGAGAAAGTGGTTGTAGGTGTAATATGAAAGACAAAATGCAAGAAATAAATAGAGTGTAGTAGAATGAACGAGTAAGTAAGGAGGACCTATTTATAGAGGATTGAATTTTAATGAGTTAGGCAAAAAGGCGCGACTGTTCACCTCCCTTTATTAATTACATATTTGATTACTGTGAAAAGTTATGACTTAATCAAATCAAACTGCTGACTGACTTTTTGAATATTGTGACAAGTCATGACTTTTCAGCTTATTATTATTAATTAGTTCTTTCCAATAACTATTTTATTGAGTTGTGACAACATATTTTATATCTGTTGCATCAGATAACCCATCTATGACAATAGATATGTCATCTATTGCAGCAAATCGATAAGCTGTTGCATTAGATAATTTATCTGTTGCAACATATAATCTATCTTTTTTTAATAATCATCATATCATTAATTCAAATTTGGTGACTTTTTTATTGTATAAATTAAAAAACTGCTTTAAAAACAAAAATGGGGAAAAGTCACTACTTGTCGCCTATTTAATATTAACATCAATTATTCAAATTAAATAACCATTTTTTACAGTTATAAATTGTGTTTGTCATTTATTTCCTGATTATTTTCTATGAAAAAATGACTTAATTAAATCAAGATGGTGAGTTTTTTATTATTGTGACAAGTCATGACTTTTCAGCTTATTATTATTAATTAGTTCTTAAATTTAAATAACCTTTTCCTCAATTAAAAAATCGAAGACACCTTTTAAATAATTGTTTCTTTAATAAAATAATAACCATTTTTATTGAGTTGTGGCAAAATATTGTATATTTGTTGCATCAGATAACCCATCTGTGGCAACAAATATACCATCTTTTGTAACAAATCAACCAACTGATTTAGGAGTTTTTTTTATTTCTTCTAACAGCTGATTCATCTATCGCAACAGATGGGGAATTTGATGCATCAGCTTGTTTTGAATGTGTTAGACATAAAGTTATGACTGTTCACCTTTTTTTAACAATCATCATATACCTTAATTAATCCAATGTTGTGACTTTTTTTACTATACAATAAATAAATAATTTTAAAAAATAGATTTAAAAATAAAAATGGTGAGAAGTCACGATCAGTTATTAAAATTAAATAACCATTCTTTTACGGTTATAAATTCTGTTTATCGTTTATTTTCTTATTATTTATTTTCTTATTATTTTTTATATTAAATAATAAAAAAATTATGATTTTTCACCCTCTCATTAACAAAACCCTTTTTTTATTAATAACCGCTTGTTGCAACATATGATTCATCTGTCACAACAGATTAACCATCTGTTGCAACATATGGTTCATCTGTTGCCACAAATGCTCAATCCCTACCTCCAATCGTCGACATGTTAAGAATATGGAATAGAAAGAATGAAAATTAAATATTAAATAAGAATTAAATATTCAAAGTCGACCAAATATAGATTTTTGAATCCACTATATACAAATATATACAATAAAAAACATACCCTTAGGTAGATCTAATATAAAAAAAATAAAGAAAATACATACGCTAAAGGAAAAAATAATCTAATTATTATTAATACTATTATTATTATTATTATTATTATTATTATTATTATTATTATCAACCGACCAATCGTCATCCGGCAACAACAGGGACCTCCTCATCTTTTCTCTGAAGTTGCCCAATTCCCTCTGGAGTTCATGAAACTGCCTTTTAAGTTTTCACAAGGACTCGAGATGAATCACCTTGTACAAATTTGGGTCAGTCATATCTAGAAGTGGGGTAGAATGAACGAGTAAGGAGGGACCTATTTATAAAAAATTGAATTCAAATGGGTTAGTCAAAAATCCACGACTGTTCACCTCTTTTTAAATAAAACTGGTGATTTTTCAAATATGTAAATTAATCAAACGGATCTAAATACAACATTTTATCTTTATTGTATTTCGGAAAGAAATAAAAATTGCTTTAAAATAAATCTAACAGATGGATAATCTGTTGTAAAATATATTCTATTTGTTTGATAATTTACAACATATTGACAATCTGTTGCAATAGATGAATAAATCTGTTTGATTTTTCCAACAGATAAGTCATATATTGCAATAGATTTATCATATGTCGTAACAAATATCTATAATTTTTTGATAATTTTAATAGATGTGTCATCTGTTGCAATAAGTTAGTCATCTATTTTTTTTCAAACTAAGTCATGGATGGGATAGAAAGAATAAGATGAATGCAGATGGATGAATCCACTTTCATGTGTGGGAGTTATGTATTACTGATAAGGTCATCGAGACAACACATATAAAGTACAATATTTTTATGAATGCAGTTGTTAACCGATTAGGCATTGATCATTAAAACAAGATCGTACATTATATAGTTGAGTTTGATAGGTTCGAATTAATAAGGCCGAGGGGTCCATGAAGATGGTGCTAATACCCTATTACGAATTACTAACGGTTGTTGCTTATGTTTATGTGTGTCAAGTTTTGAGAAGGGGTCAATATTTGGTGTCATTGCATAGATCCAATAGAAATTAGACTTAACTTTAAGTGTGCATTGGACACTAAGAAGGCCTTCTGTAATATCGCAGAAATGGGTACCGAGACGTTACACGGTGCTCAAGACTACTAGTAGTCCTGAGCTAACCTTTAAGTCTTCTACTAAATCTGAAACTCATATTAAAGGAATTTAAGCATGCAAACAATACTAAATTACTGAGTTCTATCTGAATAGATCTGGAATTAACTGAACATAATATCTAACTATGTTTGAGCTAAAAGTTTGAACAACCAACACTGGAAATCTAAGTTATAACTTACAGTCTGACAAGCCTCTACTACTAATCAACTAGACAGCCGCAGGGACAGATCCCTAGCTAACTCGAACTGAACTAAAATAGCTGATCATATACTGTAAAAGCTAAAAATTTGAATAAATGGGTCCTCAAACTATGAGGAGTCACCAATTGCCGGGATGTAGATGGAGATACTAGAAATCACTCACGCTGCTGAAACTAAGCACCTGGACCTACGTTATTAAACAATATAGCACATACACGTTTAGTACTTTTGAAATGTACTGAGCATGTAGGGGTGAATACATAAGTAAAATAATATCTCAAGTTTATAAACATTCATGAAAGAATGCATGCTAAATGTAATGACTCACATTGGCTTGAATAACTGAAAGTTGGAGATCATAGATCATAAATAATAAAGAATGTTGTGTAATCTTATGAGCCATCATATTTATTTCTAAAAGTTGGTACTTGTATTCTATCTTTAAATCATGTATGCTAAGTATAGAAGGGACTTATCATGACTAATATCTAATGTAAAATAATATTTGAATGAAACTTTGAGCCTTCACACTTAGATTCTAAAGCTTTTCTGTAAGTCTTTGATGTTAGGGAATTATTTTAGAATCTTTTCTATTAGGCTTTAGGGAATTTATTTTAAAAGATTTTCTGTTAGGGAGGTTCTTCTAATCGACATAAACCATGTGAGCTATCATGGAGTCCAACGTCTAGTTCCCCTAAGGGGAAAACCTCACATTGGGGATAGGTGTCATACTCTTGCCAGGGAGTATAACCTAAGCTAAGTAATCACAATCTGTATCTGTCACTCATATAAATGAATATAATCTGAATTTGTACCTACATTGGCTCATAGTTTTGGGGAAGTAGGATGCGCTAAATCCACAATTTCCGCTCGGTGTTAAATACTACTCCCTTTAATTTGTATGCTCATTCTATAGGAAATCCACTTTAAAACTAGAATAAGGGTTTGTAATAAAAACCAGTTATGCATTTATCCATTTTAAACTGTAATCAAACTAATTTGTAGTCAAAACTGACATCAAAACTATAAAGTGGATTCCATATCTTAGCTGAGGATCAAAAGATCAAATCTTGATTCAAAATTTGATTATAAACAAACCATAAGATGCTTAAAAGCATTATCATTCTTGGAATATCAATGTTCAAACTAGGGCTTAACAACCCATGCTTTAAATTCATGTCAAATTATCACAAATCATGCTCAATAGTCAAAATCATGGATTTCTTGCACAATTCTAGTCAAAATAATGACATTCAACCTTCAATGTATAAATAAAACCACTTCCCAAGCATAAATGTGCAAAAATAGGCATGCAATTCATCATCTAAAATAATTGAAATCTCATAATCTTCAAATAATGATAATTGGGTATGAACCCTAAAGTAGAATTCATGTAAATTAATATAAAATCAACTTTAAAATTTATTTTTTGGTACAAGGATGAAAGAATTATCCTTGTCCATAACCCCACATACCTTAATAGATTGAATTGATGAAGACTCTTGACATTGAATTCCTATTTGTGTTCTTTAAGATTGTTTCTTGAAGATCTTGAATTGGGAACCTTGAATTTTGTATTATCTTGGAAAAAGAATGGTGAATTTTGGATTTCTTGAAGTTTGAAATTAAAGCTCTAGGATTTTCTTAGAGAGAATTCCGATGAATAATGGGTATAAAATGCTTAGAATAGGTTTAATCTTCTGTTTTTCATGATTTGGGGGCTTGAAAAAAGACTAAACTACCCTTAGATTTTAAGGTTCGTGACTGGAAATATCAATTGAGGTTCCACCACGATGCGGTGGCATGTTCATCATGATACTCACCGCGATGCGGTGCAATCGCGGTGAGTTACTGGATTAGGACCATTGGTGATTTTGGTGTCACCGCGACGCGATGGACCTCCCATTTCTATACCCACTGCGATGCGGTGTAATCGAGGTGGGTTACTAAAATTTGACATTTGCTGATTTGGCCTCCACCAAGATGCGATGAAGCTTCCATTGCTATTTCCACCGCGACACGGTGGAATCGCGGTGGCTTGCTGGAATAAAAATACAAACGCTGCCCAAACCTCATCCAAAAAATCCAAAACTTACCCAAGACATGCTATTTACACCCCTAAACATGAGTCAACTCAAAAATCATTATCTCGAAGCTCGAAAGGTCAACTTAAAAATCCTCGTAGTTTAAAGGGAGTCAAAAATGACAAAACCCCTCTACACTTAACTTTATATTCAGGTGCTAAGTGCTATAGGCACATACCAAGGGATGAGCTGAACTAGGAACGTACTGGGTATTACAATATCTCCACCTTGGAAATATTCATCCTCAAATGAGACTAATTAAGCTGAGGATACTGAGGAACTGAGACTATAAACTGGCATACACAACTGAAAACATGGCTAAACTGATTTGCAAATGAAAATATTATCAGGAGAGTTATATATAAAGCTGATACTTAGAATAAAAAAGAGATGATCTAAGGAAACTCATTACCTTAAACTGACTCTGAATTTGTGCTGAAGAGATGAGGGTACTTGGTTCACATATCTGTTTCTGCTTCCCAAGTGGCACCCTCAACGGACTGATTCCGCCAAAGAACCTTGACCAAAGGGACTTCTTTGTTCCTTAGTATATGATTTTGGTGATCAAGAATCTCAACTAGAATCTCTTTATAGGAGAGGCTATCATGAATATCTATGCTTTCTAAGGGTAATACAACAGATGGATCACCAATACACTTCTTTAATAAGGATAAATGGAACACAGGGTGAACGAATGACAAGTCTATAGGCAACTCAAGCTTGTATGCCACCTTCCTAAAATGGCTCAATTCTTGTAGGGGCCAACATATCAGGGACTAAGCTTCTCCTTTTTGCCAAATCTCTTCACCCCCTTCATGGGTAAAACTTTCAAATAAACTAAGTCATCGACCTCAAACTCAAGATATCTTCTTCTCACATCTGCATAAGATTTCTGATGACTCTGAGCTATTTTCAACCTTGCTCAAATCAACTGGACTTTCTCCATAGCATCCAACACCATATCTAGCCCTATTAAAGCGGCCTTACCTACTTTGAACCAACCGATGGGTGATCTACATCTAGTTTCATAAATATCCTTAAATGAGGCCATCTGAATGCTAGCATAGTAACTGTTATTATAGGAGAACTCGATCAATGGTAAGTTCTCATCCCAACTACCCTAGAAGTCAAGAACATATGCTCTCAACATATCCTCTTGGGTATGAATGGTTCTCTCTGCCTCCATCTGTCTGAGGTTGAAAAGGTGAACTAAGATGAACTTGGATACGAAGACCCTTCTGAAAGGCTTTCCAAAAGTGAGAGGTAAACTGAGTACCCCTATCTGAAATGATGGACAAAAGAAGTCTGTGCAATCTGAACAACTCTCTAATATACAACTTAGCTTAATCTTCAGCTGAGTAGGATGTATGAACTGATAGAAAATGGCTGATTGGTCAACCTTTCTACAATAACCCCAATCAAATCATGATGATGACTCGAATAGGGTAATCCTGTAACAAAATCCATGTTCACCTCTTCCCACTTCCAGGTGGGAATACTAAACTCCTAAAAGGTGACACCATGCCTTTGGTGCTGCACCTTAACCTGTTGACAAATAAAGCACTTAGCTACAAACTCCACAATATCTTTATTTGTACCACTCCACCAATAGACTTCCCACAAATCTCTACACATCTTAGTATCACCTAGGTGAGTGAAGTAACATGAACCATGCGCTTCATCCATAATCCACTACCTCAAACCATTAACATACGACACATATAATCTACTCTGGTATCTCAGCATTCCATCTCCCCCTTGGGAGAAAACCTCTACCTTCTAATCTCTGAATGACTCCTTCAACTTAACTAGACTGGGATCTTTATCTTGTTTCTCCTTTACCTCAGAAACTAAAGAAGACTTTGCACTACTCTGGACCCAAATATTTCCCTGCACTGAATCAACTAACCGCACACCTAGTCTAACCAACTAGTGAACTTCTCAAACTAATTCTTTCTTATCATCCTCTACATGAGAAACACTACCCATCGATAGTCTACTAAGGACATCTGCCGTAACGTTGGCCTTGCCCAGATGATATAAAACACTCATGTCATAATCCTTCAATAATTCTAACTGCCTTATCTGACAGAGATTCAACTCTCTCTACATAAACACGTACTATAAACTTTTGTGGTCCGTAAACACATAAACATGCACCCAATAAAGATAGTACCTCCAGATTTTCAAAGCAAACACAACTATATCTAATTCAAGATTATGAGTAGGATAGTTCTTTTCATAAGGCTTAAGTTGCCTAGAGGAATAGACTATGAGCTTACCTCTCTGCATCAAAACACAACCCAAACCAACTCTAGAAGCATCACAATAGACAACGAATCCATCTGCACCATCAGGTAGCGCTAGGATTAGGGCTGAAGTGAGTCGAGCCTTCAGCTCCTGAAAATTCTTCTCACAAGAATCTGACCACTGAAACTTAACTTTCTTTTGAGTTAATCTAGTCATGGGGGATGAAATGGATGAAAAACCATCAACAAACCATCTATAATAGCCCGCTAAACCCAAGAAACTCTTAATGTCTGATGGAGAAATGGGTTTAGGCCAATTTCTCATAGCTTTGGTCTTTTGTTGATCAACTCTAATGCCATCACCAAAAATGATATGACTGAGGAAAGCTATTGAACTTATCCAAAATTCACACTTATTGAATTTGGTGAACAACAGGTGATCTCAAAGAGTGTGTAACATAATTCTATGATGGTTTACATAGTCATCCTCATCACAAGAATAGACAAGAATATCATCGATAAAAATTATGATGAATATGTTTTGGTACTATTTAAACACTCTATTCATAATTCCATGAAGGCTGATGGAGCATTTTTTAGACCAAAAGACATGACTAGGATTTTAAAATAACCATAACGAGTTTGAAAGTTGTCTTGGGAATATCATATTCCCTCACTCTAATCTGGTGATATCTAGATCTAAGGTCTATCTTAGAGAAGTAACTTGAACCTTTGAGTTGATCAAATAAATCATCAACTCTGGGAAGAGGATATCTATTTTTAACTGTGAATTTATTTAACTGACGATAGAGAACCATTTTTCTTTCTCATGAATAAGACAGAAGCGCCCTATGGAGAAACACTGGTCCTTATGAAACCTTTATCTAAGAGATTTTTGAGTTACTCTTTTAATACCTTAAACTCTACTGGGGCCATAAAATATGGACGAATGGAGTTGGGCTGAGTATCAGGAAGAAAATCAATACCAAATTCTATTTCTCTGTCGGGAGGTACCCTGGTAAATTTTTAGGAAAAACTTTCGACAACTCATTGACTACGCGGACTGACTGAATTGTTGGAGCCTCAGACTTAATGTATTTGACTCAAACTAAATGATAAATTCATTCTTTTAAGATTAACTTTCTGGCCTTAATATAGGATATCAAATGAATCTTAGGAGATACAAAATTACCTTCCCACTCAAAGACTGGCTCATCTGGGAACTGAAACTTCACCACTCGGGTGCGACAATCTATATATGCATAATAGGAATAAAGCCAATACATGCTAAGATAAGGTCAAAGTTGACCATACCTAATTCTATTAAATCTGATAACATGATCTTATGAAGGACAGTAATAGGACACTTTATATAGATTTGTTTGGCAACAACTAACTTACCCACTGAGGTAGAAGCTAAGAAGGGCTTAGAAACATTTTCAGGATCTACTCCAAAATTTAGTGCAATCAGCGAAGTCACATAAAAGACATTTGACCCTGGATCTAACAGCACATATAGATCAAAATAAAAGATACGAAGCTACCTACAACAACATCTAGTGAACTCTCCTGCTCTGGGCGGGATGGTAAAGCATAGAACTGATTTTGGCGCTGACTTCCACTGGTACTAGATGATGCAACCACAGGAGGGGCTGGGCAACCAAGAGGAGCTGGTGCACTATTAGCCTAAGTCTGGGGATGACCATCCCTGTTTCCTTGCTTAGTATACGGGTACTCTTTGATTACGTGACCTAACTAACCATATCCAAAACAACCTTTCTATACCAACAAACACTCATTCGGATGATTCTTACCATATCTAGCATATGCAGGATAATTGGGCTTTCTACCCGTACTATTTTGAGACCGAGTCATAGAAGTCCTACCCCACTACTCCTGCTTAGTTCTGGGTGTGGGAGCACTGGCTGAAGATGGCACCGGCAAAGATGGGTGACCCTAAAACTGTGAATGATTTCCCCTACAAATCTTAGTTGGCCATGCTTAAACTGCCTAATTTTAGCCTTCTTATTTCCTCTATCTCTTCCCTTTAACCTTTTTGCCTCAATCTATTGGTCATGAGCCATCAATCTAATAATATCCATATCCGCAATAAGCATGACATCCTACACTACTTGACTACCAAACCAAACTCTCTGACAACAAACTTACTCATACTAGATCTAGGATTAGCTATTAAATCAGGATCATACTTAGACAACTAGTTGAACTTAAGGCAGTACTCTTTCACTGTCATCGAGACCTACCACATGTTCATAAACTCCTTAATATTTTCTTCTCATAACTTGCATGGAAAAAAACTATCTAGAAATGCATCCTAAAATACCTACCAACTCATAGGGGTTGCATTCTTACCTCTACATTTCTTCCATATAACCACCCAATCATAAGAAACATCTTTCATCCTATAAGAAGCTGATTCTATACTCTCCTCCTCAGTAACATACATAACTTGGGTGATCTTTTTTACCAGATCAAGTTACGACTGTAGGTCCTCACCTACCCTTAACCCATAGAATTTAGGAAGATTTATCCTTATAAAATCATGAAGTTTGGCTATAGCTAAATCACCCTCCTGCTGATACAGGACTGCAGCATGATGGTTGCCCTAAAAATTGGCAGTCACAGCTTGGGCCAACGCCTGAAAGAAAGCCCAAAATTCATCATGAGACATATTCTCATTCGGAGGATTAGCAGGCTGGGGTGGATGGTTATTATTTCTACAGGCATTATCTCTTCAAGGAGGCATATTCTATCACGTAAAAGCATGAGTTCAAAGTAGATAGAGACAATTGTAAGCATGATGGATCATGAAAGAAAACGGGCAATTTTCTAAAATATCTTGTATCCTCTTGCTTATAAATATGGTGAGCTTCACACCCATGATCAAGACTCTGTGTAACACGGCTTGTCTGACTCCCTAGGAATCTTTAAACCTTAGGCTCTGATACCAAGTTTGTAATGCCCCAGAAATTGGTCCAGAGACATCACACGGTGCTCAAGACTACTAGTAGTCCTTAGCTAACCCTGTAAGCCTTCTACTAAATTTGAAACTCATAGTAAGGGAATTTAAGCATGCAAACAATACTAAATTACTAAGTTCTATCTGAACAGATCTGGAATTAACTGAACATAATATCTAACTATGTTTGAGCTAAAAGTTTGAACAAATAACACTAGAAATCTGAGTTATAACTTGCAGTCTGACAAGCCTCTACTACTAATCAACTAGAGAGCCACTGGGGACAAACCCTCAGCTGATTCGAACTGAACTAAAACAACTGATCATATACTGCAAAAGATAAAAATATGAATAAATAGGTCG
Organism: Capsicum annuum; assembly: GCF_002878395.1. Taxonomy (NCBI): domain Eukaryota; kingdom Viridiplantae; phylum Streptophyta; class Magnoliopsida; order Solanales; family Solanaceae; genus Capsicum; species Capsicum annuum. Next base: position 16,705,870 of record NC_061114.1, on the reverse strand, counting down.
TCAAACCACGAGGACTCACCAAATGTCAGGATAGAGATAGATATGCTCGAAATCACTCATGTTGCTGAAACTGAGCACCTATACCTTCATTATTAAATAATGTAACACATAGATGTACATGCGGATTCGTACTTTTGGAATTTACTACGCATGTGGTGGTGAATACATAAGTAAAACAATATCTTAAGTTCATAAAAGTTCATGAAAGAATGCATGCTAAATGTAATGACTCACATTGGCTCGAATAACTGAAAGCAGAAGATCATAGATCATAAATAAAAGATAATACTATGTAAATCTTGTGAGCCATCATATTTAGTTCTAAAAGTTTTACTTGTATTCTATCTTTAAATCATGTATGCTAAGTGTAGAAGGGACTCACTTTTATATTTGATATCTGAAAGCTGAAATCTCATGACTAATATCTTATGTAAAATAATATTCGAATGAAACGTGAGACTTCACACTTAGATTCTAAAGCTTTTCTGTAAGTCTTTGCTATTAGGGAATTCTTTTAAAATCTTTTCTATTAGGCTTCAGGGAGTTTCTTTTAAAATCTTTTCTGTTAGGGAGGTTCTTCTAACCAACATAAACCATGTGAGTTGCCATAGAGTCTAACGTCTAGTTTCCCTAAGGGGAAAACCTTATATTGGGGAGAGGTGTCATACTCTTGTCAGGGAGTATAACCTGAGCTAAGTGATCATAATCTGTATCTGTCATTCATATAAATAAAAATAATCTGAATCTGTACCTACATTGGCTCATAGTTTTCTAGAAATAGGATGCGCTAAACCCACACTTCCCGCTCGGTGCTAAATACTACTCTCTTTAATCTGTATGCTCATTCTGTAGGAAAACCACTTTTAAACTAGTATAAGGGTTTGTAATGAAAACCAGTTATGCATTTACCCATTTTAAACTATAATCAAACTAATCTATAGTCCAAACTGACATCAATACTATAAAGTGGATTCCATATCTTAGCTATGGATCAGAAGATCACGTCTTGATTCAAAAGCTGATTAAAAACAAATCATAGGATGCTTAAAAGCATAATCATTCTTGGAATATCAATATTCAAAATAGGGCTTCATAACCCATGCTTCAAATTCGTGTTAAATTATCACAAATCATGCTTAATAGTCAAAATCATGGATTTATTGCACAATTCTAGTCAAAATAATGAAATTCAACCTTTAATGTACATACAAAATCACTTCCCAAGCATAAATGTGCAAAAATAGGCATGTAATTCATTATTTAAAACAATTGAAATATCATAATCTTCAAATAATGATAATTGGGTAAGAACCCTAAATTGGAATTCATGTAAATTAATATAAAATCAACTTTAAAATTTATTTTCTGGAAAAAGGATGAAAGAATTATCCTTGTTCATAACCTCACATACCTTAATAGATCAAATTCATGAAGATACTTGAATTTGAATTCTTATTTGTGTACTTGAAGATTGTTTCTTGAAGATCTTGAATTGTAAACCTTGATTTTTTAATTATCTTGAAAAAAATGGTGAATTTTGGATTTCTTGAAATTTGAAATTGAAGTTCTAGGGTTTTATTATAGAGAATTTTGGTGAATAATGGGTATAAGATTCTTAGAATAGTTTTAATCTTATATTTTTCACAATTTGGGGGTTTGGGAAAAGACTAAAATACCCTTGGATTTTAAGGTTCGTAACTGGAAATGTCGATGAGGCTCCACTGCGATACGGTGGCATGCTCATCGCAATACTCACCACGACGCAGTGCAATCGCGGTGAGCTACTGGATTGGGACCATTGGCTATTTGGGCGTCACCGCGACGCGATGGATCTCCAATCGCTATACCCACTGCAATGCGGTGTAATCGCGGTGGGTTACTGGAATTTGATATTTACTAATTTGGCCTCCACTGTAATTTGATGAGGTTTCCATCGCTAGTTCCACCGCAACATTGTGGCTTGCTGGAATAAAAATCCAAATGTTTCCCAAACCTTATTCAAAAAATCCAAAACTTACTCAAGATATGCTATTTACACCTTGAACATGAATCAACTCAAAAATCATCGTTTCAGAGCCCGGAAGGTCAACTTAAAAATCCTCTAAGCTAAGAAAGAAACTTTGCGGACACCGAGGGTTAATATGATGTAAAGTAAGTCAATAAAACTTTCCTCAAGAACACCTGCACTTAAAATCAGGAATCTAAGTGAAGGCGGTAATTTCTGAATTTTTAATTACATCCCTTGCCTTCTTGTTTTTGGTCCCTATTAGGTCCACTGCTATTGACCTTATTTAACCACAGATAAGATTGAAAGGTATATTGAGTATCATCACTTCCTTAGAAATATGCAATATGAATATAATTGATTATGTTTTCTTCCCTTTGTATTCTTTCAACATATCTTGGATAATATTAAATGCTTTTTGTAGTATGTGAATCCTGATAATTTTCTAGCTTGCCTCCAACTTGCTGATTTGGTATTCAAGTTTGTTGTTGTCGTCTTTGTGGTCTTTTGTGAGCTAGTCAATGAGAAAAACTTTCAAAGTTGTGGCATTGTAAAAATACTTCAGAAGGCTTCCAGAACACTTTTTTTAGAAGGCTTAAATAATACATGGAGGTTCGCTATGTTTGTTTTAGGTTAATACGTTGATGCATACTAAGCGGTGGTCCTAATAGTTGAACAACTCACTTTCTCAAGCATTGTTAAATGCCTCTTGTACAACCAACCTTCAAATTATTTGATAGAATAATGAGCCTGGAATTAGTGGAATCATTTTAGATCAAACATTATGTAATTCCAGAACGTTTGATCTAAACTAATTCCACTAATTCAAGGCTTATTATCCTATCAAACCCTTTGAAGTTTGGTTGAACAAGATGCACTAAAAAATACTCAAGAAAGTGAGTTGTTCAATAATTAATACCATTGCTTGACTATGCATCAACACATTGACCTAAAACAAACATAGCGACCCATCATGTATCATTTAAGCCTTCTGACGAAAGTGTTCTAGAAGCCTTCTGAAGGCCTTTTACAATTCCACAACTTCGAAGGAAGTGTTCCTTGTTGACGAGCTCATAAAATTCCAAGAACTCTATACTAACCTCAACGACGACAATGGAAAGCTTGAATACCAAATCAATAAGCTGGAAGCAAGCTTGAAAATTATCGGGATTCACATACAACGAAAAACATTTGATCTTCTCCAAGATATGTTAAAAGCATACAATGAAAAGCATTTTAACTTTAGTTGTTCTTGGGTAAGTTTTCTCGACTTATTGTACAAAATTTAAACCCTTGGTGCCCATAAAGATAATTTTTTTGGTGTTCTGCTAATTTCTATGTAGGTTATCATTCCAACCATGCTACCTAGTCGCAACTCCCTAGAAAAGTGCCCAACTACACTATTTTTCTTTGAAATAGACAACAGATGGATTTTTCATTGCTGGATACAATTTCGTATTTGCACTTGATTCAAATTTCTCAGGTTCTAAGTCAGTTTCATCGGCCAAATTCGCTATGACCTTCCCTCTTATCCTATGTTTCCTCACTAATTATCTCTCAGATAATATATTATTTCATAAACTCTCTTTTTGCCTCATAGGTATTCTCCTACCGCACCTTCTATCATAATCATCACCCTGAGTAACCCAACCATATAAATTTGGGCTAGGGCAGTAACTATATTGATTTCCGTTATTGGTTGAAGTAGTGGAAGGCTTCAAAGGCCCTATCAGAGTCCAATGTACCCTAAAAGTTAGTCTAATCACTGTCAAAACTTTTTACAATGTCACCAAAACTTGATCCCTTCACAATGCTTGACACATAAACATGAGCAACAACCGTCACTAAATCTTAAAAGGGTATCAAAACCATATTCATAGTCCCTTAGCCTTATTAGTTCGGACCTATCAAACTTAACTATAAAATTGCAGCTATCTTGTTTGAATGATCAATGAATAATCGGTAAAAAATACCATTCACAAATTTAGTGTACTCTATGTGTGTTTTCAAGATAACATTATCAGTAATACATACCTCCCACATATTAAGTGGTTCTATTTACAAGAAGCTTATTCCTCTGAACCCATCTTTAGTGTAGTCTTTTGTGTTGGTCGGACAAAAGTTGATCAAATTTTATTTCCTTATATGTACAAACAAGAAAAAAAGTGATGTCAAATAAGAGAAGAACAAAGAGAACATTATCCATCTATTGTAATAGATTACCCATCTATTGTAACAGCTTCTCATTCGTTCAACAGATTGTCAATATGTTGTAATAGAAGTAGATCATATTACAACAGATATACAGTCTATTGCAACAGATGTGGAGTCTATTGGAATACATCAAACCAATCTTGCTAGCGGTTTGATTTGTTCCAACAGTTCCTCCATCTGTTGCAATATCAATAATAGCATCAACTACAAAGAAACAACATTAACAACAACATAACAACAAAGAAACAACATCATTTGTTCCAACACCATCAATAACAACATCAACAATAAAGAAGCAACATCATTTATTCTTACACCATCAAAATACCACACCACAAGTTCCAACCCCACCAACAACATAAAAATAAAGAAACAAATAAAATACATGAAAAAAAATGATACTACTTACAAGGCGTTTAAACTTCTCCCAACAGATAATTTTTTTTTGCATATTTTAATAAAAACAATGGTTTGTTCAATCAAGACTTAAAAGTAACCTTTCCTTCAAAATTTTTAAATAAACATGATATGGGTAAAGGGTAATTAAATAAAAAAAAAGGTGTAACTAACTAATTTAAATAACTTGCAAAGAAGAAGATGAGAATGAAAGAGCAATACGGAACCATACCTACAATGTCAAATTAAAGGGATCAAAATAATAATTTTAGTCGAGGAAAGATATAGATCGATTTAAATCCAAAAGGTTCTTATGAGAAAAAGAAGAGAAAAGAGAGAAAAAAGAGATGGTTGTGATAATCCTAAAGGGGAGAGAAAGAAAAAGAAGAGAGATGAATAAATTTAGGACTGATGGAGAGATAATTTGAAACATGGGTTTAAATATTCATTAATAACTTCAGGGGAATGAGGAAGACGGGTGACATTGGAAAAACAAGATAAGACTACTCAACGATGAGATTTTTGAGTTATCCAAGAAATACTTTTTACCCCCTTAGTAGTACTATTTTATCTATCTTTCTTCTTTCGGACAAAAGATACTTTAAGATTAAAAAAAAAGATTATCAAATAGATATATCATCTGTTGCAACCGATATCAATATCTGTTTGAAATTTTCCAACAGCCCAGTCATCTGTCACAATAGATGTAAATATCTATTTGATAATTAAATCAGATATGTCATCGGTTGCAACAGATATCAATATCTATTTGAAAATTTCCAACAGCTCACTCATCTATCATAACATATGCAAATGTCTATTTAATAATTAAATCAGATATGTCATCTGTTACAACAGATATAAATATCTGTTTGAAAATTTCCAATAACTCAGTTATTTATTACAACAGGTTTCTTTACAGTTGATTTAGCTAGAACTAGGGATGAGTACATAGGATCAACTACAACTTCAATTGAGTCTTTGCAATTGCATGATATTAGTATTGCGTTCCTTCCAACCTGAGTCACCAATCGACCAATCTAAGTTAAAATGTTTCATATTAACTTATTATTGAGATAATACCTAAAATTAATTTAGCTAGAACTAGGGCTGAGTGTATAGGGTCAACTACAACTTCAATTGAGTCTTTGTAATTTTATGATATTGGTATTGCATTCCTCCCTACTCGAGTCATTGATTGATCACTCTGACTTGAAATGATTTGTATTAACGTATTGTTAAGATAATACCTAAATTGATTTATCTAGAAATAGGTATGAGTACATAGGGTCTACTACAACTTCAGTTAAGTATTTGAAATTGCATGAGGTTGGTCTTTTGTTCCTCCCATCCCGAGTCTCCAATCAATCACTCTGTATTAAAATATTATGTATAAACTTTTTATTGAGCTAATAACTAAATTGTTTTATATAGAATTAGGGATGAGTACATAGGGTCAACTAAAACTTTAACTGAATCTTTGTAATTGGATGATGTTGGTATTGCGTTCCTGCTGACTCGAGTTGTTGATCGATCACTTTGAGTTAAAACAATTCATATTAACTTATTTTAAATGTAATACCTAAATTTATTTAGCTATAACTAGGGATGAGTACATAGGATCAACTATAACTTTAATTGAGTCTTTGAAATTGCATGATGTTGGTATTCGTTCCTTCCGACCCGATTCATCAATCGATCATGCTGAGTTAAAATGATTCGTAATAATTTATTATTAAGCTAATACATAAATTGATTTATCTAGAACTTGGTATAAGTACATAGGGTCAACTACAACTTTAATTAAGTCCTTACAATTCCATGATGTTTGTATTACGTTCCTCCTGACCCGAGTCATCAATCGATCAATCTAAGTTGAAACATTTTGTATTAACTTATTATTGAGATAATACCTAAGCCAATTTAGATAGAACTAGGGATGAGTACATAGGTTCAACTATAACTTCAATTGAGTCTTTACAATTGCATGATGTTGGTATTGCGTTCCTCCCGACCTGAGTCATCGGTCGATCATTCTGAGTTAAAATGATTCATATTAACTTAATGTTAAGATAATACCTAAATTGATTTAGATATAACTAGGAATAAGTATATACGGTCAACTACAACTTCAATTGAGTCTTTACAATTGCATGATGTTGGTATTGCATTTTTCCTGACCTGGGTCGCCATCGATCAATCTGAGTTAAAACATTTTGTATTAACTTATTATTGAGCTAATACCTAAATTGATTTAGATAAAACTAAGGAGGGGTACATAGGGTCAACTATAACTTCATTTGAGTCTTTGCAATTGCATGATATTGGTATTACTTTTCTCCTGACCCGAGCTGTTAGTTGATCACTCTGAGTTAAAATTAAAATTTTAAAAAAATAACTAAGATCAATTCGAACCAAATTAACAATTTTAAAACTTTTCATTCTTTTCCAAAAATACAAATCAACCCATACAAATTATTCATTTACGGGAAAAATGTTTCATTATTTCAAATCTCGAGTTCTCGTACTTTTCTTTCTCTCTCAGCAATACATACAACAACTTCTCAATATTGCTCAACCCATCAAAAAAGATCAATTTCCTTTCTATTTCCGATCACATAGTTGTTATTTTCGAATTTATTCTCACTTATATTCGTCATTTCCTCTATCTTCGTAGGTAACAGAGTTCGAGAAGAGTTGTACATTTTTTTATTTATTCTAAAAATTAGGGAATTTTATTTAATAATCATAAAGAAGACTTTTAGTTGTATTATCTTCGACAATAGATTAACAATTTTGAGTTTTGATGCTAAAACATAGGAAGAACCCGAGAAAACCCTAGTTTTTTTGTGCAATATTTCATTGACTATCATGGTATTATTGGATGGTATTTGTGGTGTTGGTGGTGGATATTGTTTGTGGTGGTATTGGTGGTCTTGGTGGTGGTGTAGGTGGTCTTGGTATTGGTATTAGTGGCAATGGTGGTGGTGTTGGCAGTCTTGGTGGCCTTGGTGCGGGTATTGATAGCATTGGTGGTGATGTCCATGGTCTTGGTGGTGGTGTTGGTATTGGTATTGGTTGCATTGGTTGTTGTAGCAGTGGTGGTGTTGTGGTGGTGGTGTGTTGGTGGTCTTGGTGGTGGTCTTGGTGGTGGTATTGGTTGTCTTGGTGGCATTGGTAGTGGTGTTGGTGGTGGTCTTGGTAGTCCATTTATTGCAACAGGTGGAACATCTAATGGGAGATATTAAATAGATCTTCAAACAGATTCCGCATCTATTCCAACTGATAGGTTATCCGTTGGAGTATTTATTTGTAATGTGGCATATAATAATTTATTGAAATTTGTCATAGCTTTTTTTTAAAAGCATGCGGACATCAAATGTAATGTATTTTTTATTTTTATATTGTTTGTAGTTAAAAAATATCTCCCAAAAGAAAACAAACTAAAAGTGGATAAACTTCTGATCACCCAACAATAAATCCTAGAGTACAGATGGATTCAGAAGAACTAACTAGACAATATCACTTAGGGAAAAATAAAGCTGGGGAAAGTTATGAAAAGAGAGGTGGAGAAAGATATATAGAGGCTGGTGAGGAAAATTAAAGTGAGGAGGAAGAAAAAGATAAACAAGATGACAGTGCATCCCAATAAGGCGTGAATTAAGTTCAAAATCCCAGCATGAGACTGTCAAAACTATTAGTATTGAAAGCTTTTAAGTTGCGATGCCGATAAATAACCATGCAAAAATAGCTGGTGATCTTGTACTTAAATGTTAGTTGGGGACACCTTTTAATGACTTTAGAAATATTATGAAGAATGAAAACATAGATCAACTTTTTAAGAAGAGCTGCTTTGGACACTTTCTTGAGCTACCTGAGGACCACACAACCTGTTTCTAAATGAGCATAGTATATGATCTTCTCAAACATAGGATCAAGTATGTGGGGGATGATAAAGATTCAAAAGAGGGGGAAAAAAGATGGATGAAATCTAGATCAACTACTGTGGCATGCTGGTTTGTTTTGGTTTGAAAGAGTTTACAATAGTGACAAGCTTGACATACGATCATCTAGAAGAACCTCTTATCAAGGAAACCCCATGCAAAAGGTCCAAGGCAAGCAGGACATCCAAAATACCACCATCAGACTAGGCTTGACTACTTCCCAATGGTCACTCATCAGATTAGGCTGGGCTCTTGTAACGCCCCAGAAAATGGGTCCCGAAGCGTCACACGGTGCTTGAGGCTACGAGTATCCCCAAGCTAACCCTTTGAGCCATTTTTATTCAGTTCAACACAAATCAATGGGGTTTCCATAAATAACCCTCAAATATCAACAGAGTAATCATCATCCAAGAATAAAGGAATTTCAGAAAGATAACAAAATACGACTTATTGGTCAACTCCCAACATCTATACTAGTCTGACAAGCCTCTAAGAAAATCAATAAAAACAGCGAGCCAATGAGACATGCCCCAACTGACTCACCCAACTGACTCATACTCAGTTATCAAATGTAAACAATTCCATGAAACCAACATCAAACATCACGTCCTCAAACATGAGGACTCACCACAATAGAGGATATAGAACAACGTGCCCAAAGAATCACTGTCGAACCTGGAACTGAGCACCTGAACCTACATTCTGAGAAAATGCAGCCCATATTTGAAGATGTGGGTCAGTACCAGGGAAAGGAACCGAGTATATGGGGGTGTATGCATTTGTATACATATCATCATCATAGATATTTATAAGAAATATGCAGGATATATGAAAGACTCACATAGCCCAAAGAAAATCATCATAATCATGAGAGGATGAAATAAGTACAATAACACATGTGAGTCATCATATAATTTGTCAATCACTTTCAGTTCATCAAGAATATCAATTCTCATAATATAAATATCATTTAAATCTTTTGAAACAATAACTTTCACAATTCCACTTTCAAATCACTTTACCATTCACCATAGACACAAGGAAACACACACACGCTGGGAGATCCTATAACCGACATAAACCATGTGAGCTACATAGAGTCCAACATACAACCCACATTGGGGAGAGCCGTCCTATCCTTTCCATCGGAGTAGGACTATCGATATCAAATCCAAACAAACTAGTGATCACTATATAAATCAGCCTCAGGCTCACTCCTACGGGGGCACGTAGTTCTAGGGAAGTAAGGTCTCTTTATACCTCCTACTCGGTGCTAAAGATTTCTCTCAGACTTAGCTCAGATCATTTCAAAGACAATCCACAACAAAACAATTTCAGTAATATATAAATATACATCGGGAGCCATCATGCTTCCCATCTATCAAAATCAACCACATTGTGGATTTATTTCACACTCGAGTTCAAAACAACTCCATTAAGACCAAAAGGTCAAATCATTCAAAATGTCTCAAATATTCAACATCAACGTGCTTATAACACACACACTCTCAAAAAGACATAATTTCCAATGGGGATTCACGACCCAAATATCAAAATCATGATAAATATCGTTCAAGATTCATGCTTTATATCTCCACACATGTAAATTCATCTTTCAAAATCATAAACATCAAGATTTCATAATAATCATCATAAGATATGGGTTCATTCTTCAAATTCATAAAAGTCAAACAAAAATCATGCCTTTGTAAAGAAAATTACTTTTGGGCACAAGAACGAAAGAGAGTTCTTGTTAAAAAACCCCACATACCTTGAATGATGAACTTTAGATCGATACTCATTTTTGAGATGTTAATCGTGCCTTTGAATGATGGTTCTTGGAGTTCTTAAACTAGGAACTTGGAATCTTTAATAAATTTGCAGAATTAATGGTGAACTTTGGAGGTTCTTAAAGTTGGATGTAGGAGCTTAAGGTTTTCCTTTTCAGGGAATTTGATGAAATATAACATATAATGCTTCTAATATGCTTTAATATAGGGTTTGGACAGATTTTAGGTGAGGAGGAATGACCAAAATGCCCCTAAAAATTAAATAATTCTTGAATCTGTCCTTTGATGGACTGTTTTGATAGTTTGAAGTAGATCAACCATAACGTTTTACTCCGATATCCAAATTTGATGAAACTAATTTCATTAGAAAGAGGACTCTCATATATTTCCGTTGATATATAGTATCTCACCCAGAGCATTGTGTATGAGGAGTTATGATCCTTTGAAGTTGACCCAAAAATTTGCTTTTGATAGGCTGAAGTAGATCGACCATAACTTTTTTCTCCGATAGACAAATTGGATGAAACCAATTTCATTGGAAAGAGAACTCGCAGAGATTTCCATTGATATATAGTAGATCAACCAGATTATTATTTATAGGGAGTTAAGATCGTTTAAAGTTGGAGCAAAAATACGCCAGGCCTCAGTACTTTTTCCTGCATGTTTTACTGTTCACTACTATTCACAGTTCGATCGGAATGTTCATAACTCGTTGCTCGGGTGCCCGTTTTGGATGATCCACATATCGTTGGAAAGATTATTCAATACTCTATGAAATGGTGGGTCATAATGTAAGATATTCCGCACGGAAAAATTTATAATTCATTATAGAAGATAGAACCCAACACGTTTACGCACAAAAATTTCCCGGGGTATTACATCACCCCTCCTTGTAAAAATCCATCCTCGAATGATGCTAGACATGCCAAGATTAGATAGGGAATAGAGGATACAGCTGAAACCATTCGTTAGACTCATCACCACATCGTTTCTCACTCCGAATGCAACATAGAATGCATAAATTCAAGAAACTACAGCTGAACACATAATAAATGGCAGCTGAACTGCTGCAACTTTTATCAAAAGTGCATGATTTAGGAAAGAACGGTACCTTCGGCTTGATGGGAGTTCACGGAAAATAGGTTCGGGCACTTGGATCGCATATCCGCCTCAGGTTCCCAAGTTGCACCCTCAACAGATTGATTTCGCCAGAACACCTTGACCAAGGAAACTTATTTGTTCCTTAGTCTTCGGACACTGAAATCAAGAATCTCAACAGGAATCTCATCAAAAGAAAGATTTTCTTGAATGTCAGAACTCACAGAGTAATCCACTACCACAGCATCGCTAATATGTTTTCTAATCATGGAGAAATGGAATATTGGATGAACAGAGGACAACTCGGAAGGCAACTCGACCTCATAAGCTACCTTACCAACATGGCTAAGAATTTTGTAAGGACCAACATAACGGGGACTAAGCTTCCTTTTCTTTCCGAATCTCTTCACCCCTCTCATGGGTGAAATTTTCAGATACACTAAGTTACTAACTTCAAACTCAAGGTCTCTCCTTCTAACATCCGCATATGACTTCTGACGACGCTGTGCAGTTTTCAACCTTTCCCTAATCAACTTAACTTGTTCCATAGCCTCAAATACCGAATCAGGACCACTCACAGCCGCTTCACCCACCTTGAACCAACCTATGGGTGATCTACACTTCCTCCCATATAAGGCTTCAAACGGAGCCATGCCAATATTAGAGTGGAAACTGTTATTGTAAGCAAACTCTATTAACGGTAAGTGATCAACCCAACTTCCCTTAAAGCTAAGTATACAAGCTCTCAACATATCCTCTAAGGTCTGGATGGTCCGTTCAGCCTGACCATCGGTCTGCGGATGAAAAACAGAACTCAAAAGAACTTGGGTACCAAGATCCTTCTGAAAAGCTTTCCAAAATTGCGAAGTGAACTGAGTACCCCTATCAAAAATGATAGACAAGGGAACTCCATGCAGTCTGACTAGCTCTCGGATATACAATCTAGCGTAATCCTCAGCAGTATATAAAGTATGAATAGGCAATAAATGAGCAGACTTAGTCAACCTATCAACCATAACCCAAATGGAATCATAATGGCGTCGGGAAGAAGGTAAACCAATCACAAAGTCCATATTTATCTCTTCCCACTTCCAGGTAGGAATACTAAACTCTTGCATCATACCACCAGGTCTTTGGTGTTCAACCTTAACCTGCTGGCATGTTGCACACTTAGCTACAAATGCTACTATATCTTTCTTTATGCCACTCCACTAATAGATTTCCCGCAAGTCTCGGTACATCTTGGTGGCACTAGGATAAATAAAATATCGTGCCCCGTGTTCTTCAGCCATAATCCTCTATCTCAGATCATCAATATGCGGGACACACAATCTACCCTGCAATCTCAAGACACCATCTCCCCCTTGGGAGAAAACTTCTACTTTTTGGTCCTTGACTGACTCCTTCAGTCTGACCAAACTACTATCTAAGTATTGCTTTTCCTTCACTTCCGAAACCAAGGAGGATTTAGAACTACTCTAAACCCCTATACTACCTTCAGCAGAGTCAAACAACCTAACCCCCAATCTAGCCAAAAGTGTACATCACGAGCCAACTCTTTCTTACCTTCTACCACATACGAAGCACTACCTACGGACACTCTACTTAGGGCATCTGGCCTTTGCCCGGATGGTACAGCACACTCATATCATAGTCCTTTAACAAATCTAACCATCGTCTCTGCCTAAGATTTATTTCTCTCTGGGTAAACACATACTGAAGACTCTTATGATCAGTGAAAACATCAACATGGATTCTATATAAATAGTGTCTCCTGATTTTCAAAGCAAACACAACAGCAGCCAACTCAAGGTCATGGGTTGGGTAATTTTTCTCATGGGGTTTGAACTGTCTAGAAGCATAAGCTATCCCCTTACCCTTCTGCATCAATACGCAACCCAACCTATCTCTCAAAGCATCACAGTACACCATAAAACAATCAACACCATCAAGTAAAGTCAAAATAGGGGCTGAAGTGAGTTGAGTCTTCAACTCCTGAAAACTCTTCTCACAAGATTTAGACCACAAGAAATTCACTTTCTTATGGATCAACCGATCATAGGAGACGCTATAGAGGAGAAACCCTCAACAAAACGGCGATAATAGCCAGCTAAACCCAAGAAACTTTGGATATCAGTCGGAGAAATAGGTCTAGCCCAATTTCTAATAGCTTCAGTCTTTTGGGGATAAACTCTAATACCGTCGGAAGAAATGATATGACCCAAAAAAGCAACTGACCTTATCCAAAACTCACACTTACTAAACTTGGCAAACAACTTGTGATCTCTAAGGGTTTGTAAGACAGTTTAGAGATGATCAAAATATTCATCCTCACTACGGGAGTACACCAGTATATCATCGATGAACACTGTAACAAACATATCCAGATATTGTCTGAACACTCGATTCATGAGGTCCATGAAAGCTGCTGGGGCATTAGTTAACCCGAAAGACATAACAAAAAACTCAAAAGGGCCATAACGAGTTCGGAAAGTGGTTTTTGGGATGTCATACTCCCTAACTTTGAGTTGATGATAGCCGGAACAAAGGTCAATCTTTGAGAAATAACTTGCACCTTGGAATTGGTCAAACAAATCATTTATTCTCATAAGGGGGTACTTATTTTTGATGGTGACTTTATTTAGTTGGCGGTAATCAATGAACATACGCAAAGAGCCATCTTTCTTTCTCACAAACAACACAGGAGCACCCCAAAGAGAAATACAGGGCCTTATGAAACCCTTATCTAGTAGATCTTTTAGTTGCTCTTTCAACTCCTTAAGTTCTGCAGGGGCCATACGATAAGTAGGAATAGAAATGGGCTGAGTATTGAGAAGAAGATCAATCCCGAACTCTATCTCTCTATCAGAAGGTATCCCTGGGAGATCATTCGGAAAGACATCAGAAAACTCATTGACGACGTTAACAGACTGGAGAGTTGGAGTCTCAGACTTAGTGTCTTTGACTCTAACCAAATGGTAAATACACCCCTTGGAAATAAGCTTTCTAGCTTTGAGGTAAGACATAAAATGACTCTTGGGTGACACAGAATTTTCAGACCACTCAAACATAGATGCACCTGGAAACTGAAACTTGACCACTCAGGTCCGACAATCAATAGAGGCATAAGACGAATACAACCAACCCATACCCAGAATCACATCAAAATTTACCATGTCTAACTCAATCAGATCAGCCAACAAGACTCTATGAAGAACGGTAACATGATACCTTTTATACACTTTTTGGGCAACAATCGAATCACCCACTGGGGTAGAAACTAGGATAGGCTCAGGAATAATCTCAGGACTTATTTCAAAATTCACAGCAATCAAAGGTGTAACATATGAGAAATTGGATCCAGGATCCAACAAAGCATACACATCAAACTGAAATATAAGAAGCATACCAGTAACAACATTGGGAAAGTCCTCCTATACCTAGCGGGAAAGTAAAGCATAGAATCTATTCTGTTGCTGCCCCCAGCATTGCTAGAAGAGGTGCCCTGAGCTGGGGCTGGGCGAGTCGCTAGAACTGGAGCACTAACAGTCTGAGTCTGGGTCTGAGGGCGATAGTCACGATGACCTTATCCATCTTGTGGACAATCTCTAACTCTGTGACCCATGTCACCATGCCTGAAACAACCCCTCTTCTCACCCCAACACTCACCCGAATGAGCCCTACCACACTTAGGACGCAAAGGATGATTTGGCTTACTGCCAGCACTATACTGGGACCTGGATACATATGACCTGCTACATCGCTCCTGCCTACCTATAGGCATGGGAGCACTAGCAGATGACAGTGCTGGCATAGACGAATGATCCTGATACTGAGGGTGACTCCCTCCCTGCGATCTAGTCTAACCTTATCCATGCTGCTCAGACCTAGCTCTCTTATTCCCTCTCATTCTATCTCTCTCCTTAATCTTTTCTACCTTAATCTGTTGGGCATGAGTCATCAGCCTAGAAAGATTCATCTCACTATTCAGCATAGCAGACCTACACTCCTTAACCACACAACTAGACACTTTAGTCACAAACTTACTCATACTAGCCCGATTATCAGCCACTAAGTCAAGAGCATACTTGGCCAACTGATTGAACTTTAGACAGTACTCCCTAATAGTTATAGAGCCCTATCGCATGTTTATAAACTCTTCCACCTTCGCCTCCCTCATCTCCAAAGGGAAAAGCTTATCCAGGAATGCATCCTGGAACTCTTGTCAAGTTGTAGGGACAGCTCCCTCACCTCTACCTTTCCTCCAACCAACAACCCAGTCATAAGAAAGGTTTTTCAACCTATACGCAACCATCTCCACACTATGTTTCTCAGATACATGCATCAACTGAGTAATCTTCCGTACCTCCTCTAAAAACAAGTGTGGATCCTCATCAGACTTGGACCCATAGAATTTAGCAGATTCAGCCGTAAAAGTCACGGATCCTGGCAACAACTGAATCACCTCCTTACTGCTGTGGAGCTGAGGCCGGGTTGGCCTGAACATTTGCAGTAAGAGCTTAGACTAGCGCCTGAAAGGCTGCCCAAAATTCAGCATGAGACACATTTTCATTCAATGGGTCAGCGGGTTGATATTGCTGACCATCATTATTTCTTCGCGCTCAACGTGGAGGCATATTTTTGAAAGAAGAAAGCACAAATCAATAGCAAAGAGAGACACTTTAAGCATGATAGACTTCTGAAAGAAAGAATCACACTTTTTTCTAAAATGTCTTATAGCCTCTTGCTCATAGATGTGGCGTGCTACACACCGATGATCAAGACTCTACTTAACGCGCCTTGTTAGACTCCCTAGGACACCTTAAAACCTTAGGCTTTGATACCAAGTTTGTAACGCCCCAAAAAATGGGTCTCGAAGTGTCACATAGTGCTTGAAGCTATGAGTAGCCCCAAGATAACCCTTTGATCCATTGTCATTTAGTTCCACACAAATCAACGGGGTTTCCATAAATAACCGTCAAATAACAATAGAGTAATCATCATCGACGAATAAAAGAATTTCAGAAAGATAAAAAAATACAACTTATTAGCCAACTCCCAACATCTATACTAGTCTGACAAGCCTCTAAGAAAATTAATAAAACCAGCGAGCCATTGAGACATGCCCCAACTGACTCATACTCAGTTATCAAATGTAAACAATTTCATGAAACCAACATCAGACATCATGTCCTTGGAACATGAGGACTCACCACAACAGAGGATGTAGAACAGCGTGCCCAAAGAATCACTGTCAAACCTGGAACTGAGCATCTGAAACTACATTTCGAGAAAATGCAGCCCACATCTGAAGATGTGGGTCATAACCAGGGAAAGGAACTGAGTATATGGGGGTGTATGCAGTTGTATAAATATCATCATCATAAATATTTATAAGAAATATGCAGGATGTATGAAAGACTCACATAACCTGAAGAAAATCATCATAATCATGAGAGGATGAAATAAGTATAATAACACATGTGAGTCATTATATGATTTGTCAATCACTTTCAGTTCATCAAGAATATCAATTCTCATAATGTAAATATCATTTAAGTCTTTCGAAAGAATAACTTTCACAATTCCACTTTCAAATCACTTCACCATTCACCATAGACACAAGGAAACACACACACGCTGGGAGATCGTATAACCGACATAAACTATGTGAGCTACATGGAGTCCAACATACAACCCACATTAGGGAGAGCCTTCCTATCCTTTCCATCGGAGTAGGACTATCAATATCAAATCCACACAAACTAGTGATCACTATATAAATCAACCTCAGGCTTACTCCTATAGGGGCACGTAGTTCTAGGGAAGTAAGGTCGCTTTATACCTCCCACTCGGTGCTAAAGATTTCTCCCAGACTTAGCTCAGATCATTTCAAAGACAATCCACAACAAAACAATTTCAGTGATATATAAATATACATCGGGAGCCATCATGCTTCCCATCTATCAAAATCAACCACGTTGTGGATTTCTTTCATACTCTAGTTCAAAACAACTCCATTAATACCAAAAGGTCAAATCATTCAAAATATCTCAAATATTCAACATCAATATGCTTATAACACACACTTTCTCAAAAAAACACAATTTCCAATGGGGATTCACGACCCAAATATCAAAATCATGATAAATATCGTTAAAGATTCATGCTTTATATCTCCACACATGTAAATTCATCTTTTAAAATCATAAACATCAAGATTTTATAATAATCATCATAATATATGGGTTTATGCTTCAATTCCTAAAATTCAAATAAAAATCATGTCTTTGTAAAGAAAATTACTTTTGGGCACAAGAACGAAAGAGAGTTCTTGTTGAAAAAATCCCACATACCTTGAATGATGAACTTTAGATCGATACTCATTTTTGAGATGTTAATCATGCCTTTGAATGATGGTTCTTGGAGTTCTTGAACTAGGAACTTGGAATCTTTAATAAATTTGCAGAATTAATGGTGAACTTTGGAGGTTCTTGAAGTTGGATGTAGGAGCTTAGGGTTTTCTTTTTGAGGGAATTTGACTAAATATAACATATAATGCTTCTAATAGGATTTAATATAGGGTTTGGATGGATTTTCAGTGAGAGGGAATGACTAAAATGCCCCTAAAAATCAAATAATTCCCGAATCTGTCCTTTGGTGGACTGTTTTGATAGTTTGAAGTAGATCATCCATAATGTTTTACTCCGATATCCAAATTGGATGAAACTAATTTCATTAGAAAGAGAACTCTCATATATTTCCATTGATATATAGTATCTCACCCAGATCATTGTGTACGAGGAGTTATGATCGTTTGAAGTTGACCCAAAAATTCAATTTTGATAGGCTGAAGTAGATCAACCATAACTTTTTTCTCCAATAGACAAATTGGATGAAACTAATTTCATTGAAAAGAGCACTTGCAAAGATTTCCATTGATATATAGTATATCACCCAGATCACTATGTACAATGAGTTATGATTGTTTAAAGTTGGAGAAAAAATATGCCAAGCCCAGTACTTTTTCCTGCACATTTTACTGTTCACTACTATTCACGATTCGATCGGAATGTTCATAACTTGTTGCTCGAGTGTCCGTTTTGGATGATCCAAATATCGTTGGAAAGCTTATATGATACTCTATGCAATTTTGGGTCATAATATAAGACATTCCGCACGAAAAAATTTATAATTCTTTCTAGAAGATAGAACCCAACATATTTACGCACAAAATTTCAACAAAAACTTTTTTAGGGTATTACACCTCTGCCCAGGTGTCACCTATCAGTTAGGCTTGGAATCCTGGTTTTCTAGTGTTAGTATCCATGGCACGCTATTAGCACTTTTCCAATTAGGGTTACAGATTGGACCTTTATCAGTTCAGATTTGGGGTATGTCGATTAGAAGATTACCTTCCACAGTGTCAGTCTCAATTTCAATCGTTAGTTCAAAACTCAACTTAATTTTACAGAATTAGGACTTTCAGATATAGTCAAGCATTATTAGTTAATTAGTTATTAGAATTTAATACTTAGCGTAAGAAAAGCTCAGTTACAGTTTATATAAATATGTATATGCATAGATTCTATTCTCTGTATTTACAATATTCTCAGATTCTGTACGTACTCTCATGTTCAGTTATTCTCATTTAATCATCTATATCCTCATGCATATGAACCCTTGCATTTAGCCTTACCTCATCTAGGATAACAGTATTTTCCCACGTACTGACGTATACTTTTCTACGCTATGATGTTTTATATCATAGATTTGGATGCTCAGGTTCCCGATTATGCCTAGTAGATTCAGGTTCAGCCGGCAGTAGATTTAGCAGTGAGTCCTCATCATTCGAGGATATTATACTATTTCATATTTTTAGTAGATATATTAGTTCAGTAGATGGAGTTAGTTGGGGGATTGTCCCATCAACTCTACTTTTATATAGATTCAATTAGAGGCTCTTCAGACTAGTTTTCAAATAGTGTTTAGTTTTTATCAGATGTTGTTATTTATTAGTATTTCAAATATTTTGAACCTTATGGTATTGTAGCCCATTTTTCACATTAATTATAGTATTATTATTCAGTGCTCACAGCAGATATCATTCATGGGTTAGCTTGTGGTCCTTTGGGGTCATAAGAATTGTGTGATGACTAGGGGGTGGTCTTGGGTAGTTACAAACTTAGTATCAAATTTTAAGGTTCAATAGAGTCTTAGGAATTCTGAAAGCAGCATCTAGTAGAGTCTTGTGCATGGGTGTGTAGTGTGCCACACTTATGGATAGGAGGCTATGAGAAGTTTTAGGAAAAAGTTTCCCTTCTTTCATGTCTCAGATCGTGCTATAGAAAGGTCCTCTATGAAAGTTATACAAATTCTCATCTTGCTCTGTTCTTTCCATCCTTGCCTTATTTTCAAGGTGACAAAAATAATCAAGATCGATCAATCCTTACAGATAAAGATTTCATAGGTAGTTCCTTATAGACAACTATGGGACTTCCTGCGGGCTTGAAAGTATCCCATCAGTGCCCTTATAAGTAAGAAAGATTTCATTCATGATTTATGAAAAATCGAGTATTTAGACAAAGTGAAGTGTTCTTTTAGATCCCTCCTCAGAATCCTATGATATCATATAACCTAGAGTTAAGAGCAAGGACCCAGGGGTTTAGCAGCAATAAAATAGGAATTGTATTATTTGTATTTGAGAAGATTATATTTCATGGGGCTAGTTATATGAAAGGTGAATTAGTAGGCTTGAAGCATGTTTACGAGGACTTAAGTTTGTTGATTTGGAATATATGTTGTGGATGTGATATTTGTAGGCATTGATGAAAGTAGTATGGTTATTAAATATTTGTGGATATCCATGTTATATGTTAGAATCTAAGTTTTAATATTTGAAGGTTGAGCTAATAGAAGGAAGAGTTGAAGATTCAAAGTTATTCAATGTTTAAGCTATTGTATGATGAATATTAGGGCTATAGAAATTTAAGAGTTCTATATCAGAAGAAAGTACTAGCAACAGATTTTACATTATCAGAGTAGTCCATCAGGATGAGTTCAGTGTTTTTGAGTATTACTGTATCTCATATTCTAGAGCAAAGTAGTTTTAGTTCAATTTAGAGTTTATTAAGTTATTTACAGACATAGAATGACGACTTTAAGCTAAAAGGGAGATGGTAGAACAAGTAACCAAGTCAGGCTTCAGATTTTAGTAGTAATGTCAGTAATGTCAGTACTCATGCCTTACATGTCAGCTCTATGATTATAATTCATATTC
Organism: Capsicum annuum; assembly: GCF_002878395.1. Classification (NCBI taxonomy): domain Eukaryota; kingdom Viridiplantae; phylum Streptophyta; class Magnoliopsida; order Solanales; family Solanaceae; genus Capsicum; species Capsicum annuum. Next base: position 16,685,143 of record NC_061114.1, on the reverse strand, counting down.
ATGCATATTAACAAAAATCATGTACGCTTACAATTCCTAGTATAAGGAGTTCCAGATCACTTAGTATTACGCATCATATCACTCATGACTCATGTACTTATGCTTTATAGTATGTTCAATTCCAGTACTTATGCTACTCTCCTAATAATCAGCTAAATTCAAATTATGTCATGTATACCCTCAGTTAGACCTCTTAATAAATCCATGATATTGATATTCTATTTATTAGGCCTCAGTTAAGTATCAAGTTTGGTATAGTGTTTATTCATGCTTCAGGTCCTCATGATTTAGCCTTTCAGTAAACTCCCCTTATAATATAATGTAGTGATGAGTGATTATTTAAAGGGGAGAGAGTAGGGTAAATGTTTTGTGTTAAGAAAGATTAGTGCACACTTGTTTTACATGAGGTTGTAGTCATGGAGATAAGATTGAATGTCATGTTGGTGTATAAGTGAATGGCTAGTAGGAGGTTGTATTTAGTTATTAAAGGGAGAAGAGAAGATAAGAGAAGGCAGAGTGTGGTTATATATTCAGATCCTAAATTTATGTCAGTCTCCCTCACGTAGTTTCAAACCCAGTATTCATGCAGTATCCATGTTTTATCATATTCTAGCATTCAGTTCCAGTATAAATCTCATTCACAGTCTCAGTTTAGCAGTTAACTTAGTGGCTCAGTTCAGTTTCGGGTTTGCTTGACCCTAGTGTACAGTCACCAGTTATTCAACTATCAGTATTTCAATACTTTAGCTTACAGACCATTTCAGAATCAGGTTATGTGCTCAGTCTTGCATTCTCAAATAAGAACTATTTTCACTAATTCATGTTTAGTTACCTTACATTTCTAGCCATTCCTTACCTCATATGCATAGTACTCTACAGTTTCAATCCAGTTATTTAGGCTAAGAACAATTCAATCTTATCCGACCAGTATTTAGCTATCAGCCATTTAGTTAATTAGATAATCTATTATGTTTATGCATTCATGCTCAACACCAATGTAAGTATTTTCAGTAGTTTTAGGTGAAGTATTGTGCTAAGGTAGAGAGTATAGTTGAGAAAGTATTCGAAATTGTGTCTAAGCTTGAAAATTTGTAGCTGCAGTGCACAAGGCTTAGCAACTCTATCTTAGAAGGTGTTTCGTAGGCCTTACTCCATATTACAGAATCAGAGCCATGTTATGATTTCTTGTTTAGATGTCTTATTCAGACCATGCCAAGATTTCCTTTCTCCCTAAAGTCAGTAGAACTCTATAGAAAGAGTGTCAAGAAATGCTCCAGTCAAGTATAAGTTTTTAGCATGAGTTAGTTCGTAAAGCTAGTACTACAGGTTAGAAGTTAGGCGGACAAGTTCGTATGGTTTCCCATTATTTCGTCTAGTTGTACTATCCAAAATTTCATAAATATGACCATTCCAAGATAGATCATCCTAGTATTAACAAGTTCAGCCTAGTTCATATATCATGTCTCAGTTTCAGATCCCAGATATTCAGTTATGGTTCAGTTCATAGGTTTCACGTGCATCGTCTCATGCTTTTCCTCGGTATCTCAATAAAGTCAACATTCGTTGAGGTACATAGTGTCCTAAGGGGGAGATGCACTATAACCCCCAAGCTTTCATGTCCTAAACCTTTTATTTTCTCTTCACGTTACGAATCCAGTTGGAGTAATAGATACTCATAAGTTGACTCTTTCATTCCAATCTCAGCCATATGACCATCCCCATGTCATGATGCGTATCCAAGAAATCAGTCCAGTTCATGTATTCGGTTCATGTATCATGATTCAGACTTAGTCGTATTCTCACACCCCATTCATTTATGTTCAGTAAATGATCTCAAGATTATCAGTATTCTCAACCTAGGAAAATAGTTTTCCTTAGCTTTACCCAGTTCCATGTCCAATATATGATTATAAACTTGATATTCCTTACCGTTACACGTTCAGTCATAAATTCATAAATCCGTTCAGCCATGTACTTCATGTATCAAATATTCATGGTCAGTATGTAAACTCAGTGTATCAGTAGTTTCAGCCATGTACTCATTCTTCAGTCTTGCATGTTCAATTTGTAAACATAATCTATTAGTGCTTCTCAACTTAACCAGTCTCATTCGAGGATGAATGTTCCCAAGGGGGAGATATTGTAACACTCCGTGCTTTTTCTTAGCTTAAAATTTATCCCTAGAATGTTAAAGACTTGATATAAATATGAATACACTTTTATACAAGTGTAATATTCAAGATTTTGATTTTTCATTGCTTGAGAAATTGAATAAGCTTTCCATTGATACCAAATTTATCAAAATTCGACACCTGGGCGAAGAGTTAGAGCTATTTTAGTAAGATAGTGTACCACCTGGTACTCCAGCGCATCGCGGAGACAGTCTAAATGGCATTTGTCATTTTTCAGTGAGACAATGCGATACCACCGCATCGCGCCACTAGCCCTTTTCCCAATTGTCATTTTTCAGTGTGACTCCGCAATCATGGCATGTCGTACCAAAGGGAAAATTTGCAACCAGTGAAGCACCACGATGGCGTCGCATCACACTATCATCCTAGTTCACAATCATCAGTGTCTAGTGACACGGCACAATAGTGCCACATCGCACCAGCGTACAAAATCAAGATTTTCAATTAATTTTGAGTTTTAATATTGAGGGCACTAAGGTCTCTTTCCCTCTCCTCCAGTCATCCTAAACACACAATCAAACGCTAAAAGAGCACAAATTGCTCATTAATTCACTATTTTCTCAAGAAACAAACCATTCTCTCTCAAAGGGAAAAACCCTAGTTCAAGAAATCAAGGTCAAGCGCAAGAAATCCTTCAAGAACTTCAAGAATCTCACAAATTAAGGTATGTTAGGTATTGATTCATGGGTCCCTTTAACCCACGAAGTCAAAAAATCCTTTTTCAAAGTACAAAAATGATGTATTTATGATTTTCGTGTTTGAATTAGATTGAATTCATGTTTATAATATAAGTTTCGTTCCAATCCATGATTTAAAAGCATGTTTTATGTAATTTAATATCATGTATAACAAATATGTGATTATCTTGACAGACCCTTAAATTTATAAAGTGATTAATGCATCTATGATGTTGATTTGTTTTTTAATCCATGATTATGATAAGATTCATGAAAAAATAGAATAGTATTTCGGGGGAATTTTATAAATTACATGCTAAACCATTGAATTTGCAATTAAGTATTGTATTCATGATGTTTATGTGATGACCATTATCATGTAAAATACTCATGCTCCCCAAGTATTTGCTAAAATGCCTATGTGAAATAGATAGAGAAATCATGAGATGTTATTATGAGATCTTAATCATGTACAAGCTTATGCCCTACAAGTGTTTGATAAAATGCTTATGTGAATTGACTAATGAAGGCATGACATGTTATTATGTGATCCCATTCATGTACAAGTTAATGCATTACAAGTTTTTTGATGAAATGTCTCTATGAATGAATTATAACCAAGTGAACATTGTTATATTAATCAAGATTATGCTTTGCTTTAATTCTCATGCTATCAAGTCCTGGGGGTATTTAATACCTGACAATTTAGTTATTTACCTAAAGCTAGTGTCAGTTATAGAATAGTATCAATCATGTCGCAAATAGTACTTTTAGTCCGTTACAGAACTCAGTAGAACTCAGTCAATTACTAAACGTAGGAAAACTCAGTCTCAGTCAAGTCCAATCCAGTATACTCAGTTCAGTGTCTTTCAGTTGGGAGTAGGATTTAGAACTAAGCGAGAGCAGGGATGATGGCTTCCCTGTCAGATAAAAAGAGTTGTTAGTATCAATCCCTGGACTCCAGGACTGCGTAGCCAGTGTAGGATGAGGAGTCACCTGTCAGACTAGGCTTGACTACCTCCCAGGTGTCACCCATCAGATTAGGCTTAGCTCCGCCTAGGTGTCACCCGTCAGTTAGGCATGGAATCTTGTTTATCTAGTGTTAGTACCCATGGCATGGTATTATCACCATTTCAACTGGGGTTACAGGTTGGACCCCTATCAGTTCAGATTTGAGGCATGTAGGTTAGATGATTACCTCCTACAGTTTTAGTTTTAGTTCCAGTCTTCAGATCAGAACTCAACTCAATTTTACAGAATCAGGACTGACAGATACAGTCAATCAGTATTAGTTAATTAGTTAACAAAATTTAATACTTAGCATAAGAAAAGCTCAGTTATAGTTTATTTATATATATATATATGTATGTATGTATGTATATACATAGATTGCATTCTCAGTATATATAGTATTCTCAAATTCTCCACGTACTCTCATGTTTAGTTATTCTCCTTCAGTCAATTATATCCTTATGCATATGAACCCTTACATTCAGCCTTACCTCATCTAGCATACCAGTACATTCCCACGTACTGATGCATACTTTTCTATGCTATGATGTTTCATATCATAGGTTTGGATGCTCAGGTTCCTGATCACGTATAGTAGATTCAGGTTTATCCAGCAGCAGTAGATTTTGCAGTAAGTCCTCATTATTCAAGGATATTATATTATTTTATATTTTCATTAGATGTATTAGTTCAGTAGATGGATTTAGTTGGGGGATTGTCCCATCAACTCCACTTTTAGATAGATTTAGTTAGAGGCTTTTCAGACTAGTTTTCAGACAGTGTTTAGTTTTTATCAGATATTGTTATTTATCAGTATTTCAGATATTTTGAACCTTATGACATTTTAGCCTATTTCCTATATTAATTACAGTAATATTATTTAGTGCTCACAGCAGATGTCATTTATGGGTTAGCTTGTGGTCCTATGGGGTCGTAAGCACCGTGTGACGACTAGGGGGTAGTGTCAGGTCGTTAAAAAGTATAGTATTTATGTTGATTATTATGTCTTAAACTTTAGAGTAAAGTTATTGCAGTTCAGGTTAAAGAGTTCCACAAACTTAGAATAATGTCTTTAAGCTAAGAGGGAGATGATAGAACAAGTAACCAAGCCAGGCTCTCAGATTCTAGTAGTAATGCTAGTGTATGGTAGAACATCAGTAGAAAATAAATATGCCTAACCAATTATTATCTCAGTGTATGGTTTTTCGGTCATCACGATATCTATTTATGCCTTACATGTCAATCCTTTGATCATAGATTGTATTCGTGCACTTTATGGAAAATCATGTACGCTTCCAGTTCCTAGTATAAGGAGTTCCAATTCACCCAGTAGTCTGAATCATATTCATGAATTTATGAACTTCAAAGTTAGGTCATGCAACTCCTAACTTATGTACTCATATTTAATAATATGTTCAGTTCGAGTACTCATACTACACCCCTAATGATCAGTGAAATTCATTTTATGTTATATATGCCCTCAGTTTATATTTTTTTGATGATCCACAATACATTTACTCTATTTCTCAGGCCTCAGTTAAGTGTCAAAGCTGATCTTTCATGCTTCAAGTCCACATGTTCTAACCCTTTAGTGGCCTTTCCTTATGTTAAGATAGTGATAATGAACAATTGCTTGGATGAGAGAAAGTTAACGTTTCTTGTTGACAAAAGATTATTGTATGCTTATTTTAGCTAAGGTTATAAGTGTGAAGTAAGATTGAGGATGAGTTCTTGATATATGTCATGGTAAGTGGAAATTTTTTGTGGTTTTCTTGGGTAGTGCATAGAAGTCATTAGTGATAGAGGTTTGGAGGATATGAGGAAGATGCTTTTATGGGTGTTTGTTTAGAAGGGCATATGTTGTTATAATGATAGGCTTGAATGTCATGTTGGTATATAAATGGATGGATGCATTGTGCATTAGTGAATTCCTAATAATAGATTGAATTTAGTTGTTGAAGTGGTAAGACGAATTATTCTTGAGATAAGAAGTTGTGCAAGCAGGTAGTTCAGCTCAGACCTTAGTAGATAGAGCTATCAGTGCCCATGCAAATATTTTCAGTAGCCTCAAAGGAGGTGCAGTATCGTACTAGAAAGTATAGTTAAGTGTAAGCTTTCAGCATAATTCAGTCTATATATCCAGCAATTCAGTTTAGCAGTCAGACAGACAAGTTCCTAGTATTTTCTATCTTTCCATCTAGTCTTACTATATGAAGTTTCATGAGTATGGCCATTCCAAGAGGTAGCGTCCACCTAATTTGTGAATTCAGCTCAGTTCATCTATTATGTTTCAAGTTCAAATATTTAGTCATGATTCAGCCCATAAGTATCTTGTGCATCATCTCAGTCTTTCCTTAGTATTTCAGCCAAGTTAGTATCATTAGGGGGCTGAAGTAACCCAAGGGGGAGATGTATTGCCATATCCCGAGTATTTAGGTACAAAATATTTCATCATTTCTTCACAAAACAAGATCCAACTTGAATTAATGTTTGATCATCAGTTGACTCTCTTGTTTCTATCTCATCCTTATAACCATTCTCATGTCATTGCATGTATTCTTGAAATTAGTTTAGTTATGTGTCATGTTTCAGACTCACAAATGAAAGCATATTTCAAGGTATGCATGTTATGTATTTGATCTCAATTTTCTTAGTTCAGAACTCTCAGTCTAATCAGTCTCATTTAAGGATGAATGTTTCCAAGGGGGAGATAATATAACACCTCGTATTTTTGAACAAGAAATCAAACCATTGTATCTATGTGTGTAAAACTTTAATCCCATGATTTGTATGTTAATACAATTTTTATGATCTTTATACTAGTGTGTGAAGTGCTTTCGACGTGAAAAATCTTCATAAGAATCACTTGGAACAAATTTGAGCTAAGAGCATTTTATTCGTCCAAAGCTTGGCATTCGATTCTATAAGGGTCTACTTTGAACGTGTATAACTATTTATATATGTAGAATTTTTTGTCTTAAGACCCACCAAATTATAGATAATCAAATTAGTTTTCCAACGATACCAATTTCACCTTAATCTTATACCCGAGCAAAAAGTTATGGCCATGCAAAGGGGTGTGCGTTGCCTAACAATTACCTAAGGCCACTGGAATGGGTGTGCGATTGGTTATGCATCGTCCAACTTGGCTTAGGCGATTGACTGGGCACCGCCTAAGCCTTTTCCAAGTGCCAGAAATAGTTTGTTTTGACCTAGATGAAGGGTTTTGAAGTTATTTTACATCCCTAAACCATCCCTAATCACCTCAAAACGTTTTTATAAAGTATTAGATGCATAAACTCTCCTCTCTTAACCCTAAACAATCAGTAAGAAACTCAAAATCACTCTTTCATTCCCAAGAACATGATTTAAGCCTTTTCCACAAGAAATCAAGGAATTCAAGTTTCCAAACCAAGAATCCTTCCAGAAATCTTTCATTAAGGTATGTTAGATATTTATCCATGGGCACTTTTCACCCATGGAGTTCAAGAACCCAAATTTCAAGTTTAAAAGTATGATTTTTACATATTTTTATGAATTAAGTCCATGAACTTTCATGAATTTTGAATTTTATATCATTTTTATATGAAATTGTTGTTTTGATTAAACCCTATATGTTTGAATGGTGTTGTTCATTGATTTAAGCCTTAATTGGTGATTTAGTATAAAAATCATGCTACTACTACATATTAAAAACTATTCTCATGCTTAAGCCATGCATTGCAAGTGTTTGATGAAACGCCTCAAAGAATGAGTTTTGAGTATTGACAATATGTCATGTCCTCAAGGTTTTAGTATGATCTTCTTGTTTTTGCTAGCGAGACCTGGGGTTATGAATACCCAAAAACTTAGTTGTTTACATAATTTCAGTAGTTACAGAATAGTTCAGACAAACCATGAGCATATTCAGCCAGTTAGCTATCATGATCAGTTACTTGTCCAGTTAAGCTTAGTTCAGTCCCGTAATCAGTGTTAGTTCAGTTGGGAGTAGGATTTAACACCGATCGAACCCAATGATAGGAGAATTCCTGTTAGTACAGGGTTTGACCCTTAGTAACAATCTCTGAGTTACAGAACTACGTAACCAGCATAGGTTTGAGATGTCTTTCTGCTAGTTTAGTGTTGACACATATCTTATGAGTCTTTCTATTATTTTAGGGTTGACAAGATGTCTTCCTGCTAGATTTGAATTGACACAGCCATTGTTAGTACCCGTGTTATAGTACTAGCACCCTTCCAACTGGGGTCATAAGTTGGACCCCTATCATCTCAGATTTAGGGCATGTCAGTTAGATGATACCTCCTATAGTTTTAGTTTCGGTATTCAGTTCAGAACTCAATTTAGTTTTTCTTGACCATAGCATACAATTTATCAGTCATTTAGTTATCAGATTTTAGTATTTTAGTTTATAGACTATATCATAAATATGTTAAATGCTTGGTCTTGCATTTCCAGATTTTACAATTTTCACGCATTTATATTCAAAAATCTCATGCTAACCAGTCAGTCTTTTGCTTTAAGCAGGTTTACTAAGTTATCTCATATTATTTAGCTAGTTATTAATTCATGTTCAGATATCCCATGCCTGAGATACTGAACACTGAATCATTTGATACTAATAAATGAGTACTGGAGTTGAGATTAGTCTTATCTAGCGAGTGATCTTAAAAACTGATGATACTAAAACTAATTAACTGAATCTACTCATCTCAATGACTCAATTCTGAACTTTCTACTCTCGACTGACTGCATCAGAGATCAAACCTCTCTAACGGATGATTTCGGAATCTACTATCAATGATAACAAATAATCATGTTCAAATCTGACAACAAGAATACTCAACTAAATCTGAGACTGAGATCAAGCCTATCTAATGGGTGATCTCAGGATCTGATAATGAGATTATTCAACTGAATATGAGACTGAGATCAAGCCTATTTAATGGGTGATCTCAGGATCTGATAATGAGATTACTCAACTGAATTTGAGACTGATATCAAGCCTATCTGACGGGTGATCTCAGGATCTAATAATAAGATTACTCAACTAAATCTGAGGCTGAGATCAAGCCGATCTGATGGGTGATCTCAGGATCTAATAATGAGATTACTCAACTGAATCTGAGACTGAGATCAAGCCTATCTGATGGGTGATCTCAGGATCGGATAATGAGATTACTCAACTAAATCTGAGACTGAGATTAAGCCTATCTGACGGGTGATCTTGAGATCTTATTATAAGATTACTCAACTGAATATGAGACTGAGATCAAGCCTATCTGACGGGTGATCTCCAGATCTGATACTGAATAACTTTATATGGGATCAAGCCTATCTAACGAGTGGTCCATGAATCAATGGAACTATCTGAGTTCCTCACTGAGATAGATGACTGTATCTGATAGTCCATATTTCTGAAGATTGATGCTGAAACTACAACAATGGGAAGTAGTCACTTAACCGACATGCCCCAAATCTCAACTGGTGGGGTCCAACCTATAACTCCAGATGGAAGGGTGTCAATACCATGCCACAGGTAAAGACCTCTCTAGTCAAGCCTATCTGACGGGTGACCTTCTCAGGAAGACAAGCCTAAGGCATATAATAGTCAAGCCTATCTGATGGGTGACCAGCCTTTCCAAATGGGTGACTCCTACACCTATGCAGGCTACGCAGTTCTGGAGGTCAGGGATTGCTCCTAGTGACTCTGGCTCTCTAATGGGGAACTGCCATCCCTGCCCTCATTCGGTGCTAGCTCCTACTCTCAACTTAAAGACACTAACTGAACACAAACTAAGTAGAATCTGATACTGATCATGTTTCTCGAATGATCTGACTGAGTTAAGCTGAATTTACTTGGTTCCATATCAGCAGAATACTACTGAATCTCTTTATCTAACTGAATGACACTGAGCTTTGAATAGAGTACTCGATTACTACAGAGGTCAGAACTGAGCACTTGAATACTACTAGATCTGAGCTGGGTACAGAACTGAGGCTAGATTACTAGCGATACTAAGATTATGGCAATTACAGAGACTACTAAAATTTCTTAAATTTTGTATCTGTCTGAGAATATAAAGTTCTATAACTCACTGAGTTCTGAGAATCATGACTCGACTGGAATTATCATGAAAACTGACACGGGCTCTAGACAGCAGCTAAATTATCGGGTATAAATACTCCCAGGACTCGATGACATAAAAGTAAAACATAACCATTCTTGAATAATCAAGACCATGGACAATCATTCACCATCACAATCACTAAGACATCACTTCAAGCATTTAGGAATCCTAAACATGTAATAATATAGAGGGAGATGCTATTGGATCATACTCTATTCAACAAGGTATTGCATCAAATACGTGGCATCTATTAAAGTCTTAGCATGTATAAAAGAGCAGATAATTGGGGAATTTTATGCTATCATATCACAATTCATTCACTAAGGCTTTTCAACAAACACTTGGCATGCATGGGCTTGCACACAATTAGGGATTTCTAGTCAACATGCTATAATGGCTCTAATTTCTTCACATAAGCATTTTATTAAAAATATGGGGAGCATGCTTTGCTTAGGTAAAAATTTATACACTTAATTGACATGAACGCATCACTTAACAAGCAACTTGAAGAGGGTTTATCGTAAACATCACATGAATATCACATACTAGGGTCAAAGCTTGAAAACCTTGTAAACAAATATGAATCACAACTCAATAATAGCATGAACATCAATTTCAACTCACATGAATCATGAAAACTCATAAACATAAAATCTTTGAAATTTAGAAAAGGGTTCTTGAGCTTCTTGGATGAAAGGGACACAAGAATCAACATCTGCATACCTTAGAGAAACTCTTTCTTGAAAGCTCTTAGAGAGATTCTTGATTTCTTGATTTCTGTTGAAGAAGAAGGAAGGGTTTTGATTTTATAGAAACCCTAGCTCTTGTTCATGAACAACTTTGAGAGAAAACTAGTATTTCTAGGTTAAAATAAGGCCAAATCCCGTGTTAAGGAATATATATAGGGGTAGAAAAATGACCCTTTTTGCCTCTGGAATTACACTAAAAAATCCCGATTTTACATGCTAGCGCGACGCACCATAATCATTCCAGGTCACTAGAAATTGGAAAATCGAGAAATTACTTGATGGCGCGATGCGGTGGAAATCACGTTGCCACCTTGGTTGCAAACTGGAACGGCACCGCAACGCGGTGGAATCACGTTGGTGCACTGGAAATTAAAAATTCTGAAATTAAGCCTTGGCGTAATGTGCCATAATCACTGAGGCTCACTAGATTTTGACGATTGCCATTTTTGCTGGCTTCGCAATGCGCTAAAGTGCCAAGGTGGCACACTGTCTCGCTAAAATCGCTTTAACTCTTCACCCGAGTATCAGATTTAGGCAAATTTGGTATTGACAAAAAGCTTATTAAATTCTCTACATGACAAAAAGTCAATATTAGGGAAATTCTACATGGTTCAAAAGACTTCTCACTTGGGAAGACACTTCTCACCCTTTTAGGGCCAGATTAATAATTCATTAAACACATTCTAAGGCTCAGACTATGAGAGAATTTTCTGGGGTGTTACAATATCTCCCCCTTGGAAATATTCGTCCTCAAATGTCTCTTGATAGGCTAAGAATACTGATTGACTAAACTTACTCCAGGATTGATAACATCTGAAATATGACCATGCAACTGGAACTACTGATATTCTGAACTCTCACACTGGACATGCATATTAATGCATGGAATACTCGACTGAAGCTACTCATAAGCTGAATTCTCATAATGGACATGCATATCTGATGCATGGACTCATAGCAGAGTTGATCTCATGAATGCATGACTTAATACACTAAAAAAACTAAACTCTTTCTACTAAACATGCATATCTAATGCATGAATGTCTGACTGAACTGACTCTCGAAAGAATGACTGGCTATGCAATGACAACTGATATTAATTTCATAAAAAGAGTATGAACATGCTAATTAATGAGTCTAAGAACATGAGAGCATCGCAATATCATGGGGTATCTCCCCCTTGGGAATCTATGTCCCTCTACAAACACCTTGCTGAAATACTAGGGCGGTGCACGGGGCACCTACAATCTGGGTCATGATTGACCGACTTAGATCTGAAACTCATGCATGACTCTTGTTGACATAAAAGATCAAAATGGAAGAAAAGGATCTATCAATGCATATCACAAAGATGAAGGACTCATAACACACCCGTGTCTATATCAAGGAACCTATCCTGATCATGGAGAGCCTGAAATACATAGATACTATTCTGATGCTGACCACTATTGGCACCGAAAGGGACACTCTGCTGAAGAAACTCTCTACCCCTCTGAGCTAGCGCTTTACATTGTCACATCCTGTGTCCTGGATCACCATGCCCAAAGCACACATCACTACCGTTTCTACACACACCTAGGTGGCTCTTTCCATACTCTTCATAAAGCAGATTGGTACGAACACCACTAGCACTACTCAGGGCTTTGGGGTCTGGCACACCATCATAACTGACATCCCCAAACTTTGGTATGGGTATACTAGCTGAGGATAGAGCTGGGAATAAAAATCTCTGTCTATTCTGAGAACGACTACCACCTTAGGACCCTGCCTGAGAGAAACCATGTCTACCTATCCTGGCTCTCTTACTCACTCACTCTCTTTATTTTGCCTTATCTGCCTTAATCTGCTATGTATGCATCATCAGTCTAGCAAGGTCCATATCTCTATTGATCATAGAAGCCCTACACTCTTTCAACACTAACCCGAATACACCAATCACAAACTTATTCATACTCGCTCTAAGGTCAGCTATCAAGTCAAGAGCATACTTAGCTAATTGGTTAAACTTAAGGCAATACTCTTTCACTGTCATGGAGCCTTGCCTTAGGTTTATAAACTCTTCTACCTTATCCTCTCTCATATCTAGCAGGAAAAACATATCTAAGAAGGCACCCTAAAACTATTGCCAAGTCATGGGAGCTGCATCCTCCCCTCTACCCTTTTTCCACATTACTACCCAATCATGAGCAATATCCTTTAGCCTATAGAATGCTAAATCTACACTCTCCTCCTCAGAAACATGCGTAACCTGGGTGATCTTCTTTACCTCCTTAAGAAAAAGTTGTGGGTCCTCACCTACTACTGACCCATAGAACTCTGGCGGGTTCATTCTCATGAAATCTCTAATTCTGGTTGCAGCTGAACCCCCATATTACTAAGAGGGGGCCACAGCCCGATGGTTACCCTAAATATTATTCACAGCTTGGGCTAGCGCCTGAAAAGCTGCCCAAAACTCTACATATGACACATTCTCATTCTCAGGATCTACTGGCTGAGATAGTCGGTCATCAACCCTATGGGCATTATCTCTAGAGAAGGCATACTCTGTACATAGAAGAAAGAGGTGGATTAGATTGAGGATCAAATTGAGCTCATACTCACTCGCACGACATGAATACTTAAAGAAGGGAAACTGCTCCTAAAAACATCTTATAGCCTCTTTTACATAAGAGTGGTATGCAACACACCCATGCATAAGACTCTATTAGATGCGGTTTTTCAGACTCCCTAGGACAATATTGAACCTTAGGCTCTGATACCAAGTTTGTAATGACCCAATTTTCTAGAACCGGAACGTCACACGGTGCTAATGATCCTGAAGGAACACAAGCCAACCCTCTACTAATATCTATACCAGAACACTGCATAATATAGATAATAAATATAGAAACTGGCCATAAGGTTAAAAATATCTAAATATACTTAAAATTTAAAACTGAATATTGATACATCTGTTTGAAAAGCCTCTAAATTATCTGAACTATGGAGTTGATAGGACATGTCCCCAACTAACTCCATCTACTAAAAGTAAACCAAATCTGATACTATAATGATAAAAATAAGGATCATCCTCGACTGAAGAGGACTCACTGCTATGTCTACTACAGCTGACTGGGACTGACCTACTAACGGTACTTTGGATCTCATGCCTCTAAACCTATGGTGACAAATAAAACACCATAGCCCAAAAGTGTCAGTACGTGAATGTACCAAGTATGAAGATAAGGTAAGGCTAAATGCAAGGGCATATGCATGAATAATTACTTAACTGAATAATCATGAAAGTACTGAATGAGAACACATGCATGAATAGACGAACCATAACTGAAATCATCGTTACTCAGAATACTAAAACCCAGATACTACTTTACTGCCATCTAAACTCACTACTAATGCCTAAGATACTGAACACTGAATCATCTGATACTGATAATTGAGTACTGGAGTTGAGATCAGTCTTATCTAGCGAGTGATCTTGAAAACTAATGATACTGAAACTGATTAACTAAATTTACTTATATTAATGACTGAATTCTGAGCTTTCTACTCTCGACTGACTGCATCGGAGATCAAACCTCTCTAACGGATGATTTCAGAATCTACTATCAATGATAAAAAATAATCATGTTTGAATCTGACAACAAGAATACTCAACTAAATTTGAGACTGAGATCAAGCCTATCTGATGGGTAATCTCGGGATTTGATAATGAAATTACTCAACTGAATCTGAGACTGAGATCAAGCCTATCTGATGGGTGATCTCAGGATCTGATAATGAGATTACTCAACTGAATCTAAGACTAAGATCAAGCCTATTTAATAGGTGATCTCGGGATCTAATAATGAGATTACTCAACTGAATCTGAGACTTAGATTAAGCCTATCTGATGGGTGATCTTAGGATCTGATAATGAGATTACTAAACTAAATCTAAGACCGAGATCAAGCCTATTTGGCGGGTGATTTCAGTATCTGATAATGAGATTACTTAACTGAATATGAGACTGAGATTAAGCCTATCTGACGAGTAATCTCTAGATATGATACTGAATAACTTTATATAGGACTAAGCCTATCTGATGGGTTGTCCATGAATCAATGAAACTACCTAAGTTCCTCACTAAGATTGATAATTGTATCTAACATCCCTAATTTCTGAAGATTTATACTAAAATTGCAATTATGGGAAGTAGTCACTTAACCGATATGCCCTAAATCTCAACTGGTGAGGTCCAACTAATAACCCTATCTGAAAGGATGTCAATGCTGTGCCATGGGTAAAGACCTCTCTACTCAAGCCTATCTGACGGGTGACCCTCAAAGAAAGCCAAGCCTAAGGCATATAATAGTCAAGCCTATCTGACGGCTGATCAACCTTTCCTGACAGGTGACTCTTGCATCCTGTGCTGGCTACGCAGTTCTGGAGGTCAGGGATTGCTCCTAACAACTCTACCTCTCTGATGGGGAGCCGCATCCCTGCCCTCGCTCGGTGATAGCTCCTACTCCCAACTGAAATACTCTGAACTGATTCATAACTGAATACAAACTAAGTTGAATCTGAACTGATCATGTTTCTCGAATGATCTGACTACTGAATCTCGTTATCTAACTGAATGACACTAAGCTTTGAATAGAGTACTCAATTACTATAGAGGTCAGAACTGAACACTTGAATACTACTAGATCTGAGCTAGGCACAGAACTAAGGCTAGATTACTAGCGATACTGAGATTATGGAGATTATAGAGATTACTGAGATTCATAAATTTTGTATCTGTCTGAGAATATAGAGTTCTACAACTCTCTGAGTTCTGAGAATCATGGCTCGACTGGAATTATCATGAAATCTAACATGGGCTCAAAACAACAGCTTAAATTGTCGGGTATAAATACCCCCAGGACTCGATGACATAAAAGTAAAACATAACCATTCTTGAATAATCAAGACCATGGACAATCATTCACCATCACAATCACTAAAGCATTACTTCAAGCATATAGGGATCCGAAACGTGTAATAATATTGGGGGACATGCTATTGGATCATACTCTATTTAACAAGGTCTTGCATCAAACACTTGGCATGTATTAAAGTCTTAGCATGTATAAAATAGCAGATAATTGGGAAATTTCATGCTATCATGTTACAATTCATTCACTAAGGCTTTTCAACAAAAACTTGGCATGCATGGGCTTTGCACACAATTAGGGATTTCTAGTCAATATGCTATAATGGCTCTAATTTCTTCACAGAAGCATTTTATCAAACATGTAGGGAGAATGCTTTGCTTATTCAATAATTTCTACACTTAATTGACATGAACACATCACTTAACAAGCAACTTGAAGAGGGTTTATCATGAACATCACATGAATATCACATACTAGGGTCAAATCTTGAAAACCTTGTAAACAAATATGAATCACAACTCAATAATAGCATGAACATCAATTTCAACTCACATGAATCATGAAAACTCATAAACATAAAAGCTTTGAAATGTAGAAAAGGATTCTTAAGCTTCTTGGATAAAAGGGACATGACGCACCATAATCACGCCAATGCATTGGAAATTGGACAATCGGAAAACTGCTTGATGGCATGACGCAGTGGAAATTGCGTTGCCACCTTGGTTGCAAACTAGAACGGCACCGCGACGCGGTGGAATCGTTTTGGTGCACTGGAAATTGAGAATTCTAAAATTAAGCCTTGGCGCAATGCGCCATAATCACAGAGGCTTACTGGATTTTGACGATTGCCATTTTGGCTGGCTCCGTGACGCGCTAAAGTGCCAGGTGGCACACTATCTCTCTAAAATGACTCTAACTCTTTACCTGAGTGTTGGATTTAGGCAAATTTGCTATCGATGAAAAGCTTATTCAATTATCTACATGACAGAAAGTCGATATTAGAGAAATTCTACATAGGTCAAAATACTTCTCACTTGGAAAGACACTTCTCACCCTTTTAGGGCCAGATTAACACTTCACTGAATAGGCTTTAAGGCTCAAACTACGAGAGAATTTTACGGGATCTTACACCCATACATCTCAGCCTTACCTCATCTTGCATACAATATATTCAAAGTACTAATCACGTACTCATTTCTCGCGCTATGATGTTTAATATCATAGGTTCGGACACTCAGATTTCCAATCGTACTTAGACTATCTAAGGTATTATCAGCAGCAGTGGTGAGTCCTAATCCTTCGAGGACGAGTTACCTTATAGTCATTATTGTTAGTAGTTCAGTCATTTAGTCAGTTGGAGTTAGTTGGGGGCTTGTCCCATCAACTCCATAGTCAATTAGATTTAGAGGCTTTCAGACATTTTTCAGTCAGTTATTGCTTTTAACTTTTATCAGTCTTTAGGCAGTTGTTTTCAGTATTACGATTCAGTATTCTTTTCCATATTTGAAACCTTATAGCCTGTCCAACTAAATTCCGCACATGTTCTTTTGTTATCAGAATTCAGTGCTCAGAGCAAGTACCATTTCATTGGTTAGCTTGTGGTCTTTCGGGAAGGTATGCACCATGTGGCGTCCAGGGTGTACTCCTGGGGTGTTACACGGGATATATAACAATAAAATCAAACATATCAAAACTAAGACTCGATTCGTTCACTTTGTAGTATTTGTCCTTTTGTTTTCTACATGATTTATATGTGTTAATGTCAAATTTTACAACAAGAATTGTATAAATCAATATATTTAAAAATGATTTATGTACCTGCCGACATAATTCTTTAACAGCCCATCGGCAATCTATTCTGAATAGTCTTTGATCAACTTTGTTAGTTTTTATGGAGCCTCATCCGAGATGTTGAACCCTTCAAATGGGTAATTCTTCTGTTCTCCTAAACTGACAGGCTCCACTTTTTCTTCTTTTATCAAAGCAGTTGATAGATTATCAACTATGATATTATATTATTTAGCAGTAGCTTCTACTGTGACATCCACCTTGAAAGCCAGAATTGTTAACCTTAATCACAGATATACAATGGATTCTCTATTTATTGCATTAGATGGATCATCTGTTGATACAAATTTAAATGGGTAAAACAGAGTTGTATAATAGTTTTGAATAGATGATCCATCTGTTGTAACATATAACTCATCTGTTGGTACAAATTAAAATAGTATGAAGACCTGTTTGATTTACTAAAATAGACGGACATATGTCACAATAGATAACGCATCTGATGCAACAAGTTATATGACAGTTGCAACAGATGTATATTTATTTGTTTGATAATTTTCAACAGATGTATCATCTATTGAAACAGATATGTATCTATTTGTTTGTTAGAACAGATGATATACTTTCACTTCTTTCAACTCATGTTGCTCTCTTGTGGTCCTTGTACATTGATCAAAGGTGGAAGACAAAGATAGAGGAGTTGCAATTTTTTTTTATGCTTAATGATGCCTTGAAAATTTCTTTCCTTCTCCTCTTAGCCACCTTGATCTCTAGTGGAGTGTATGGATATGAAATCCTCTTTGATGGAATGACATCCCTCTTAGATTTCATTTCCTTTATAGAAGCAGTTAATGCACTAATAGCATTAATCACTCCAGCATGTTTCCCCTTGCAGTCTTGACATTTCATGTCAAACATTCGCTAGAAGTGGAAAAATCTGTATGACCTGTATGATCATAATCATAATGGTTTGTTGTTTCAAAAACTATAAGAGGAGCAACATTAGCCCCAACAGTAGAACCACTACCACTACCATCATCAACAATAACAAGTTCACCCTCTAAAATTATTTTTCTTGTGATGGTTGTTTCTCCAAATAATTCCTTTTTTATTCTATCAATGACCTTAGGGTCTGGTAAAGTTTGCACAGACTATAAAGTAAGAAAAAATGGCATCTTCAACTCTTGATTGATCAGAACAATCCACAGATAGACAATCTAAAATAAATCAGTACATATATTAGAATGATGATGAAATCATTTTAAAAATTCATTAATTAAAATAAAAATTTAATTAGAATTAGACTTACTGCTCCCTTTGGAGGGTTAAAGAGATCAAGAAATTTTGCATTTTTATCAGTTTTGGCCGACAACCATCTCAAGATTCTTGGACAGAAAACTTTTTCCTGGTAGTTTACTTGTTGTCTCAAATAAGGAATGACTTCATATGCCCAAGCCTATAAATAACGTCCATAAATCAAAAGCATTATTGAATAAAAAATGAATCATATCATAATAAAAAAAATATTTACTATGAAAACTCATGAAAAGCCATATAAGTTGATAGTCATTGGCGTTAACAGATTCAAAAAATATTTGATAATCATTTTGAAGCTTTCATAACCTCAAGGATAGCTGTAAAATGCCTCAAGATCCTCGGAGAGCTTTATCAAACCAAGTGGTATGTTGTTTTTAACGTCTCTCGCCCAAAGAATACTATGTACAAACCAAACCAAGAACAATGATTGCTTGTTCTTATTTGAAATTCTTTTACATTTCAACGCTTCTAGCAAATTTATGTTTTTGAAGCTTGGACCAACAAGGGACACCAGGTCATCAAGATCACTCAACTTGCCTTTGACTTTTTTCGGTGTGCGGGGTGCTTTTTGGGTTAGAATAGGTATAACTTGAGAAGGAAAAGGAGGATAACATTTTAATCTAGTAACTATTGCAAACTCCCTCTAACCAAAACAAACAGGCATACTAAAGTAATTTATCCACACCTCATCCATCTTATCTTTGTTTTCATACATAAATCCATACTTGAGAAAATCATATACCATTTTCATTTGGAAATAAGCATTGTTGTCCTCCAGCAAATCAAGATATTGCCCAAAGCAGTTGTCCCTGAAATAAGCTTCCAAATTTTTTTCTCAAAGTATTTTTCTGAATGTGTCAAAAGATTTTCCCATGGCTGACTTAACCATGAAATCACTCGTTAAATCTGTGGCACCATCGCACTGCATTCTCATAGGATAACTATCAATACTAAAAAATTTGACCAACTCTTTAGTGGAAGGGCTATTAGAATTTGGATCATCTCTTTTGAAACATTCCTCCTCCCTATGTTCATTATCTTCTGCTTCTAATTGAGATAACGCTTGTAAAGCAAGCTCATAGAGTGGTAGCTGCTTCACTTGTTTCTTTACTTGGACTTGATTCGATTTATTTTTGGGGGGAGCCGTATAATCTCAAAATAATAGGAACATAAAATAAATTATAATTGATTAATGGATCGTTAAAAAGGGATAATCGTATATCTGACATATACAACAGTAAAATAACAATTTCAATAGATCATACATCTATTGCACTAGGTAGGTTATCTATTGCAACATATAACTAACCTGTTGCAATGGATGAGTAATTTATTGCAACAATAAAAATAGATTACTCATCTATTAAAATAGATGACTGGTCTATTGCACTAGGTATATTACATGTTTCAATATATGACCAACCTGTTACAACAGATGAGTAATCCGTTGGAAATAATAAAAAAAGTCCACTCATCTATTGAAACATATCACTCCTTTGTTGCACCAGATAGGTTATCTGTTGCAATATATATCCAACCCATTTCAACGGATGAGTAATCCGTTAGAACAGTAAAACAGATCACTCATCTGTTGCACCAGGTAGATTTTTGTTGCAATATATAACTAACCTATTACGACGGATGAGAAATCCATTGAAAATAATAAAAATAGATCATTTATTTGTTGAAACAGATCACTCATCTATTGCTAAATGAGTTATCTGTTGGAACTATTATAAATTGTCAATATTATTTAGGTTTCTTCCAAATAGAAAAGTCGTCGTCTGTCGCAATAGATGAATGATCTGTTAGATTGTTTATCTGTTGTACCAAATTTTTATTATTACATTAGATTTTTTTCTGTTGTATCAGATTTTCATTTGTTGCATCAGATTTTCATCTATTGCATCAGATATTTTATTTGTTGCAACAAATGATTCATTTATTGTATCAGATAATTCATCTGTTGCAGAAAAAAAGTATCAAAATTTTGTTCAATAAAATAATAGCACGATCACCATTTAATATTAAATACACCATTTTTACCAAGAAAAATAACAAATCAACCCACAACACCAACACAACACACTCACTAAGAACATCAACGGTGACCAAAAATCACGAACATTGTTGTTTTGCATTTGTGCAAACACAAACAACAAAAATTAAACTTCAAAAAACTCAACAGACATGTACAAATTGAATTAATAGTTCGACTACAAGAACTACAATAACAACCAAAAATTATATTTCACACTAGAAAGAGTAGAGAAGAAATTACAGAAAATAGGATTTTCTTAAGTCCATATTTCAAATTTAAGTAAGAAATATTAAAATTATTAACCAATACTAGAAGAGCAGTTGGTTCTCTTTTTATTCATAACTAAAAAGACATAATTTTTTACTTGTGAAAGAAGAAATGGGACGACGAAGAACTCAAATTTGTTGTCGCCGGAGAACACTGTTGTCACGTCGATTGACGGTTGAAAGTTGAAAAGGAACTCGCCCAACTATTTTTCACCGGAGGTTGAAGTCGCCAAGGGTTGAAGGGAGAAATTTTGCAGAACTGTTGATTGAGGGAGAGAGAGAGGAGAGAGACGGTTGATGATTTGGAGAGGAGAGGGGTGTGGGTTGATTTGTATTTTTGAAAGTGGGTTGATTTGTATTTTTGAAAAGATTAGAAAGTTTTGAAAATATTAGTCAAGTCCACAATTAACTTAATCAAATTTTCTAATTATGTTTGACCCTTTATGTTGGTTAATATCACTAATCCTTCTTTCAAGACGTTCCTTCAATTTTTTGTAGTTACTTTGACTTTACTGTAACTTGTCTTAAAATCTATTGCAGTGTAGTGATCAAAGAAACTCATTTTGTGTAACCAATACTAAGTCTTTCATTTTCAACTAGTACTCTGCTTTAGTATATATATATATATATATATATATATATATATATCATGATGTTGCTACTTATACTCTAATAAAAAAGTGAGACTTTAGTAATAAGCAAGAAAGGCTCTTTTTTTTATTTTATATTCGGTTGGTTTAGTTGGCGAACAACATATTTTCATTCAACTTAAAATTCATATGACGAAAAGAAACTTTTAAGATTTTTATGTGAATATTTTAAAAAAAAATATATAGAAACTTCGGGAGGACTTTCTATACATGCTTTTAATGTACGTTTTATTTATATCATACGTCATAATGGATGATAAAAGAAACAATCGGCTCTGGAACTAAATTCACACATTCAAATTAAGTTAAGAGATCAAAGGCAAATTTTCTTTGACAAATAATAATACCGATTCTTGAAGTACTTCCAGACCCAAAAATATAATAATGCAAACGCCCAAGTCCATAATCTTGATTTAATTGTTTAGAAACAATTTGAGAAAGAAGATTTCTTTTAGATCATTTTTTATTAATGTCGTCAACATAGGTATCGTGAACCAAGTGATGTCACGTGACACCACTTAATATGGAGGTTTGAACCTTAGCCTAACTAACCACAATTTTGGCAAATATATATAAGAAAGATTACACCACTAAATATGAAGGTTTGAACCTCATTCTAAGCATATTTTTGGCAAATATAACTTCTAAGCTTAAAATTGTGGTCAAGTAGAATAGAAAATAAACCACGATATCTTGTAACTTCAAATATCACAAAATCAATTGGTTCAAGGCTATATTCTATATATTAGAAGAGCACTTCAACGTGTCTGTTTAGTGGTATTAAATATCGATTTGAGGGTACTAAAGTCATTTTACAAAATCATTTCACTAAGAGAAATTGTATTTTATTCTTTGTTGTTTGGACCTTCTCAAAAGTTTTGAAAAACATTCATATTTTTCTATTTAATTACACACCATGCATGCAATAAATGCTCCTTGAAGGATATGGTGGGACCAATTAACTTTTCTATTTGTCATAAATTATATGGCACGTGTCTCTTCCGTCTTTTTTCATTTCTATTTTCAAGAGAAAATATTTGATTGATGTATTTTTTTTTGTTAAAATGTAGTATTATTTTATTAGGTCAATATAAAATTGTTTAAATCCTAATAATTAATACACTTAATAAAAGTAGAAAAAAAATTTAAACTTTATTCAAATTTTATGTTAAAAATAAAATTTCCTTCTTTACTTGTTTATTTTATTAAAAAAAGAAAAAATTATTATTTTAGTTTGATACTATTTTTATCATTAAGTATGAAATACATAACCAAATTTAAATTTTAAAGTATATATAATAAAATTAATTTTGTAAAATAAATTTTTAATAAATATTCTTTTAAGATTTATATCAAAGTCAACATATACCAAATAAGAAAAAACGAAAGAATAACATCTAATAAGATTTTACTTTTGCAAAGAGTACATATACTTACATATTATAAGCATTTGATTAAATATACCATTTTTATGAGTTGTTTTTCAATTGAAATGTTTAATGTAAATTATCTATTAGATTGTACTCATTTTCACTACCTCAAACCCAGAATAATTTTTTAAATATTTCATTATGTTAAACTTAATATAAAAAGCACATTGTATTCATATAAATTTATTCTATCAATTTGATATCTTTTTAATTTATTTTTCTAAAATTAAAACCCTATCGAACTTATGATTTAAATTAAAGAAACTTAATAGCTAATCCGTACGATTATATCAGTTTGTAACATCCCTAGAATCAACTATAAAACTAAATAACACCTTTCCTCGATGATTACTATATTTATAGATTATTGAAAATTTTAAATTTAATTAGAACATCAATAGGTTATGTATATATTTAAATCAAAATAGATGATGTATATTTTATTTATATTTATTTAAATTATTATTTTGATAAAAATACATTATTAATTTTATTTTTTAAAATATTGAGCCTGTGCTAACATGGACCGTTAGAAAAGCTACTTTCAACAAGTTAGCTTGTAGGAATTGAATAAAAGATTAAGGGTATTTTAGTCACTTTATAAGATTATTTGTTTAAAGAATTTGTCTTTTGTGCTGCATTATTTGTATCTTATTAAAGTGTTAGAAAAAGTCCACTATCTTTCATTTAATTACAAATTGCAAACCAAAATTCACAAAAAATACCAAAAAAGCATTGCAAACTGCAAAATGTATGCGAGAAATACTCAAATCCTTCACAACATGTGAAGATTGCAGCAAAAAAATCTTCAAGTCCTAAGCTCCGATTCCATGTTAAGTTCATGAAAAATTTCCAGATTTGAGAGAAAAAAGTTGAGAGAAATAAAAAGTATCTTCATTAGTTAGCTCAAGTTGGTGCCTTCCTCTATATATACAAAGTGACAGTTGTTGTTTCTAGCTAACTTGCTAATTGTAACAAACTCTGACTAATACCTCTACTAATAATACTATCAACACATGTGTAAAATAATTATACTGTTATACACATTCAAGGTACATCTCTAAATTAGGATGAACACGTGTTTATTTATTGAGAGGCAATATGTAAGACAGTGTGGTATAACCTAGAAAAGTACATATCTCTTGAAGAATAAAATGATAAAAATACCCCTCTTTTGCAATTTATAGACAATAAGCACACATGTCGAATGTGTAGTTAATTAAAAAATATAAAATATTTGAATGACTGTCGAAATTATATCAGTGTCGGTTAAATTGAAATAGAAAAAAAAATTATAAATCACAATAATTAAAAACTTAAATTATTTTAAGGATTGATTATGTAAATTCTATTTGTATCACATAAATTAACAGAAAGAATAAGATAAATTGGGCTCGTGCTAGCACGGGCCGTTGATATCTTGTCTTATCTATAAATGTGATAATTAATATTGTTGTTCTCCTCTCTCTCTCTCTCTCTCTCTCTCTCTCTCTCTCTCTACACACACACACACACACACACATATATATATATATATGTATATACATATACATATAATAATTATAACTTGCAAAGATCAGAAAAATTGAAAAATATTAGTAAACTAATTTATGAGCATAGAGTTAATTTCTTTTCTAATTTCTCAATTCAAGTTCATCTTTGCAATCAGAAAAATGAAGAAGAAAGTCATCAAGTGGATCAATTATTTTAATCAAGTCTTTTTGTGTGTGATGAAAAATATATGATTTTATTTATAATTTCATGTGACGAGAATTCATGCTAGTTAAATTTGATGGTTTAAGCATAATTTTATACTAAATTAGGAAAAAAAAATTAGACTCATAAAATGAACACCGAGAATCAATTGATTCTCTCTCTATAGTTGATTCTTAGTATTGATTCTCAATTGACTAGAAAAGAGATTCTAAAAATAATTTGATCTTAATTCATAGCATTAACTTAATTTTTAACTTTATCAATAATTTTAATTTTAAATATATAAAATATGTTTGATATTTTCAAAAGCAATGGATAAAATTGTCTACAAAAAAAAAATTTAATTTACAAAAGATAATTAAGAAATACATCAGAACCATACTCAATTCATTAGAAATAAAATATAACTTTCCTCTCTTCTTCATCCCCGCGGTATTTGTACAAAACTCTTTCTCATGGAAAAATAAATTTTTAAAGATAAATACTAAAAAAGAAGAAATAAAATAATGAATTATTCGTGCAACAGAAAAAAGTTCTTCACGGTCAATATATATATTTTTCTTAAACTACTTTAAATAAAGTTCATAAAAAAATATTAATTTTGTTAAGGCTGTTTTCATTGAAAAAAATTAATTAAATAATTAATTTTGATTAAAAAATTAACAAAAGATAGTCAAATTAAAGTTTTTTGGTCTTCTGAGTAGCAAAGAAAACTATTAAAGCTTTTGGGTCTGGTACTTCATAAAGCATGAAGTACAAGAAATTTAATAAATAAAATAATTAAAGGATATTTAACGTTTATATTTTACAATTGCTTGATTAAATAATATATAAGTATGAAAAATAAAACATTATAATGTAAGATTCTAAAAATGATTTATCGATTAGTTAAATAATATGGGAATTTGAGTGGTTCAATTGATTAACTACCTAAACTTCACTTTTATTGGTTAATATTTAATTTTTTTATTTTTGTAATCTCCTCCCCATTTCCCTTTGACCTACTACCTATTAATTATTTTTAAAATAGTTAATTAAATAATTAAAATTATAATAAAAAACTTAATAGTAGCTTCTCATACTATGACACATGCACCAAGTGTAAAGGTCCATTTAGCAAGAAGAACATAAAGTAGCTTCATCTATATCAACCAAATGTTACAATATTATAGGATTAAGAAATTAATTAAATAATTACAAAATATAAAATCATGACATAAAAGTAATTAATTGAAAAGACTAAAATTAAGTTGAAAACTTTTGTGAGAACTACAAGTTTTTTGGTCTTGTGAGTAGCAAAGAAAACTATTAAAGCGTTTTGGTCTTGTACTTCATAAAGCATGACGTACAAGTAATTTAATAAATAAATAATTAAAGGATATTGAACGTTTATATTTTTCAATTGACTTGATTAAATAATATATAAGTATGAGAAATAAAACATTATAATGGAAGATTCTAAAAATGATTTATCGATTATTTAAACAATATGAGAATTTGAATTTTCAATTGATTAACTACCTAAAGTCCACTTTATTGGTAAATATTTGATTTTTTGCTTTGTAATCTCCTTCCTAATTCCCCTTGCCCAACTACCAATTATTTATTTTTAAAATAGTCAATTAAATAATTGAAATTACAATAGAAAACTTAATAATAATTTCTCATACTATGGCACATGCACCAAGTACAAAGGTTCATATAGCAAGAAAGAAGATAAAGTAGCTTCACCTATATCAACCAAATATCACAATAGTATAGGATTAAGAAATTAATTAAATTGTTATAAAAGATAAAATCATGACATAAAAGTAATTAATCGAAAAGATTAAAATTAAGTTGAAAACTTTTGTGAGGACTACCAAAATCCTTGGATTGTCTCTTATATATATATACAAGTTTTATAAGGCATGTGCTAAGACCGGGCCAATTTTTAAAAAATTTAATATCTTATATAATAATATAATTAAATATATAAAATAATTACAACTCACAAAGATCATAAATTAAAAAAAAAATATTTTTGTGAGTTTATGAACATATATTCTATAGCTATAAATTGAAATATATTTCTTCAGATATTTTTTAAGTCTTAATTTTATTCATAATTTCATGGGGCAATAATTTAAGTTAGTTAATAAGGTAATTTAAACTTAGTTTTACTTTAAATTAATGAAAAAAACAACAACTAATTTCATTAAAATGAACCTCAAAAATCTATTAGTTCTTTACATTTAGTTTAATTCCTAAGAATATTAATTCACAAGTAATCAAAAAAATATTTAAAAATAATATGCTCTTAATTAATACAACTATTGTCACGACCTGAGTCGAGACCCTAGCCGCGACGAGCATCCCGAACTATAAAGGCCCGAGTGCTCTTCACTTTCTGAACATCATACACATGTTCACACACCATAAAAGAGAATGCCGAAAAAACACATCGATACGGAATCATGGTCAAATAATATAATTAAAAGGGATCAACTCAACATGCAATTTATAACTTCTAACAACATTTAACAATAGTTTGTGAAATATCTAATACATAGGAACCAACATCATATCTAAAACTAGGACAAGGCCCCCAGTAGACCATAAATAGAAGAAACAACAGAAATCTGAAAATTGGGTCTTCCAAAATAGAGAAGGCTCACCAACTGCAACTTATTACACACAACCGATCTACTGCTGGCAAGGACCACGGGATTGTGCCTCAGATCCAGAGATACAGAGGGGCAATACATATGAATTGGTATGTGAAACAAATCCAAAATAATAGCATTTTTATTTCACAATATAGTTGAGAACATTTCGTAAAACATTACATATAAGATAAATAATCACATGGACATAATTTAGAATTTCAAATGTCTTCTTACAATCATAACTCAACACCTTGTTATTCTTCAAAGCTAATCAGTATACCCTACAAATCTGTACTTCCATGGGCTATAGCCTCCAATCCAAGTGTGACGCAAGAATTGGAGATTTTAATAAGTTGGTATACCCCCTTACAAGTATACCATGGCATAACCCTTACATAACGTCCACATTATTTTCCTTTCGGGATAATTCCCGTATCGACAACCACGATTTCCCAGCAATGAGCCCTTACACTCAAACACCTTCTTCGGGTAACCAATTAGCTCTTTTCAGCCCAATTTTAATTTTTCAAAATCATGTTTTATACTTTCAAAACGATCAATATTTATTTTATTAAGGGCATGTCATCATAAGGTATCGTCATACCCTAACTTGCAAGTCATTCATGTCGTATCAATTTCACAGCCCATCTCATTCAAAACTTGCAAATTACCACTAAAGATTTATAATATCACAAGAGAGTCATCATTTTGAAATCTCATGAAATCTTTTTGCAATTACTCTCCTTACATAATACTTAAGCATGCGGTGGTCATGTCAATTTATTTAATCACATGCAATTCTTCTTTTTAATGCAAGAGTATAGTTACAGCAAGAAAACTCCCTCTCATCATACCATAAAACATGTCAAACACCATGAGGTTAAAGACCTTACTTTTAAACCTTAGTTCATGCATTCAAAATCATTCATAATATAAATAGAAACTATATTTTGCAACAAAAGAGGGAAATTCATTGTTCATGCTCTCAATTTAAACATCCCAAACTATATACGTATATATATAAAGGGTAAAAATTTGATTACCACAAAAAGGGTTCAACATAGTACATATATTTTCATCAAAACGGTTTAATAACATGCTTTTTGAAACAATATTCAAAACCCTTTCTTGCAACATGATTATAAATTCTTAAACTTGATAAAAATCATAAAATCCATGCCCATGGAGTTTGAGGATAGTCCCACATACCTTACGTTCTTTAGTTCAAAGAAAGAAACCCTAGTCTTGACTCTTTTCTTGATGATCTTGACTTAGAAGGTGACTCCTTGATCTTTGAGAGAGAATTTAGGATTTTGATTTGAAGGGAATTGAGTAAACTTGGGCATACTATGCCTTAATTATGACTAAATTTTGTATTATGATTTAGTTATGATGAGGGGAAAAGACTAAATACCCTTCAGGACTCGAGGTTAAAATAAAATGAACTGACACTTGACGTATTCAGTGACGCATTGTGTCGCCTACTGACATGATTACCGGCGTGATGCATCGATATCACATCGAGCCATTGGTTTGGGCATCACGATTACCGATGTGACGCATCGATATCGCATCGAGCCACTGGTTTTCTTACCCAAATACGTCCCAAACATTTTCTGAAAAATTTGGAACCTTCTTGAGATACCCGCTTTCACCCTCGAACATAATTCAACTTATAAATCTGTATCTCGGGGTCGGGAAGATTGATTTTGAATTCATTGAAGTCTAAGAGCTTAAAATAAGTTTAAGTCATTTCAACACTTAGAAAGTTTCAAGTTGTTGGCACTAAAGCATAGTACTAAATGTGGTATTAAGACAAGAACGCTATAGGGCGTCACATTATCCCCCCATGGGATCATTCGTCCCCGAATGATAGCTTGGGACACAGACAAGCATGATTTTGGGCATAATAAAGAAAAGATAGGGTGATAGAAAGTAGTATAGGATTTATACCTTCTATGTCATCATCCATGGTTTCAAAGAGATTTGGGTATCTTGCTTGCATGTTATCTTCTGACTCCCAAGTAGCTTCCTCAGTTTTTTGATTCCTCCACAACACCTAAACTGAAACTATCTCCTTACTTCTCAATCTACTAACTTGACGATCGAAGATAAAAATGGGTTCTTCTTCATATGAAAGATAATCCTTCACATTGATCTCTTCTACAAGCGACACTAAGAAATGATCTCCAATGAACTTTTCAGCATGGAACACTGGATGAACAGAAACTAAACTTGCAGGTAATTCTAACTCATAGGAAACCCTACCTATCTTCCTCACAATCTTATATGGTCCTATATAGTGAGGACTAAGCTTCCCTTTCTTTCCAAATCGTATGACTCCCTTCAGAAGGGAGACCTTTAGAAACACCCAATCACCAACCTCAAATTCCAACTCCTTTCTCCTAACATAGGCATATGACTTTTGGTGACTCTGAGCTATCTTAAGTCATTCTCTAATGATATTTACCTTCTCCATTACCTGATGAATAAGGCCAGGCCCAAATAATCAGGTTTTACCCACTTCATACCACCAAATTGGTGATCTACATCTCTTCCTATAGAGTGCTTCAAAAGGAGCCATCTAAATACTGGCATGATAGCTATTGTTGTAAGTGAATTCTATGAATGAAAAATGATCCATCCAACTATCTTTGAAGTCAAATATGCAGGATCTTAACATGTCTTCAAGTATCTAAATGGTGCATTCAACCTGCCCATTAGTCTGAGGGTGGAAAGCAGTACTTAAGTTCACTTGGGTACCTAAACCCTTCTGAAAGGACCGCAAAAACTGTGAAGAGAATTGTGTACCTCAATCAGATATAATAGATATTGGTGCCCCATGCAAGCAAACTATTTCCTAAATGTACAGCTTGGCATAATCATCTCCCGAATAGTTAGTCCTCACAGGCAGAAAGTGGGCTAACATGGTCATCCGATTTATAATCACCCAAATGGAATCATATTGGTTTTGGGACCTCGAAATCCCTATAATGAAATCCATATTGATCATCTCCCATTTCCACATAGGCAAGGCTATTTCTTGGGAAGTACCATCAGGTGTCAAATGCTCTACTTTGACTTGTTGACAACACAAACACTTAGAAACAAAGTTAGCAACATCACGATTTATATTGTTCCACTAATATATAGCCTTAATATCATGGTACATTTTGGTAGAGCCTGGGTGAACAACATACCTTGAAGTGTGAGCTTCATCGAGAATTCTTTCTCGCAACCTATCTATATTCGGCACACACAGTCTACCTTGATACCTCAAAATCCCATCACCAATTTCAAATACCACTACCTTCTGTTGACCCATACTATTCTTAATCTACAACAAGATAGGGTCTTTGGCCTGCTTCTTCTTAACCTCGATACATTAGAAGGATTTAGCTATCTCATGAATAATTACTCCTCCATCTTCAGAATCCATAAGTAGAACCCCGAGATTTGCAAGCCGGTGAATATCTTTCTCCATCTCCCTTTTTTCTTTCTTAATATGGGAAAGACTGCCCATTGACAACCTATAAAGGGCGTCGGCCACTACATTGTCTTTGTCAGGATGATAATGCAGGATCATGTCATAATCTTTTAACAACTCCAACCATCGCCTCTGCCTGAGATTTAATTCTTTCTACAAGAAAACATACTTTAAACTTTTGTGGTCGGTGAATATATCAACATGCACTCCATAAAGATAGTGTCGCTAGATCTTAAGGGCAAACACCACAGCCGCTAACTCTAAGTCATGGGTAGGATAATTATTTTCTTGCACCTTCAAATGCCTAGAAGCATAGGCCACTACTTTACCATATTGCATAAGCACGCACCCAAGCCACACCCGAGACGCATCACAATACACTACAAAACCTTTCGTACCATCAAGAAGAGTCAAAAATGGCGCGGTAGTCAACTTATCTTTTAGTTTCTCAAAACTACTCTCACATGAGTTGGTCCACAAAAATTTTACCTTCTTCTGAGTCAATTTAGTAAGAGGAGCAGCTATGGAGGAAAAGCTCTCTACAAATCTTTTGTAATACCCTGCCAAACCCAAGAAGCTCTGGATATCGGTTGGAGTCGTGGGTCTGGGCCATTTTCTCACTGCCTCAACCTTTTAGGGGTCAACCTAAATCCCCTCACTAGAAATAATATGCCCCAAGAAAGTGATGGCACAAAGCTAGGATTCACATTTGGAAAACTTTGCATATAACTAATGATCTTTGAGGGTATGAAGGATGATTGATAGGTGATTGGCATGATCCTCCTCATTCTTAGTGTATACTAAAATATTATCGATGAAAACTATCATAAATAGATCCAAAACCTGATGGAACACCCTATTCATTAGATCCATAAAAGCTGTAGGAGCATTGGTTAGTCCAAAAGACATAACTAAGAATTCATAATGATCGTATTGGGTTCAAAAAGCTATTTTGGGAATGTCAGCCTCCCTAACCTTCAAATGGTGATAACCCAAACAAAGGTTTATCTTAGAGAAATATTTGGCACCCTAAAATTGGTCAAACAGATCATCAATTCTAAGAAAAGGGTATTTGTTTTTAACGGTGACCTTATTCAACAGACGGTAGTCTATACACATACAGAGGGAGCCATCTTTCTTATGTATGAAAAGTACAGGTGCACCCCAAAGAGAAATACTAGGAAGGATAAAGCCTTTATCTAGAAGATCTTTCAGTTTCTCTTTTAACTTTTTCAATTATACAGGAGCCATTCTGTATGGCAGAATAGAAGTAGGACAGGTTTCTGGCAATATATCAATGCCAAAATCTATCTCCCTATTAGGTGGTATCCCTGGGAGGTCATTGGGAATGATTTATGGGTATTCATTAACCACAGCGACAGACTGGAGAAAGAGACTTTTGGTGTTAGAATCTTTGACCCAAACAAGAGGATACAGATAGCCCTTAGAGATAAGTTGTGGGCTTTAAGATAAATATGAACTTCCCCCTAGGTACTAAAGAATACCCCTCCCGCTCAAGTATTGGTTCATTCAGAAAGGAGAAAGTGACTCTCGGATTTCTACAATCTAGTCTGGCATAACACGAATGTAGTCAATCCATCCCCAAGATAGCATCAAAATCAACCATATCAAGATCTACAAGGTCTTTCATAGTATCACGATCACAAATGGACACAACGCAGTTGCTATATACCCTCCTAGCCATAATAGAGTCGCCAACAGGAGTAGAAATAGATAAAGGTCTCGAAATAATTTTGGGCTTAAAATCAAAACTGACTGCCACATATGGGGTCACATAAGACAACGTAGAACCTGGGTCAAGCAACACATACATATTTTGGGAAAATATTTACAACATACCCATAAAAATATCTGGCAAAGCCTCTATATCCTGGAAGTTAGACAAAGCATATAACTAGTTGCAACTACCCTCGGTAGCTGAAGTAGTACCCTTGGGTGGTGGTGGTGGTGCTAAGGAATTTGTTTGGGACTTAGCACCCCCAGTATTTTCTCTAATAGTAGGGAAATACCTCTTGAAGTGACCTATCTTCCCATAAGAATAACACACGTGTTCACTATAGATGCATCTTCCCAGATAGTTCTTTCCATAAGTACCACAATGAGGATGATGCCTAAACGACTGGGTCACACTTTCTTATTATTGAGCACCCTGCACTCAGGGCCCATTGTTAGGATGAAAATTCTTAAATCGTCGATCAACAGGAGGTCTAGGCACTGGGGCGCTAGCTAAGACTGAGCATTACTCAAAAACTTCTTTTTAGTTCACCTGTTTCCCCAATTACCACCCTATTGTTAACTATTATTTTGGTCCACAGATCTCGCCCTTTTAGTCTGTCTATCTTTTTCTCTTTCTTCAACAGCCCTCTTTTTTTGTTCCTCCATGTATTGCACGTGAACAAAAATCCATATCTCTATTCAGCATTTCCCCTTTGCATTCTAACACTAAGTCATCTGAGAGACCGAATGCAAACATCCTCATGCGGTCTCTCATGTTACCTACCAATTCTGAGGCATAGCAGGATAAATGATTGAACTTCATTGTGTATTCTTTGACATTTATCTTCCCCTATTTCAAGTTCACAAATTCTTCTGCCTTCGATTCCCTCAATTTATGAGGAAAGAATTAATCTTGAAAAGCTTCCACAAAATCACCCCACACAGAAGGTTCAGAATCACTACCCTTTGAATTCTCCCACTTATTGTACCACTGCATTGCCATATCTTTCAGTTGATATGCCACCAACTCTATACCTTCAACCTTGTTCACGTTTATAACTCTAAAAATCTTCTCCAACTCATCAATGAACCTTTGGGGGTCCTCCTCAACTTTCATACCAGTGAACATAGGTAGGTTCAGTCTCATGAATTGACCAACCCGAGTAATCTCAGATGAACCCAACATAGAACCCACATCTTCAGATTGACCGGTCTACGAGGTTACCAGTTGTGCAATCATATGAATGGACTACAAGAACTCAGCATTTGAAACCTCCCTCTGAAGGGGATGAGAACGGTTAACATTGGTATGTGAAGCCCGAGAAGGACTGGTCGGGACTGGAGGAACTCTCAAAGTAGGAACAAACTCTGGGGTGCGAGCTCTGTTAAGGGGCCATATACCATAGGTAGGACAGATCTCTTCAACTTGGGTATTCTATTCATTGGATCAACGAGGAGGCATGTTGACTTTTTGAAATACAAAAAATCACTAATTAGAGGACATACAGACTCTATAGCATGAACTAAATCATGAAAGAAGAGAGACATTCCTAAATGCCTTGTAGCCTCTCGTTTATAAGTATGGCACGCTACACACCCATAGATAGGACTCTATCTGATGCTATTTTACAGACATCTTAGGACTATGAACTGTGCTCTAATACCAAGTTTTTCATGACCTAAGTTGAGACCCTGGCCGCGATGAGCATCCTGAACCATGAAGGTCTGAATTTCCTTCACTTTCTGGACATCATACATATGTTCACATACCATAAAAGACAATGCCAAAAAACACATCGATACAGAATCATGGTTAAATAATTGTAAGACCCCGTAAAATTTCTAATCTTAATTTATCCTTTTAGGCTTATCAAAGGGTCTCTGACTTAGAAAATTCTAGCTAAGTTCCCAGACTTAGTTTATTTTTGGCCTTAAAAAGTTGGCAATCTCATTTTGTGACCTTAATATCCCTTAATAGTCTATATTTTTGTTGATTCATGATCAGAGAGGTCAATAGGTGTTCTTGGACAAGTTTTAGATTTTTTAGAACTCGTTTAGACCACGTTTGGCATCCCAAAATAATGGACCAATGCAATATTGGAATTCCGCATCGCCTATCATGTTAGTTAACATTATTGCAAGGACTGCCAGTAAAAATAAATAAGGCTTGGTACGATCAAGGCGTGACACATCTGGTATCACGTCGATGCCATCAATGCGTTGTGTTGCCAATCACGTCGATGCCCAGTTTTTAGTCATTAAATGTCCGCATCTTTAAGGACAAAAGGGTCAATTTCCCACCCCTATATAAGCATATAACACGAGATTCAGCTAGGTTTTCACCAAAATATAGTTGTTTCACTCAAATTTCCTTAAGAACAAGTCTAGGGTTTTTAATTAAAGGTTTTAATCCAGGAGATTCCACCGTTAATTGTCAAGAACTTCCATCTAAGGCATGGAAAGTGTTGATTCATGAGTTACTTTCACCCATGAAGCTCAAGAAACCCTTTCAAAAATATAAATTTTGAATTCCATGTTATGAATTGAATCATATCCATGTTTACGTTGTTGTATGATTACCAAGTTGAAATCTTTAATACATAAAATGAAATTATGTTAGCATGTGATTGGAATTCTTGTATTTGAAGTGAAATATTGTCATGATGTATTATTTTAATGATCATGCCTAAGCCTAAAGTTATACATGCAAGGTGTTTACTAAAATGCCTAAGAGAATAAGAATTATGCTTTATGACTCAATTGTGACCAAATTGATGAATCCATTCTTTAATCTTATGTTCACAATGACCTCCATGTTATTGTTATGCATTGTAATAGTTTGTTGGAATGCTCATGAGAGTAGACTTACGAAATTATGACATATTTATATGTATTCCTATTCATGTGTAAGCTTATGACATACAAATACTTCATGAAAATCCCCAATATTTGTACTATGAATTGTTGACTATGGTCATGTGTTCATGAAGTGTCATGTACTCGATAATTTAGTTGTGTACCTAGAGCCAGTGTCATTTTCATGATAACTTCAATCATATCATGATTAGTAGTATTCTCAGTTAGTTTAAGAACACAATGGAATTCAGTTAGTTACATGACTCAGGAAAACTTAGTAATCTCATAAACTCAGTCAGTTAACAGAATTTAGTAATATTCTGTCAGTCCACTGAATTCAGTGAACTTTGTCTAATTTATCTTAGTATAATCAGTTCAATGTCTATTTAGTTAGGAGTAGGATTCAGCACCGAGCGAATCCAAGGATGAGGGCACACACTGACAGTAGAGGGTGTGATCCTTAAAAGTAATCCTTGCATTCCAGAACTATGTAGCCATCATAGGATTGAGACATCAACACTGACAGTTGAGGGTTGACGAGGTGGTTTAACCTGACAGATGTGGGTCCCACTATTCCCCTTTGGGGACACTACCAGATAAGGGTCACTCACAGCTTTTCCTTACTAGTGGCGTGGTATTGATGCTCTTCCAATTAAGGTTACAGATTGAACCCCAACTCTATACAGAAAAGGGGCATGTCAATTAGATGACTACTTCCCATAGTCTCAGTCTTAGTCTAAATAAAAGAACTCAGATAGTTCTATAGATTCAGGACTGTCAGATACAACCACTCAGTCCAGTATGAAACTCAGCTAGTTACATTAGAATCAGGACTGTCAGAAACAGTCATTCAATTAACAATATATCAGTTACATGAAACTTATGTTATCAATATTCAGACTCAGTAGTCATTATTATCATGATCTGATTTACAGTTACATATTCATATATGTATTCTCAACTTCATATTATTAGTCAGTTATTATTGTTATTGCATATGAGCCTCATGCATTCAGCCTACCTCACTTTGCATACTAGTACAGTGATTTAGCCAGCAGTAGTAGATTTCTAGTGAGTCCTCATCATTCGAGGATAGCATGATTATTTCAGTTTTAGTAGACGGAGTAAGTTGGGTTCATGTCCCATCAACTCTACAGTTTTCAGACAATTTAGAGGCTTTTAGACTAGCATGTTCAGATAGTTTATTTTAGTTTTGGTATTGATATATCGTATTTCCAGATGTTATGTTTTATCATATATTTGAACCTTATGGCCTTTAAGCCCTTTTATTTCGCATTTATATAGTATATTATGCAGTGCTCAGTTACAGATATCAGTCATAGGTTAGCTTGTGGTACTTTGGGATTACTAGCACTACGTAGCATTTTGGGTATCAGATTCAGGGCGTTCAAACTTGTATCAGAGCCTAAGGTTCAATAGTTTCCTAGGAAGTCTAAAAATCCACATCTAGTAAAATCTTGTGCATGGGTGTATTGCGTGCCATATTTATGTACAGAAGGCTATAAGATGTTTTAGGAACAGTTTCCTTTCTTTCTGTATTCATTTTGTGCTAGTGAGCATGAGCTCAAATTTAACTGTCAGTTTAATTCATTTCTCCCTTTTTTCTTATAGAACATGCCTCCCAAAAGAAGAAATGGAAATCAGTCAGCCCCTCAGCCCATGAAACGGAAATCAGTCAGCCCCTCAGCCCGTCCAAGGGAACATGTTTCTCATATAAAGTTCATAGTTGCATTCACTACTCCTGCTAATTAGTTGCTGCCCAGATTGAATGAAAAGCTGTAGATTCAGCCAACCCAATGGCTAATTCATCTACAACTAGGATTCCGGACTATATTCGAATGAATCCTCCATCCTTCTTTGGGTCTAAGTCAGATGAGGACCCTCAGGAATTCCTTGATCAGGTTTAGAAGGTTACAGATATCATGGGGGTTACCACTTGTGAGAGTGCGAAGCTAGCTGTATATTAATTGCAGGATGTTGCTCACACATGGTTCAAATAGTGGATGGCAGAGAGGTCTATAGATGCAGGGCCTATTGAGTGGGAGAAGTTTTCCACTACATTTCTAGATAGATTCTTTCCCATAGAGATGAGAGAAGCTAAGGTGTTAGAACTTATCAACCTCAGGCAGGGTAACATGACAATGAAAGATTATTCTCTTAAGTTTAATCAATTAGCTAAATATGTTTCTCATGTAGTGGCAGAAAGTAGGGCTAAGATGAGTAATTTTATTTTTGGAGTGAATGATAGTGTGGTCAATGAGTGAAGGTCTGGGATTTTTATTAGTGAGATGGACATATCTAGGCTTATGATCCATGCTCAACAGATAGAAGAGAAGAAGGTTAAAATAAGAGAGAAGCAGAATAAGAGAGCAAGGATAGGTAATTTCAACTTTCCTCAGCCTAAGTCAGAGGGTGGGAATCGTTCTTAGTTCCACCTAAAGTCATCCATTCCCGATCCTTCCTCAGCCAGTGCTCTAGCGCCAAAATTCAGAGATGACAATAGGGATAGTGCATCAGGCCCTAAACCGCAGGGCATTGTTAGCAATACCCGCACTCATCCTCTTTGTTACACTTGTGGTAGAACGATCAGGGTATTTACAAAGCTGGCAGTGACATTTATTTCAGATGTGGCAAGCCAGGCCACAGGGTCAGAGATTGTCCCCAATTAGGCTTTCAAGGCCAGCGTAACCATTTATTAGCTAAGTTTGGTCGCCCAAACCAGCAGGGTGCCACTTCCAGCACGACCAGTGGGCAACACCCAAATACACTTTATGTTCTTTAGTCCCGACAGGATCAGGAAAATTCTCCTGATTTAGTTACTGGTACATTATAGATCTTTCACTTGCATGTTTTTGTTTTTCTAGATTCAGGAGCTTCTTTGTCTTTTATTACTCCTTATATAGCAGTTGATTTTGGAGTTAGTCCCAAAATTCTAACAAATCCCTTTTCAGTCTCTATCCCAGTGGGTAAAACTATTATAGCCTGGTAGGTATACAGAAACTGTCCGGTTATGATATCCCAGAAAGTCACTGCAGAAAACTTAGTCAAATTAGAGATGACTGATTTTGATGTAATTCTCGACATGGATTGGCTTCATTACTGCTATGCCACAGTCGACTGCAAAAATATAATTGTCCAATTTTAGTTTCTGAATAAACCCTTCTTAGAGTGGAGGGGTATTACTTCAGCCTTCAGAGGTCAACTTGTTTCTTACATTCGGGCACGAAAAATGATATCTTAGGGATGTTTCTATCATCTTGTTTGAGTTAAGGACACTAGTTCTAAAACTCCCAATCTTGAATCATTTCCATTAGTGAATGAATATTCAGATGTCTTTCCCAAAGATGTTCCAGGAATTCCTCCAGAAAGGGAAATAGACTTCGGTGTTGATCTTCTTCCAGATTCTTAGTCTATATCTATTCCACCATATAGAATAGTACCAGCAGAACTCAGAGAATTGAAAGAGCAGTTGAAGTATCTCCTAGACAAGGGGTTCATCAGACCCAGTATTTCCTCATAGGGTGCACTAGTTCTATTCGTGCAAAAGAAATATGGTTCTCTCAGAATG
Organism: Capsicum annuum; assembly: GCF_002878395.1. NCBI lineage: Eukaryota > Viridiplantae > Streptophyta > Magnoliopsida > Solanales > Solanaceae > Capsicum > Capsicum annuum. The sequence goes on along the minus strand of NC_061114.1, from coordinate 16,645,947 downwards.
TGCATAGACTACCATTAGCACAATAAGCTCACAGTCAAGAACAAGTATCCACTTCCTAAAATCGATGACTTGTTTGACCAACTCTAGGGTGACAGTTATTTCTCTAAGATAGACCTCAGATCAGGCTATCATTAGCTCAGAGTCAAAGAAAGTGATATTTTGAAAATAGCTTTCCAAACTCAGTATGGACACTTCGAATTCTTAGTCATGTCCTTTGGTCTTACCAATTCCCCAGTGGCCTTTATGGACTTTATGAACCGAGTGTTCAAGAAGTACTTAGACATGTTCGTCATAGTCTTCATAGATGATATCCTTGTAAACTCCTGCAGTGAGTGTGATCATGCAAAACATCTAAGAATAGTGTTGCAGACTCTCAAAAATCATCACCTGTTCACTAAATTCAGCAAATTTGAATTTTAGATAAGGTCAGTAGCCTTCCTTGGTCATATCATTTTCGGTGATGGAATTAGAGTTGATCCTCAAAAGACTGAAGCAGTAAGAAACTGGCCTTGCCCTATCTCTCCATCAGATATCAAGAGTTTCTTAGGTTTGGCTGGCTATTGCAGATGGTTTATTGAGGGACTTTCTTCTATTGCATCCCCTATGTCTAGACTGACTCAGAAGAAAGTTAAGTTTCAGTGGTTAGATCCTTACGAGGAGAGTTTTTAGGAGTTCAAGACTCAACTCACCTCAGCTCTAGTTTTGGATCTTCCAGACGATTTAGATGGGTTCATTATGTACTGTGATGCATCCAGAACAAGTTTAGGTTATGTCCTCATGCAGCATGGTAGGGTCATAGCCTACTCCTCCAGATAGCTTAAACCCCATGAGAAGAATTATCTGACTCATGATCTTAAGTTAGCAACCATAGTTTTTACCTTAAAGAATTGGAGGCATTATTTATATGGGGTACATATAGATGTGTTCACGGATCACAAAAGCCTTCAGTACGTATTCTCGCAGAAATATCTTAACCTTCGTCAGAGAATGTGGTTAGAGCTCTTGAAAGATTATGACATGAGTGTCCTTTATCATCTGGGAAAGGTCAATGTAGTGGCTGATTCTCTCAGTAATTGTCTATGGGTCTTATGTTAAGGACAGTAAAAAGAAATTAACTCAGGAAGTTCACCAGCTTGCCAGACTAGGTGTCCACTTAGTTGACTCAGCAGAAGGTAGTATATGGGTTCAGAACATTTCAAAATCATCTTTTCATCAGCATGATTCAATTTGGGTTATTATAGACAGGATGACAAAATCAGCTCATTTTCTTCCAGTCTATACCTCTTATTCAGCCGAGGATTATTCCAAACTCTATATCAGTGAGTTGGTAATATTACACGGTGTCCCATTGTCTATTATCTTAGATAGAGGTACCCAGTTCACCTCTCATTTCTGGAAGGCATTGGAAAATGGTCTAGGTACTCTAGTTCACCTCAGTACAGTCTTCCATTCCCATACAGATGGTTAAGAAAAAAGGAGCATCCAAACTTTGAAAGATATGCTATGAGTGTGTGCAATTGATTTCAAGAGTAGTTGGGGTGACCACTTGCCTTTGATTGAGTTTAAATACAACAACAACTATCATTCCAGTATTAAGATGTCTCCATTTGAAACTCTCTATGGTAGGAGATGCAGATCTCCAATCGATTGGTTCGAAGTGGGTGAGGCCATAGTAATAGGGCCTGACTTGGTATGACATACCATAGAGAAAGTCCAGTTGATTAGAGAAAGGCTTAAGACAACTCAGAGCTAAAAGAAATCATACACAGATGTGCGTAGGAAAGATCTCGAGTTTGAGATTGGTGATCATGTTTATTTAAAAATCTCTCTTATTGAGGGAGTGAAGCGGTTTGACAAGAAGGGAAAGTTCAGTCCCCGATATGTCGGTCTCTTCAAAATTCTCAGTCGCTTTGGCAAGGTAGCTTATAAGCTTGAATTGCCTTCAGATCTAGCCTCAGTCCATCCAATATTTCATGTCGCCTTGCTTAAGAAATACATAGGTGACCCAGCTGTTGTAGTCCCTATAGAGGGTATAGATATTCTGAAAAACCTCTCTTATGAAGAGATTCCCATTGAAATCCTTACCAGAGTCGCAGACTGAGGAACAAAGAAGTTCCTCTAGTCAAAGTTCTTTGGCGGAATCAATCCGTTGAGAGAGCTACTTAGGAAATAGAAGCAAATATGTGGACCAAGTACCCTTACCTTTTTTTCCGCAAACTCAGACTCATCCCAAGGTAATAGCTTTCCTTAAAGCTTATTCATTTCATGTTCAAATTTTAGTTACAACTTGGTATTCAGTTTCATCCACTAATTCCCATTATAAACTTGGTATCAACTACCAATGCATATTCAGTCATGTGTTTATGTATCATGTCAGTCATGTGTTCGTGCATCAGATGTGCATGGACAAGTGAATCAGTACTCCCAGTCATGCATCCATGTATTATCTCAGTCATGAAATCATACATCAGATATGCATGCTCAATATGAATCTCAGTAAATCAGTAATGTCGGTCATGTAATCATGTTTCAGTTGTTCGTGATCAGTATATACTTCAGCTTCTCATTTCTCCCATCTCAGTTAGTCTCATTCGAGAATGAATGTTTCAAAGGGGGAGATATTGTAAGACCCCGCAAAATTTCAAAGCTTAATTCATCCTTTTAGGCTCGTCAAGGGGTCTAAGACTTAGAAAATTTTAGCTAAGTTCCAAGACTTAGTTTATTTTTGGTCTTCAAAATTTGGCAATCTCATTTTGTGACCTTCATGTCCCTTAATGGTTCATATTTTTGTTGATTTTTGATCAGAGAGGTCAATAGGTGTTCCCGGATGAGTTTTAATTTTTTTGAAACTCATTTAGACCACATTTGGTGTTCCAAAATATTGGACCAACGCGATCTTGGCGCGCTGCACCGCCTATTGGTTAACATTGTTGTAGGGACTACAAGTAAAAACAACTGAGGCTTGGCGCGATTAAGATGCGACGCATCTGGTATCACATCGAAGCCATCGTTGCACCGCGCTGCATCGCCAAACGCGTTGATGCTCTATTTTCAGTCATTAAATATCTATGTCTTTAAAGGCAAAAGGGTCAATTTTCCACCCCAATATAAGCCTATAACACGAGATTCAGCTAGGTTTTCACCAAAATATAGTTGTTTCCCTCAAATTCCCTCAAGAACAAGTCTAGGGTTTTCAATTAAAGGTTCTAATGCAAGAGATTCCACCGTTAATCTTCAAGAAACTTCCATCCAAGGTATGTAAAGTGTTGATTCATGGGTTCCTTTCATCCATAAAGCTCAAGAAACCTTTTCAAAGATATAAATTTTGAACTCCATGTTATGAATTGAATCATATCCATGTTTACGTTGTTGTATGATTACCAAGTTGAAATCTTTAATACATATAATAAAATTATGTTAGCATGTGGTTGGAATTCTTGATTTGAAGTAAAAATGTTGCAAAGATGTATTATTTTAATGTTCATGCCTAAGCCTCGAGTTATGCATGCAAGGTGTTTGCTAAAATTCCTAAGAGAATAAGAGTTATGCTTTATGACTCAATTGTGACCAAATTGATGAATCCATGCTTTACCCTTATGTTCACAATGACCTCCGTGTTATTGTTATGCATTGTAATGGTTTGGTGGAATGCTAATGAGATTAAACTTACAAAATTATGAAATGTTTATAAGTATTCCTATTTATGTGTAAGCTTATGACATACAAATACTTCATGAAAATCTCTAACGTTTGTACTATGAATTGTTGACTATTGTCATGTGTTCAAGAAGTGTCATGTCTTGTCAATTTCATGCTATTGAGTCCTGGGGGTACTTGTACCCAAAAATTTAGCTGTGTGCCTAGAGCCAGTGTCAATTTCATGATAACCTCAGTCACGCCATGATCAGTAATATTCTGAGTTAGTTTAAGAACTCAATAGAATTCAGTCAGTTACATGACTCAGGAAAACTCAGTAATCTCATGAACTCAGTCAGTTAACAGAATTCAGTAATATTCCATCAGTCCACAAAATTTAGTGAACTCAGTCCAGTTCATCTCAGTATAATCAGTTCAGTGTCTATTCAGTTGGGAGTAGGATTCAGCGCCGAGCAAACCCAAGGATGAGGGCACACACTGACAGTAGAGGGTGTGATCCTTAGAAGCAATCCTTGCATTCTAGAACAATGTAGCCAGCATAGGTTCGAGACATCAACACTGACAATTGAGGGTTGATGAGGTGGTTTAACATAACAAATGAGGGTCCGACCATTCTCTTTTGGGGATACTGCCAGATGAGGGCCACTCACAGCTTGTCCTTATTAATGGTGTGGTATTAACACCTTTCTAATTGGGGTTACAGATTGGATCCAACTCTATACAGAAAAGGGGCATGTCGGTTAGATGACTACTTCCCACAGTATCAGTCTTAGCCTCAGTAAAAGAACTCCAATAAATCTACAAATTCAGGACTGTTAGATACAGTCACTCAGTGCAGTATAGTAATCAGCTAGTTCCATCAGAATTAGGGCTAGCAGACACAGTCATTCAGTTAACAGTATATCAATTACACGAAACTTATGTTATCTGTGTTCAGACTCAGCAATCAGTATTATCATGATCTCATTTACAGTTAGGTATTCATGCATGTATTCTCACATTCATGTTATTCAATCAGTTAGTATTGTTCGTGCATATGAACCCCATGCATTCAGCCTACCTCACTTTGCATACTAGTACACTTAAACGTACTGATGCATACTTTTCTTCTGTGCTATGGTGTTTTATACCATAGGTTCAGACGTTTAAGTTCCCGATCGCACTTAGCTCTAGATTCGTCCAACAGGAATAGATATGCAGTGAGTCCTTATCATTCGAGGATAGCATAATTATTTCATTACCTTATTATTTTAGTTTTAGTAGATGGAGTTAGTTGTGGCTATGTCCCATCAACTCCACAGTTTTCAGATAGTTTAAAGGCTTTTAGACTAGCATGTTCAGACAGTTTATTTTTGGTATTGATATACCATATTTCCAGATGTTATATTTTATCAGATATTTGAACCTTATGACCTTTTAGCCCTTTTATTCTATATTTATACAGTATATTATGTAGTGCTCAGTTACAGATATCAATCATGGGTTAGGTTGTGGTCTTTTGGGAATGTTATCACCATGTAGCATTTCGGGTATCAGATTCGGGGCATTACAATAATATAATTAAAAGGGATTAACTCAACATGGAATTTATAACTCCTAACAACATCTAACTACAGTCTACAAAATCTCTAATACATAGGAACCAACATCATATCTAAAACTGGGGCAGGCCCCAGTAGACCATAAACAGAAGAAATAACAGAATTCTTAAAATCGGGCCCTCCAAAATAGAGAAGGCTCACCAACTACCACTTATGACACACACAGAGGTCTACTGATGGCTGGGACCACGGGACTGTGCCTCGGATCCTAAGATATAGGGGGTTAATACATATTTACTAGTATGTGAAACTAATCCAAAATAATAGCATTTTTATTTCACAATATATGTGAGAGCATTTCGTAAAACATTACATATAAGATAAATAAATACATGGGCATAATTTAGAATTTCAAATGTCTTCTTACAATCATAACTCAACACCTTGTTATTTTTCTAAGTTAATCAGTACACCCTACAAATTTGTACTTCCATGGGCTATATGGAATCCGCCCTTAACTCAGTGACCAAGCCTCCAATCCAAGTGTGACGCAAGAATTGGAGTTTTTAATAAGTTGGTATATTCCCTTACAAGTATACCGTGGCATCACCCTTACATGACGTCCACATTATTTCCCTTTCGGGATAATTCCCGTATCGCCAACTACGGTTTCCTAGGGATGAGCCATTACACTCAAACGCCTTTTTCGGGTAACTAATTAGCTCTCTTAATCCTAAATTTTAATTCTTCGAAATCATGCTTTATACTTTCAAAACGATCAATATTTATTTTATTATGGGCATGTCATCACCGGGTGTCGTCATACCCTAACTTGCAAGTCATTCATATCGTATCAATTTCACAGCCCATCTCATTCAAAATATGCAAATGACCACCAAAGATTTATAACATCACAAGAGAGTCATCATTTTGAAATCTCATGAAATCTTTTTGCAATTACACTCTTTTCAAAATACTTAAACATGTGGTGGTCATGTTAATTTATTAAATCACATGCAATTCTTCCTTTTAATGCAAGAGTATAGTTATAGCAAAAAAACTCCCTCTCATCATACCATAAAATATGTCAAACACCAATAAGTTAAAGAACTTAATTTCGAACCTTAGTTCATGCATTCAAAATCATTCACAATACAAATAGAAACTATATTTCGCAACAAAAGAGGGAAATTCATTGTTCATGCTCTCAATTTAAACATCCCAAACTATATATGTATATTCATAAAGGGTCATAATTTGATTACCACAAAAAGGGTTCTACACAATACATATATTTTCATCAAATTGATTTAATAAAATGTTATTTAAAACAATATTCAAAACTGATTATAAATTCTTAAAATTGATAAACACCACAAAATCCATGCCCATGGAGTTTGAGGATAGTCCCACATAGCTTACGTTCTTTAGTTCAAAGAAAGAAACCGTATCCTTGACTTTTTTCTTGATGATCTTGACTTAGAAGGTGACTCCTTAATCTTTGAGAGAGAATTTAGGGTTTTGATTTGAAGGGAATTGAGTAAACTTAGGCATACTATGCCTTAATTACGACTAAATTTTGTGTTATGACTCAGTTATGATGAGGGCAAAAGACTAAAATACCCTTCAGGACCCAAGATTAAAACAAATGAATTGGGCACCCAATGCATTCAGTGACACGATGCGTCGCTTGCTAATGCGATTACCGACGCTACACATCGATATTGCATTAAGCCACTGGTTTGGCCATCGTGATAACTAACGTGACGCGTCGATATCGTATCAAGCCATTTGTTTTCTTGCCCAAACATATCCCAAACGTTCTCCAAAAAAATTTAGAACCTTCCCGAGACACCCCCCTTTCACCCCCGAACATAATTCAACTTAAAAATCCACATCACAGGATCGAGAAGATTTATTTTGAATTCATTGAAGTCTAAGAGCTTAAAATAAAGCTAAGTCATTTTAACACTTAGAAAGTTTCAGGTTGTTGGCACTAAAGCATGCTACATAATATAATATTAAGTCAAGAACGCTATGGGGTGTCACATTATCTCCCCTATGGGATCATTCATCCCCGAATAATGGCTTAGGACACAGAAGCATGATTTTGGGCGTAATAAGGAAAAGATAGGGAGAGAGAAAGTAGTATAGGATTTATACCTTCTATGTCATCATCCATGGTTTCAAAGAGATTTGGGTATCTTGCTCGCATGTTATCTTCCGACTCCCAAGTAGCTTCCTCATTTTTTTTATTCCTCTATAACACCTTAACTGGAACTATCTGCTTACTTCTCAATCTCCTATCTTGACGATCTAAGATAGCAATGGGTTCTTCATCATATGATAGAGAATCTTTTATATTGATCTCTTCTACAGGCAATACTAAGGAATGATATCCAATGCACATTTCAGAATGGACACATGGAACACAGGATAAACAGAAACTAAACTTGGAGGGGCAATTCTAACTTATAGAAAACCCCACCTATCCTCCTCACAATCTTATATGGTCCTATATAGCAAGGACTAAGCTTCCCTTTCTTTCAGAATCACATGACTCCCTTCATAGGGAAGACCTTTAGAAACACTCAATCACCAAGCTCGAATTCCAACTTCCTTCTCCAAACATATGCTTAGGACTTCTGGTGACTCTAAGCTATTTTAAGTCGTTCACTAATGATCTTCACCTTCTCTATTACCTGATGAAAAAGGTTAGGCCCAAACAATCAAGTTTCACCCACTTCATACCACCCAATTGGTGATCTACATCTCCTCCCATAGAGTGCTTCAAAAGGAGCCATCTGAATACTGCCATGATAGCTATTGTTGTAAGAGAATTCTATCAACGGCAAATGATCCACCCAACTACCTTTGAAGTCAATTACACAGGCCCTTAATATCTCTTTAAATGTCTGAATGGTGTGTTCAACCTACCCATCAATCTGAGGGTGGAAAGCAGTACTCAAGTTCACTTGGGTAGGACCGCCAAAACTGAGAAGAGAATTGCATACCTCGATCGGATATAATTGATATTGATGCCCCATGCAAGCAAACTATTTCCTCAATGTACAGCTTGGAATAATCATCTCCCGAATAGTTAGTCCTCACAGGCAAAAAATGGCCTAACTTGGTCATCCAGTCTACAATCACCCAAATGGAATCATATTGGTTTCGGGACCTCGAAAGCCCTATGATAAAATCCATATTGATCATCTCCCATTTCCACACATTCAAGGCTATTTCTTGGGAAGTGCCACCAGGTATCAAATGCTCTACATTGACTTGTTGACAACTCAAACACTTAGAAACAAAGATAGCAACATCACGCTTCATATTGTTCCACCAATATATAGCCTTAATGTCATGGTACATTTTGGTAGAGCCTGGGTGAACAACATACCTCTAAGTGTGAGCTTCATCGAGAATTCTTTCTCGCAACCCATCTACATTCGGCATACACTGTCTACCTTGATTCCTCAAAATCCCATCACCACTAATTTCAAACTCCATCACCTTCTGTTGACCCACATTATTTTTAATCTACAACAAGATAGGGTCTTTGGCCTGCTTTTCCTAAACCTCGACACATAGGGAGGATTTAGCTATCTCATGAACAATTAATCCTCCATCTTCGGAATGCAGAAGTTGAACCCCAAGATTTGCAAGCCGATGAATATCTTTCTCCATCTTCCTTTTTCCTTTCTCAACATGGGAAAGACTATCCATTGATAACCTATTAAGGGCGTTGGCCACCATATTGTCTTTATCCAGATGATAATGTAGGCTCTTGTCATAATTTTTTAAAACTCCAACCACTGTCCCTGCCTGAGATTTAATTCTTTCTGCAAGAAAACATACTGTAAACTTATGTGGCCAATAAATATATCCACATACATTGCATAAAGATAGTGCTACTAGATCTTAAGGGCAAACACCATAACCGTTAACTCTAAGTCATGGGTGGGATAATTCTTTTCGTGCACCTTCGACTGCCTAGAAGCATAGGCCACTACTTTACCATGTTGCATAAGCACGCACCCAAGACCCACCCAAGATGTATCATAATACACCAAAAAACCTTCCGTACCATCAGGGAGATTTAAAACTAGCGCAGTAGTTAATTATCTTTCAGTTTCTCAAAACTACTCTCACATGAGTCGAACCATAAAAATTTTGCTTTCTTCTTAGTCAATTTAGTAGGAGGAGCATCTATGGAGAAAAAGCTCTCTACAAATCTTCTGTAATACCATGCCAAACCTAAGAAGCTCAGGATATTGGTTGGAGTCGTGGGTCTGGGCCATTTTATCACTGCCTCAATCTTTTAGGGGTCTACCTGAATCCTCTCACTAGAAATAATATGCCCCAGGAAAGTGATGGCACTAAGCCAGAATTCATATTTGGAAAACTTTACATATAGCTCATGATCTTTGAGGGTCTGAAGGATGATTCAGAGGTGATTGGCATGATCCTCCTTAATTTTGGAGTATACAAGAATATCATTGATGAAAACTATCACAAATAGATCCAGAAATTGGCGGAACACCCTATTCATTAGATCCATAAAAGCTGCAGAAGCATTTGTCAGTTAGAAAGACATAACTAAGAATTCATAATGACCATATCGGGTTTGAAAAGCTGTTTTGGGAATGTCAGCCTCCCTAAACTTCAACTAGTGATAACCCGAACAAAGGTCTATCTTGGAGAAATATTTGGCACCCTGAAGTTAGTCAAATAGATCATCAATTCTAGGAAGAGGTATTTTTTTTTAATGGTGACCTTATTCAACTGACAGTAGTCTATACACATACAGAGGGATTCATCTTTCTTATGTATGAAAAATACAGGTACACCCCAGGGAGAAACACTAGGATGGATAAAGCCTGTATCTAGAAGATATTTCAGCTGTTCTTTTAACTCTTTCAATTCTGCAGGAGCCAGTCTTTATGGCAAAATAAAAATAGGATAGGTGTCCGGCAATAAATCAATTCCAAAATCTATCTCCCTATCAGGTGGTTTCCCTGGGAGGTCATTGGGAAAGACTTCTGGGAATTAATAAACCACAGGGACAGACTGGAGGGAGGGACTTTTGGTGTTAGAATATTTTACCCAAACAAGATGATACAGACATCCCTTATAGATAAGTTTTTGGGCTTTAAGATAAGATATGAACTTCCCCATAGGTACCAAAGAATACCCCCCCCTCCCGCTCTAGCACTAGTTCATTCAGAAAGGAGAAAGTGACTCTTTGGGTTCTACAGTCTAGTGTGACATAACACGAATGGAGCCAACCCATCCTCAACATAGCATTATAATCAACCATATCAAGCTCTACAAGTTCTACCATAGTATCACGATCACAAATAGACAAAACACAATTTCTATACACCCTCCTAGCCACAATAGAGTCACCAATAGGAGTAGAAACAGAGACAGGTTTCAGAATAATTTTGGGCTCAAACCCAAAACTGATTGCCGCATATAAGGTCACATAAGACAATGTAGAACCTGGGTCAAGCAACACATACATATTTCGTGAAAAGATTTGCAATATACCTGTGACAATATCTAGAAAAGCCTCTACATCCTGGCAGTTATACAAAGCATATAACCGGTTGTGACTTCCCCCGGTAGCTAAAGTAGTACCCTTGGGTGGTGGTGGTGGTGCTGAGGAATTTTCTTGGGACTTAGCGCCCCCAGTATTCCTCTAATAGTAGGGCAATACCTCTTAAAGTGACATGTCTACCCACAAGCATAACACACGCGCTCACTATAGATGCACCTTCTCGGATGGTTCTTTCCACAAGTACCGCAATGAGGATGATGCCAAACGACTGGGCCACACTCCCTTATAACTGAGCACCCTGCACTTTGAGCCTATCATTAGACTGAAAATTCTGAAATCATCGATTAACAGGAGGTCTAGGTAGTGGAGCACTAGCCGAAGACTGAGCATTACTCCAAAACTTCTTTTTTGTACACTTGTTTCCCCAATTAGCACCCTGTTGTTGACTGTTATTCTGGTCCACAGATCTGGCCCTTTTAGCCTGCCTGTCTTTTTCGATCGCTTCAGCAACCCTCTTCTTCTGCTCCTTCACCTGTGGCACGTGAACAGACAATCTGGGAAATCCATATCTCTATTCAGTATTGCCCTTTTGCATTCTAACACCAAGTCATCTGAGAGATCGGATGCAAACTTCCTCATGCGGGCTCTTATGTTACCTACCAATTCTGAGGCATAGCGGGATAACTGATTAAACTTCAATGTGTACACTTTGACATTCATCTTCCCCTATTTAAAGTTCGCAAATTCTTCGCCTTTGATTCCCTCAATTTTTGAGGAAAGAATCAATCCAAAAAAGCTTTCAAGAAATCACCCCACACAAAAGGTTCAGCATCACTATCCTTTGAATCCTCTCACTCATTGTACCACTGATTTTCCACATATTTCAGTTGATATGCCACCAATTCCACACCTTCAACCTCATTCACGTTCATAACTCTAAAAATCTTCTCCAACTCATCAATGAACCCTTGGGGGTCCTCCTCAACTTTTGTGCCAGTGAATATAGGTGGATTCAGTCTCATGAATTGACCAATCTGAGTAATCTCAAAAGAACCCAACACAGAACCCACATCTTCAGACCGAAGGGCGAGGCTACTAGTTATGCAATCATGTAAATGAACTGCCAGAACTCAGCATTTGAAACCTCTCTTTGAGAGGGGATGAGGATGGTTAACATTGGTACGTAGAGCCCAAGGTGAACTGGTCAGGACTGGAAGAACTCCCAAAGTAGTAACAAACTATGGGGTGCGAGCTATGTTAAGGGACCACATACCATGGGTAGGGTGGATCTCCTCAACTTGGGCATTCTAGGGTGGATCTCCTCAACTTGGGCATTCTGGTCGTTGGATCGACGAGGAGGCATGTTGACATTCAAAAATATAAAAAATCACTAATTAGAGGACATACAGATACTATAGCATAAACTAAATCATTAAAGAAGAGAGACATTCCTAAACGCATTATAGCCTCCCGTTTATAAGTGTGGTGCACTACACACCCATAGATAGGACTCTACCTGACGCGATTTCGTAGACACCTTGGGACCATGAACTGTACTCTAATACCAAGTTTGTCATGACCTAAGCCTAGAACCTGGCCGCAAAGAGCATCCTGAACCATGAAGGCCAAAGCGCCCTTCACTTTCTGGACATCATACACATGTTCACACACCATAAAAGACAATACCGGAAAAACACATCGATACGGAATCATGGTCAAATAATATAATTAAAAGGGATCAACTCAACATGGAATTTGTAACTTCTAACAACATCTAACAACAGTCTGTGAAATCTCTAATACATAGGAACCAACATTATATCTAAAATTGGGACAAGGCCCCCAGTAGACCATAAATAGAAGAAACAAAAAAAACTAGAAATTGGGCTCTCCAAAATAGAGAAGGCTCACCAACTGCAACCTATTACATACAACCGGTCTACTGCAGGCAGGGACCACAGGATTGTGCCTCGGATCTTAAGATACAGAGGGGCAATACATATGAATTGGTATGTGAAACAAATCCAAAATAATAGCTTTTTTATTTCTCAATATAGGTGAGAACATTTCGTAAAACATTACATATAAGATAAATAAACACATGGGCATAATTTAGAATTTCAAATGTCTTCTTACAATCATAACTCAACAACTTGTTGTTCTTCTGAGCTAATCAGTACACCCTACAAATTTCTACGTCCATGGGCTATATGGAATCCACCCTTAACTTGGCGGCGAAGCCTACAATCCAAGTGTGCCGTAAGAATTAGAGATTTTAATTAGTTGGTATACCCCCTTACAAATATACTATGGCATCACCCTTACATGATGTCCACATTATTCCCCTTTCGAGATAATTCCCGTATCGGCAACTATGGTTTCCCAGCATGAGCCCTTACACTCAAATGCCTTCTTCGTGTAACCAATTAGCTCTCTTAACCCCAAATTTTAATTCTTTGAAATAATGTTTTATACTTTCAAAACAATCAATATTTATTTTATTAAGGGCATGTCATCATCGGGTATCGTCATACCCTAACTTGCAAGTCATTCATATCGTATCAATTTCACATCCCATCTCATTCAAAACATGAAAATGACCACCAAAGATTTATAACATCACAAGAGAGTGATCATTTTGAAATCTCATAACATCTTTTTGTAATTACTCTCTTTTCATAATACTTAAACATGCGATGGTCATGTCAATTTACTCAATCACATGCAATTCTTCTTTTTATTGCCAGAGTATATTTATAGTAATAAAACTCCCTCTCATCATACCATAAAACATGTCAAACACCATGACGTTAAATAACTTACTTTCAAACCTTAGTTCATGCATTCAAAATCATTCACAATACAAATAGAAACTATATTAAGCAGCAAAAAAGGAAAATTCATTGTTCATGCTCTCAATTTAAACATCCCAAACTATATACAAATATATGTAAAAGGTGAAAACTTGATTAACACAAAAACGGTTCAACACAATACATATATATTCATTAAAATGATTTAATAACATGCTTTTTGAAACAATATTCAAAACTCTTTCTTGCAATATGATGTAATGCTCCGAAAATGGGTCCTAGAGCGTCACACGGTGCTTGAGGCTACGAGTAGCCCCAAGCTAACCCTTTGAGCCATTTTCATTCAGTTCAACATGAATCAACAGGGTTTCCATAAATAACCCTCAAATATCAATAGAGTAATCATCATCCAAGAATAAAAGAATTTCAGAAAGATAACAAAATACGACTTATTAGTCAACTCCTAACATCTATATTAGTCTGACAAGCCTCTAAGAAAATCAATAAAATCAGCGAGCCATTGAGACATGCCCCAACTGACTCATACTTAGTTATCAAATGTAAACAATTCTGTGAAACCAACATCAGACATCACGTCTTTAAAACATGAGGACTCACCACAACAGAGGATGTAGAACAACGTGCCTGAAGAATTACTGTCAAACCTGGGACTGAGCACCTGAATCCACATTCCGAGAAAATGCAGCCCACATCCGAAGATGTGGGTTAGTACCATGGAAAGAAACTGAGTATATGGGGGTGTATGCAGTTTTATAAACATCATCATCATAAATATTTAAAAGAAATATGCAGGATATATGAAAGAATCACATAGCTCGAAGAAAATCATCATAATCATGAGAGGATGAAATAAGTAAAATAACGCGTGATTCATCATATAATTTGTCAATCACTTTCAGTTCATCAAGAATATCAATTCTCATAATGTAAATATCATTTAAATCTTTCGAAAGAGTAACTTTCACAATTCCATTTTCAAATCACTTCACCATTCACCATAGACACAAGGAAACACACACACACTGGGAGATCCTATAACTGACATAAACCATGTGAGCTATATAGAGTCCAACGTACAACCCATGTTGGGAAGAGCCATCCTATCCTTGCCATCGGAGTAGGACTATCGATATCAAATCCATACAAACTAGTGATCACTATATAATTCAGCCTCAAGCTCACTCCTACGGGAGCACGTAGTTCTAGGAAAGTAAGATCTCTTTATACCTCCTACTCGGTGCTAAATATTTCTCCCGAACTTAGCTCAGATCATTTCAAAGACAATCCACAACAAAACAATTTCAGTAATATATAAATATAATCGGGAGCCGTCATGCTTCCCATCTATCAAAATCAACCATGTTGTGGATTTCTTTCACACTCGAGTTCAAAATAACTCCATTAAGACCAAAAGGTCAAATCATTCAAAATATCTCAAATATTCAACATCAACGTGCTTATAACACACACTTTCTCAAAAAAACATAATTTCTAATAGGGATTCACGACCCAAATATCAAAATCATGATAAATATCATTCAAGATTTATGCTTTATATCTCCACACATGTAAATTCATCTTTCAAAATCATAAACATCAAGATTTAATAATAATCAACATAAGATATGGGTTCATGCTTCAAATTCGAAAAAATCAAATAAAAATCATGCCTTTGTAAAGAAAATTACTTTTGGGCTCAAGAACGAAAGAGAGTGCTTGTTGAAAAAAAACCCCACATACCTTGAATGATGAAATTTAGATCAGTACTCATTTTTGAGATGTTAATTGTGCCTTTGAATGACGGTTCCTGGAGTTCTTGAACTAGGAACTTGGAATCTTGAATAAATTTGCAAAATTAATAGTGAACTTTGGAGGTTCTTGAAGTTGGATGTAGGAGCTTAGGGTTTTCTTTTTGAGAGAATTTGATGAAATATAACAAATAATGCTTCTAATAGACTTTAATATAGGGTTTGGATGGATTTTGGGTGAGGGAGAATGACCAAAATGCCCCTAAAATCAAATAATTCTTGAATCTGTCCTTTTGGTGGACTGTTTTGATAGTCTAAAGTAGATCAACCATAACGTTTTACTCCGATATCCAAATTGGATGAAACCAATTTCATTAGAAAGAGGAATTTCATATCTTTCCGTTGATTATAGTAGCTCACCCAGATCATTGTGTAAGAGGATTTATGATCGTTTGAAGTTGACCCAAAAATTCACTTTTGATAAGCTGAAGTAGATCGACCATAACTTTTTGCTTCGATAGTGAAATTTGATGAAACCAATTTCATTGGAAAGAGAACTCGTAGAGCTTTCCATTGATATATAATAGATTACCTAGATCATTATGTACAAGGAGTTATGACCATTTAAAGTTGGAGCAAAAATATGTCAGGTCTCAATACTTTTTCCTGCACGTTTTACTGTTCACTACTATTCACGGTTCGATCGGAATGTTCATAACTCGTCGTTCAGGTGTCCGTTTTGGATGATCCACATATCGTTGGAAAGATTATTCGATACTCTACACAATGGTGGGTCATAATCTAAGATATTCCACACGAAAAATTCATAATTCATTCTAGAAGATAGAACCCAACATGTTTACGCACAAAATTTTAACGAAAAATTTCCCGGGGTATTACACATGATTATAAATTTTTAAACTTGATAAAAACCATAAAATCTATGACCATGGACTTTGAGGATAGTCCAAATTACCTTACGTTCTTTTGTTCAAAGAAAGAAACCCTAGCCTTGACTCTTTTCTTGATGATCTTGACTTAAAAGGTGACTCCTTGATCTTTGAGAAAGAATTTAGGGTTTTGATTTGAAGGGAATTGAGTAAACTTGCGCATAATATGCCTTTATCATGGCTAAATTTCATGTTATGACTCAGTTATGATGAGAGCAAAAGACTAAAATACCCTTCAGGACCCGAGATTAAAATAAAATGAACTGGGTACCCGATGCATTCAGTGATGCAATGTATCACCTGCCGATGCGATTACCGAAGCGACGCATTTATATCACGTCGAGCCACTGGTTTGGCCATTGTAATTAGCGATGTGATGCATCGATATCTCACCAAGCCACTGATTTGCTTGCCCAAACACGTCTCAAACGTTCTTAAAAAGTCTGAAACCTTCCTGAGACACCCCTTTTTCACCCCCGAACATAATTCAACTTAAAAATCTACATCTTATGGTTGGAAAGATTGATTTTGAATTCGTTGAAGTCTAAGAGCTTAAAATAAGGCTAAGTCATTTCAACACTTAGAAAGTTTTAGCTTGTTGGCGCTAAAGTCTGCTACTAAACGTGGTATTAAGTCAAGAACGCTATGGGGCTTCACAACTACCTTCATTTTTAACTCCATCGATAATTTCAAATTTTTATATTTTAAATATTTTATAAATAATTTCAAAAGCAAGATAAAATTATCCATAAATTTTTTTGATTCAATTTATAAAAAGTAATTGGAAAATATTAAGAACCATGCTTAGTTTATCATAAATAAATATAATCTTATATAATTAGCTAAAAGATTTACTGATTAATAAAACAACAGGATAATCTAAATAATTTAGTTGATTATCAACCTAAGTCTCGCTTTAGTGGTGAAGGTTTAGTTTCCTAATTTATAATTTTCTTCCTATTTTTTATTTTTTTTTAAAAAAAGAAAAATTATTTAAACAGTTAAAAGTTCAAGAAAAAACTCAATAATGATTTCTTATATTATGATACTCCACATACAAAGTTCCATTTGGCAAATTAAGAAATAAAGTAATTTTATCTATATTAATTACATGTCATAATTTTAGTTTTTAGTGGATTAATAGATTATTTAAAATTACTAAAATAGCCTTTTGAGGACTACCAAAATTTATTATTCTCTCTTATATATAATAACTAGTTTTATTAGGCTCGTGCTAAGCCCGAACCCAAGCTCTAGTGAATTGATATTTTATGTAATAATAGAATTTAAAATAATATAAAATAGTTATAATTTGCAAAGATCATAAAAATTAAAAAATATTAGTATTTTTATGAATTTATGAGCATATAACTTCTTTGGTTATGGCTAGAAATATATTTATTTAAAAATTTTGATACCTTTTTTCTTTCTTCTCTAATATTTTCAGTTTGAGTTCTTCTACACAACTAGGAAGATAAAGGGGAAGGTCATCAAAATGGTCAATTGTTTTTCTCAAGTCTTCTTGTCTGTGGAGGAAAATATATAATTTTATTTATAATTTCATGAGGCAAGAATTTATGCGTTAACTGTTGTATTAATAAAAACTAAACTCATTAGAATGGACATCGACAACCAATTTATTTTTTTATATACAATTTATGCTAAACAATATTATTTCTCAATTAACCAAAAAAGAGATTTTAAAAATAGATTGATTTTTATTCATATCACTGCCTTAATTTTCAACATTATCAATGATTTTAATAGTATATTAAATATGTCGGGTATTTTCAATAGAAATGAATAAAATTGTCCACACAATAATTCTATTCATATCATAAAAAAATAACTATAAAACACATGAAAATCATACTTAATTCGACAAAATATAATATAAACTCATATAATCACTAATTCTGACCCCTCTCTTTTACCTCTTCTTCATTTTCAAGGTATTTGTACAAACTTATTTCATAGAAAAAATAAAATTAGTAAATATAAATACTAAGAAAGAAGAAAAAGGTGATCGATTGTTCGTACAATAGAAGAAAATTCTCCACAATCATAACATATTTTTTGCATTTTGAACCACATTAAATAAAAGCTCATATAAAATATTAATTTTGTTAAGACTAGTTTAATATTTTAAAGTAATTAAATAATCAATTTTGATTAAAAAAATAACAAAACTTAGTCAAAATTACAGTTTTTGTGTTTTGTTGTCGGATAACTATTATCAAAATCTTGTATAAATAATATCATTGAAAGATGATTCATAAAGCATGAAGTAAAAGTAAAAAATTAATTATTAAATATTTGGCGTTTATATTTTGTAATTGACTTGATTAAATAATATGTAAATATGAGAAACAAAACATTATAACGAAAGCTCTAAGAGTGATTCACCGATTAGTTAAACAACAGAGGAATTTGAATAATTCACTTGATTGAGAATTTGAATTATCACTTTATTGGTAAATATTTTAATTTTCTCCTTTGTAAACCCCACCTTAATTCTCCTTCCTCTACGCCTAATTATTTTTTTACAAAAAAGTAATAATTAAATAATAGAAAATACAAGGGAAAAACTAAATAATAGTTTCTCATTTCGTGACATATGTACCAAGTGCAAATGTCCATATGGCAAGAAAGAAGATAAAATTACTTCACATTTATCATCCAATGTGTCACAATTTTAGAGGATTAGAAATTTATTAAAGTTACTTGTAACACCCTGAGTCTGCAACCTGGACGTCACACGGTGATCATAATCCTGAAGGACTACAAGCTAACCCATAACTGGTACCTGCTACAATAACTGAGTAATAATACTGTAATAATGCGAAGATTAGGCTGGAACTGCCATAAGGTTCATAACTAAAATCAAATACTGATAATTAAATACTGAAAGCTGAGCATCTGTCTGAAATAATCTAGTCTAAAAAGTCTCTAAATGTCTAAACATAGAGTTGATGGGATAAGTTTCCAACTAACTCCGACTACTAAAAAATAAATTGAAATACTGAAAAGACGACTATGTCCTCGAACTACCAGGACTCACCATTAAATTTGCTACTGATAATTTAGGTTGCTAAGTAGGTCGGGAGCCCGTGCGTCTGAATCTATAATATAAGATAACATAACATAAAAAAGGTATGTGTCAGTACTTTGAATGTACTGGTATGCTCAGTGAGGTAAGGCTGAATGCATGAGTTCATATGCATGAACAATACTGGCTGAGTAACATGAATATAACTGAAGGAGAGTACATGCATTTATGAAATGGATGTAAATACTGATTATGCAATACTGTGCACATAACTACATATACTGTAACTTAGATCATATTAACATTGGGTACTGAGTTCTGATAACTGAATGACTAATATCTGAGTTCACTAATAACTGTATTACTATTAGCTGGGTGACGGTTTCTGACAGTTCTGATTCTGTAGAACTAAACTGAGTTCTATACTGACACTGAAACTGAAACTGTAGAAGGTAATCATCTATCCGACATGCCCCTCTCTGAACTGATTGGGGTCCAACCTATAACCCCAATTGGAAGGGTATTAGTATCGTGCCATGGGTAAAGATAAGTTGCTGAGTCACCCTCATCTAGAAGGTGCTCTGAACGAGAAAAATGGTACCCTCAGCTGACAGGTAAAACCATTCATCAACC
This sequence comes from Capsicum annuum, assembly GCF_002878395.1. Classification (NCBI taxonomy): domain Eukaryota; kingdom Viridiplantae; phylum Streptophyta; class Magnoliopsida; order Solanales; family Solanaceae; genus Capsicum; species Capsicum annuum. Next base: position 16,625,969 of record NC_061114.1, on the reverse strand, counting down.
CTCAACTGGCAGGTTAATGTCTCAATCTATGCTAGCTATGTAGTTCTGGAATACAAGGACTGCTTCTAAGGATCACAACCTCTACTGGCAGGTGAGCCCCCATCCTTGGGTTTACTCGGTGCTAAATCCTACTCCCAATTGGATAAACACTAAACTGATTTCTAAACTGTACTAGACTTGATTAAACTATTACTGATCGTGTTAACTGACTGAACTGGACTTAGTTCACTAAGTTTAACTGAGTTCTGTATTGATTGAGTACTACTAATAGGGAGATTATTGAGACTACTCTGTAACTACTGTAGCTCTAGGTCGATAACTAGATTTTTTGGGTATTGAATACCCCTAGGACACGATAGCATTAAAAGTAAAACATGGCATGATCTTGAAAGGCATAACAATAGCTACTGGTTAACAATACATTCACTTTGACATTTTGTCAAACACTTAACATACATGAACTTGTACATGAATGGAAACACAAAATAACATGTCATAATTTTCCCCATTCAACCCATATAGGCATTTTATCAAACACTTGGGGAGCATGATTATTTCACATAATATTTGTCAACACATGAACATCATGGATACAATACTAGCTTGTAAATTCAAGGATTTATCAAGATAATCACATATTCATCACACATGCTATTCAATTTCATGAACTTGCAATTAAATGATGATTTGAAACCCAAGAAATTATCATGAATATCAATACAATCTAGTTCAATCATGGAATTCATAAAAATAACAAACTTGTGGTTTAAAAGAGATTCTTGAACTCCAAGGGTGGAAGAAAACCCTTGGATGAACTCCTAACATACCTTGATTGTTAATTTTGTGGAGATTGGGGTGAGTTCTTGAGACTTGATTCTTGAACTTGATGAAGCTAGGGTTTATTCTTGAGAGGACTTTGTGAAAAAGATGAACAATTATGCTATTTGAGGCTATAATCCCGTGTTATGGAGCTATTGGGTGAAGGAAAAATGACTCATTTGTCCTTAAAAATGCAGAATAAAACTGTAGAATTTACCCAGATCGGACTAGACAAGGTTTCGCGTGCTCTGGAGCGCTGCTCTGGGCAGGGCGCCGCGGGCTAATCGCCCTGATCCACTGTTTTGGAGTTTCAAACACGCCCTTACGCTGGTCCAATAAATCCAAAACTCACCCGAGATGTACTATTGACTCCCCCGATCACGAATCAACTTAAAAACTAGCTTTCTAAGGTCGGGAAGGTCGTAAATAATTTCCTCAAAGTTTGAGGGCTTTATAAATAACTAAGTCCTAACACTTAGAATTTGGCATGCTTTAAAGGACCCAAACGTCTAAGATTCTGTGGGGTCTTACATTACTATAATAGCCTTGTGAGGACTTCCAAAATTGATATTCTCTCTTATATATAATAATAAAATAGTAATATAAATTTATTAAAAAATACTGTATGCACAGCCTTCAACACCCACTTCGGGCAAATGACAAATGGGTTGAAGTGAAGGAAACTAGACTTCAAGATATGTAATTTATATATAAATCATAGCCCATTTTCTAATAAACTTGGAGATATAGTGTTTGAAGTTAGGGCATGAGAAATCAGAAGTGGACCTATAATTTTAGAGTAGTGAGGCTATTTACTAGTCTATAATTATCAAATATTGGGAATTTACTTTTGCGTGTGGAGCGCAAGTCGAACTTAGGTATGGATACTAAAGGATCATTTGTGTATCCTATATCAACCAGTGCAACTACCTGATCTTTGTGGCTAACACTCTGTTTGGATGGTGGTTTGTCATGGTTTCATAATGTACGGTACAGTATAGTATTGTATAGTATAGTACAATAAATGTTTGGATAGACTGTATCGTTCACTGCTATTTAATAATAGTTTTTTTATTTGGTTTTATGGTATGGTACTGTATCGTAACGGGTAAATTTACTAAAATACCCCTAATTATTATAAATTTTAAATTTTATTGATAATTATTAATAAAATAATTTTTTTCTACAAATTTATCATAAATCAAGTCTTGTACAGAGAATAGTAAAGTAGGATACATAATCAGTACAGAGAATACAATTTTTGATGTTAGACTAGGTAGATTTAGTGAAGTTTTACTCGCATTTCAAAACAATCTTAGAAAAGCTTAAATCGGTGAGGGAGCTATCCATTTCAAAATAAAGAGAAAGCTTGCGGACAACCTTGCAGGTCCTTGATAGATCACGATTGAGATCCACAATAAAAGTAAAAATATATTAGAGTTAGAAGTAATATAGAGTAAAGGATTGAATACTACCAAATTGGTGGTTCAAAAAATTGAGAAATTTCATGGTTATCAGACCATGAAAACATACGATACTATACCATATTTTTTAAAAACAAACATGGTTCCCTTGATAACCATACCATGAAAACCATCATCCAAACAAGCACTATGGGTGTTAATCAAAATATAAAAGGGTACCACATATTTAAGTTCTATACACATATACATACATTTTTTAGATGTACTGATCAACTTTACGAAAATTATAGTGTCACAATCGAATTACACATTTCTACCCTAAATAATTTGATCATATTTGCAAAATTCAAATGATATTAAATCATATTGACTTCAATTAATGTGTTGCAAAGTAAAAACTTTGGTTTTCAGCATTTCAAGAAGTGTTTAGAATTTGAATTGTTTCTTTTTGGTATCATAAATTTTGCAGAATTATTTTTTCAGAGCGCCAAGCTAACTAGTCAGGTTAGCGTGAAGACAAAAACTGACACATGATAAAAGTTTAATTAATTAAGCTCTTATAATGTAATGGGCTTCTTTCATTTTGGGACAAATGCTAGTCCAAATCTTTATACTAAATCTATGCATTAATTAATGTATATTAATACTTAAATATATAAAAAGTATACATTTGCTGACTAAAAAAAAATGGAAGTCCGATGCACACCTTCTGCTATTGACAGGGTTTGAGGAAACGCCCATCACGAGGGTATATTGAATATAATCTTACCTTGCATTTCTATCAGAAGTTGTGTTATTTTCAAAGCTTGAAAACATGACCTGATCACATGGTATCAATTTTACTAGTTATCCTAAGGCTCCCTTCCTACATTTGCTGACTATATTATAAATTATATCACTCAAAGACATTGGGACTGTAATTATTTCTAATTTAGTGGTAGCCACAGTAGTAAACATGGTGAGAATCATTTGCTTCTCCAATTTTCTTTTAAAAAATTAAACTTCCTCCAACTTTGTATACACTCCCCCCACCCCCCACCCCAAATTGACTTTATCAATATTACACAATCTAATTGAGGTCAAAAATATTTAGTTAAGTACTTCAAGGATTAAAAATACAATACAATAATAACTCAGTTAGTACATGATTAAAAAACGTATAAACCACATAAATCCCTTCTATAGTAAAAGTATTTATATATAATCTCGTTAGGTTTTCTCTCTCCTTAATTTGTAAAATATACTTATACATTAGATAGGCCTTTATACATTGTTGGAATGTATAATAAAATAGATTTTTCTATATTTATGAAAAAATAAATCAGATACTATCTTTCCTTACCTTAATTAACGACATTAATTACCTATCATTATGTGGTGTATGATTAAATATAGTAACGAAATTTAAAATCAAAAAAATTCTTAAACATCACTGTTAGTTGTTCTCATTGTTGAATTACGTTCTTGAAAAAAAAAAGCCGTCTTCTTTCTTCAATTTTCGAAAAAAAAAATATGAACATCCCCATATTATTGCGTCATTCCGGCATTTGGGAGTTGGAAATTATTTATCAATCCTACAAAAGTGATGCAATTATTGTTTTGAAAAGTATAATCTTCTTGAAATTGATTGCTACGATCGCGATGGAATTGAATATTGAAGAAATTCGTAAAAAAATTGAAGGAAAATACATTGTTGAAGGTAATTCTTCTCCCATTATCATAAGGAATGACAATAGAGTGAGGGTTACTATGGAGTTGAAGAAACAATTTTCAGAATTTGTCAATACGGTATTTCATGTCTTAAGAACATAAAAGCAAGGTCAAATTAAGAGAGAAAAAGGTAGCACCAAACTGCTACGTATTAAAGATAACATTATACAATAGTTGCACATGTATGTGGGCACATTATACATTTAAAAAATAATCTTCAGTAATGTATAATATAATGTCATACTATACATTTAAGTATTAACATTAAACATGTATACTTCTGTATCCTTATCTGATACGAGAATGACCACGGGAACACTAAACAAACACCAAAACAGTCCACAAGTTTGAAGAACCGAGGACCCTTTTGGTGACCACTCTCAGATTCACTACAACAACAATGAAAACACAATAACAACAAGATATTGAAGGTGCAAATACACCAAAACAGCAACAATATGACGAGATGGACAACAATAACAAGATAGGAACAACACACGATTTAACTAACAAGAGATAGAAATGGTTACAAGAACACAAACTACTACAAGATTACAATAAAAGTAAGGGAACAGTTAGATAGATCTAATGAAGGTATAATCTTAAGAACCCAAGAGCATATTCCACTCTTGGACCCTTAACACTACACACAACGTTCACCTATCTCTTACTAAGAAACAAGGTCGGAATCCACCTCCCAAGCATCACGTTTCTAAGCCATGAGATCAACAAGACTGATTCCACACTCTATATGCCTAATTTTGATTTTGGTGCCTCAAGGAGAGAGGACTTATGTTTCTTTTTGTTTCAATACTTACAACATCATGAATAATCTAAGTCTGAAAGCCCTACAATATTCTATTTATAATGGGTTACAAATAAAATACAAAATGTCCAAAATGCCCTTTTAAGAACTAGGCTCCCTTCAAGTGTATTTAGTGGTTGCCTTGTTGTGTTCCAAGTCTCCTATTTACACTCCAAGTGTGAGATTAGGGTCTGTTTGGTGTGTTTTAAGTCCTTCACTCGCACACTCCAAAACATAGGTTCATTACATTCTCACATGCGTCCATCTTCGTGGTCGTACTTGTATCATCCTCCCTTCCTTAAAAAGGATTCGACCTCAAATCCATGCCTTACAAAATCAAAGAAAGACAAACAAGCACACTTCCTCATGGCATGAGGGTTAGGATTAGCAAAACTAAACAATAATGGTATGCACTCATAGCCCGTACGAAAAAAAAGAAACCAAGGACCTTTGAGTTCAAGTCTCGGCCAACAACAAGTCTCGACATGCCAAGGTGGTTCATATTTGATATATAACCAAGAGTCCTTAGTGTTAAACATTATGAAGCCATCAACAAATTCACCAAGGACTTGGCTATGATAAGCACCCAAAATAAATGCACCTAAGCGGAGAGTCAATCTTTCCCACCCTAAGATGGCATCGGGATCAAATGGGAAGAGTGACCATAGACACGGGTCTAAATAACACACCCGTTTCTCGTAGTCTTTACCATAACCACACGGCCTACTCTCTACATTGGCATACATATCATCACAAGTAAAGAGAGAGTAGATAAAGGTGGCACTCAATGCTACTTCTACTATGGTGTCTTTGGAAAAGCCACACAAAGTAGAAGAAGTAGTTTTCAAGACCACACATTCTTTTCCCTTAAGAGTACTCTCATCTTCCAAGAAGAGATTTCCATATTTAGGAGGAATATTGTCACACCATAGTGGGTTAACATATAGTTTATAGCTTCCAAGGTAAGCTATACCATCATTTTCACCACTAGGTCTATTAGGAGTGTTTAAACTATCTTAAAACAAGACATTGTACCTAAAGAGTGAATAATCTAACCCGCGGATATATTTGGAACTTTCACTCTCTAAGGAATGATTGTCAAGTTTCAAAGATATGTCAAGCACACAATTAACCCTATGAGCCAAGCAAACATTAGAATCTTTACAACAACATAGGCTCACGAGTTCACTCCTTTTTCCTTGACCAACATTTTCAAATTCTTCACTCACTTGAGACTCATTAATCACATCACACATATTCTGAAGTGGCAAAAAAGTTTTGCACATAAGTTGGTCAACACAATTTTCATACAATGATGTACTTTCATTCAACACAATAGCTTCAACACTAGGTGGACACAAATCGATCTTGCTAGAAAAGTCAATTCGATCATCTATAAGATCAACTAGTGTGTCCACTCACACAACATGTACATCATCTACAAGTGGTAAGGAATCAATATACTCATACGTAGGTAAGCTACTACTCACACTCAACGGTTTATTAGTCACACGTTCATCATCCACATGTACTGAAGTGTAAGAGATAGCTATTTTACCTTGACGTTCATGAGTATGTTCGTCTTTACCTTGGTGTGAAAGTCCTTCACAAGTTTGGGCAGCAACTTCCTTCAGAAAGATCTCACCGCAAGGTGTTTGGACCTTAGGTTTTGGATTTGTTGGGATAAGTGTGGATACCAATTGGTGTAGCCTTTCAATATGCCATTTCATGTCTTCAATATTGTCGGTGATGTGGTCAAACGTGGCATCGAGATTGGTGGAAGCCATGGTACCTAAAAGAAAATACAAAAATGAACAACAAAACAAACAAACTTGTTAGTTCAAGAATTCCTCACCACACTCTCCCTCTCGATTTTTACCTCACATTTAGTTTCACAAGTGTTGAAAGTCGCCTTGTACTTCGTGAGTGATTGAGGGAGGAGTCCACCTTGGTCCGGAATAGATTATCGTTTGATTTGACTCTAAGAAAATTTTCTTATGAACTTGAACCAACAAGATACAACGAATTCACAAAAGAGAAAAAAGCACAAAAGAAACTTAGACACGAACAACGAATTCAAGAACTAAGTGACAACCTAGTAGAAGTTTACTAGTTTGTTAATTAGTGCTAGGATCAATTAAACGAAACTAAGAGACAACAAAATAAAACTAAGAAATCTAAAATTTTGAGCTCAAAAATATTGCGTGAACAGTAGCAGTGATGATGTGGCAGCCACGTATTGGTTCGATTTTATCAAATGGTTATTCTCAAATGTTCAAGTCTTGGTCAAAAATCAATTTGGATTGGTGGAATTTGTTTTAGGAGAGAAAATAAGTCTTGGAGCCTTTTTCAATTTTCAAGACTTGACCTTTTCTTGTACTTCTCCTTAAGACATGGGTCCTTAAATCATGGAAAAGTGGTTGAGAAGTGATATAAAGTCTTTTGGTGGTTGGGGGTCTTTCAAGACTAACAAGTACATACACTTTTTTCCTTCATCTTTTAGGATCTAGCATTCACTTTATGTTCTAACAATATATGAAGGAAGGTGAAGAACTTCAAGAATAACAACAACTACACCAAGAACAATAACAACAATCTTCAAGAACAACAACAATCAACTCCAATCCACAACAACAAATGGCGAAGTCTCTTTAGTGTTGTGTCTTCGGTTTTAACAAGAGATGAAGGTTGTGAAGAACTTCAAGAACAATAACAACATTCACCAAGAACAACAACAACAACACTCCATTCAACAACAACAATTACACACACGGTCAAGTCAAGTTTCTCAAGAACAATGTCTACCACACGATTTTACTTGTTCACGACAACAACAATAAATCTCAAACTTAGATATGGACTTAAGTGTTAGTGAAGAATAAAGATAACAATAGAAACACTCAAGACAAACAAAAATCTCGCCAAGACAAAACAAGAATGCAATTCTTGGCCAAGAACACAACACGGACAGATTGCACTTTTTCTGGAATTTTTAGTTTTTCAATAAAATTTTTTTCAACTAACAAGCCCAAGATTGATCTTGTGTAAACAAGATCAATCCATGCTTTGATACCAAATGATACGAGAATGACCACGGGAACACTAAACAAATATCAAAAAAGTCCATAAGTTTGAAGAACCGAGGACCCCTTTGGTGACCACTCTCGAATTCACTACAACAACAACTAAAACACAATAACAACAAGATATTGAAGGTGTAAATACACTAAAACAGCAACAATATGGTGAGATGGACAAAAATAACAAGATAGGAACAACACACGGTTTTACTAACAAGAGATACAAACGGTTACAAGAACACAAACTACTACAAGATTACAATAAAAGTAAAGGGATAGCTAGATAGACTTAATGAAGGTATAATCTTAAGAACCCAAGAGCATATTCCACTCTTGGACCCTTAACACTACACACAATGTTCACCTATCTCTTACGAAGACACAAGATCGGAATCCACCTCCCAAGCATCATATTTCCAAGCCATGAATCAACAAGAGTGATTCCACACTCTATATGCCTAATTTTGGTTTTGGTGAGTCAAGGAGAGAGGACTTGTGTTTCTTTGTGTTTCAAGACTTACAACATCATGAATAATCTAAGTCTAAAAACCATACAATGTTCTATTTATAATAGGTTACAAATAAAATACAAAATGTCCAAAATGCTCTTTTAAGAACTAGGCTCCCTTCAAGTATATTTAGGGGCTGCCTTGTTGTGTTCCAAGGCTCCTCTTTACACTCCAAGTGTGAGATTAGGGTCGGTTTGGTGTGTTTTAAGTCCTTCACTCGCACACTCCAAGCCTCGGGTTCATTACATTCTCACATGCGTCCATCTTCGTGGTCGTACTTGTATCATTATCAGAAGGTATAATGTAACCTTATAAAATATTAATACTTTCTAATTGTATGATACCAAATAATACATAAAATGCCTCTTAAATGTAATAAAAATTTCTTAATGTATAACATAATGAAATATATAGCAGAAGAATTATATTATACATTATTCTTCCAAAAATAACTAATGTATAATGTCTGATATATTATAACTTATACATTAAAATATAATCTTCCAAAATGTATAATATCACATTATACATACAAAATATTCACCTTATACATTAATTATCTACAAGATTATAATAATTTTAAGAAAAAATTAGTATTATTGTAACACATTACATTGGCTAAACGATAATAAGGAAAAACAATGATTCAATTCAATTACCTTTATTATGTGAATTGTAAGTGTACATCTTCAATTCTAATTATAAAAGTGAAGCAAATAGGAGGGAGATGAGAGTGCATTAATATTACATTAGCTTGATTGTAGGCGTAAATAAAGGAGCACATATATGGAGCAAAGATCAGTGCACTATAATAGGAGCAAAATATGGTATTTTGATATGAATGAGGGGGATGAGAGAGAGAGAGTGAATTTAAGGAATTTAAGTAATTATTTTGAAGTTTTTGTAATTACTTTTTCAATATGAGATTTTATGTAATAAGTTAAAGTTACCTTGGTATATATGTAATTTTTAGTTAAAAAAATTCTAAGCTAAAAACCTTAGGAGTTGTGGAATTTTAAAGTGAGAAATCTATTATTGAACAGATTCTATGAGATATTCTTTACTGAAAAGTCGAATTTGCAAAAAGAGATTTGCAACCGCTATTATCAAGTTGGAGCCTCAAATAAGGTTTCAAATAAACTCAAACTTTAATGTTGAAAATCAATGAAATGTTTCTCAATTTTGTTAGAAATAGTTTAGAGGAGCTGATAAAGAAATTTGGATATTTAGAACTGAGTTGAATTCAGTTTGGTATAAAAAGAATTGGAAGTCGAATTTTTTGAAGCAGATTGTGTATGTCACATGTATATTACCATATATCATATAGATTTATATATGTATATATATGTGTATATGCACGACATACACGTAATATATATATATATATATATATATATATGCCATATATGTAGCATACATAATATATATTAGTGATTCATATGATACTATTAGGGATGGCAATGAGGTGGAGCGGGGGCGGGGCGATGCGGATTTTAGATTATGTGGTATGGGGAGGATGCGGGGTGGGTTGAATTTTTTTTTTTTTTTAAATGATGCAGGATGAGTTGCGGGTTTAAACAAAAGAAATTAAAAAATAGTATTATTATCATGAATTTACCTAAAATTATATGTATTCTTTACTTAAAATTTTATGATACTTAGAACGACATGTATAACAACACAAATATACAATTTTATAACTTTTTTTTTGAAATCGATAAAATAATTTTATAACTCAAAATATCAAATAAAAGTTTAAAGGTTTTTCCTTATTAAATCACTTTGTTGCGCATAACTTATTTAATTTATCTGTAGCAAGGACTTAAATAATCGGATAAATTAATTGATCTCTAATTTTAATTCCTTTATTCATTTTAATGAAAATCTGATATTTGATCATTGCTTGTATACCTGATACTTCTCTGACAATTTCTTAGTGAAAAGTGATATAGTAGAAATTGATTATTACTACTTCCTCGTTGCAAATTAGGAAATATTATAATTTTCAATGGAGTTATAATTTTTTTAAAAAATAAAAAAAATGAGACGTGCAGGATGGATATGTGTGAGTATGAATGTGGAGTGGGTTTATGCAACTTTAAAAGTGATGCGGGGCAATTTTTTAAAATTCACGAATTTAAAAAAAATCCGCACCACACCGCTCATTGCGATCCCTAGATACTATCCAAAATCTCACCAAATCGTCTCAAATTAGCTTGAGGCATAAGCACCAAAGATATTTTAATCACTAAAACAATGGACGTTTATGTTTTTAACTCATCGTTTCGTTGGAAAATAGTTATTACGGGATAATTAATCTCGAGATTAGTTATCTCGGAATAAACTATCCCACCATTCATATGGGATAACTTATCCCATCACTATGATGTAAATCGTGGAATAAGTTATCCTGGTATTAACTAATACCTCCAACCAAACATGAGATAAAATAATCTTTTATTTTATTCGGAAACTACTTATCCCTTATACCTCACACCAAAAGACCTCAATTGTAATTTCAAAACAATTTCCCAACAACAAGCAGTGATTTATCACTTCAAATTTTACTTTAACTTCATGTTTGTTAAAAAAGCAAAGAAGAATCTTTTAAACAGCCACATCTCCCAAGTCATTTATCTAGAATTAGATTTTGTGAAAATTTGAGGGAGAAAATATAAGACTAAGAAAAGATCTTCAAATTTTTTGGATTTTGTTGAAGATTATACATGAATAATATAAAGATTTTATAGCTATGTTTTGAAAGTGGAATAATATCATATTTTTAAAAGAAAAAGGGTCAAATATGCCCCTCAAATTTGTGAAAAAATTTAAATATACCCTCCATTATAAGTTTGGTCCAAATATGTTCTCCCTGTTAAAGTTTAGGACAAAATATACCCCTAAACTTTGCGAAAGGGTCCAAATATACCCTCCGTTACAGGTTTGGTCTAAATATGCCCTCGCTGTTAAAGTTTAGGAGCAAATATACCCCTAAACTTTACAAAAAAAATTCAAATATACCCTCTATTACAACCCATAATAATAATAATAATAATAATAATAATAATAATAATAATAATAATAATAATAATAATAATAATAATAATAATAAAGTTCAACTTTTACACAAATAAATTAGTTCAGACACATGAATCGTACGTAAAATCCGTACATATTTCAATTGAAGTTGATGTGCATAGCAAAAATACATAACATATATGATATTAGTGGTGGAATTAAAATTTTACTAAGAGAATTCAAAATATAAAGAAGTAAATAATAAACTTAATTACCGAAGGAGCAACGTCTATTATATATACGCAACAAATAATTTCAATCATATATAAATTGTTCCGCCTCCACTTGATAATATGAACAGAACTTTTCTAAATTTGAATTGAAAGAATTTAATAAAACACTTTGACACATGTTTAAGTTCTCAATTGAAATAAATCGCAATTCACGTGTTTGAACTGAATTTATTTATGTAAAAGTTAAACTTTATTATTATTATATATACAAAAAAATAATTTCAATTGTATATAAATCATTCCGCCTCTGCTTGAGAACATAAACTTTTCTAAAATTTAAATCGAAAGAGTTTAATAAAACACTTTAACACGTGTTTATGTTCTCAATTGAAACAAATCGTAATTCATGTGTCTGAACTAATTTATTTGTGTAAAAATTGAACTTTATTATTATTATTATCATCATCATCATCATCATCATCATCATCATCATCATCATCATCATTATTATTATTATTCGTATTATGGGTTGTAACGGAGGATATATTTGAATATTTTCGCAAAGTTAAGGGGTATATTTGCTCCTAAACTTTAACAGCGAGGGCATATTTGGACCAAACCTGTAACGGATGATATATTTGGACCCTTTCACAAAGTTTAGGGGTATATTTGCTCCTAAACTTTAATAGCGAGGATATATTTAGACCAAACTTATAACGGAGGGTATATTTAAATCTTTTCACAAAGTTGAGGGGCATATTTAACCCTTTCCCATTTTTTAAATACGTACTAGTGTATTCTGTGTTAATCTCCCAAAAATAAAACTGAATTAATCGAGTATTTTTTTAGTTTGGGCAATTTATAGTGTTAAAACAGAATAATGTTCATCCCTAACATAGGGTGAAGGTAGATTAAAGAAAAAATATTTAAATTGTTATAAATATATTACCATATATAGTGAATGTCTAATTTATCATCTATAATGGATGTCTACTTTATCATATATAGTGAATGTCTATTTATGAAAAAATTAGAAACTTCAAGGTTAGTTTTTTCCAATAAATAGATGGGTTTTCCTTCATTGTAATTAACTTCATTCCTAATGAGAAGTAAAGAAGTCTCCTCACTTCTATCTCTATTCTTTTTGTAGTTACTTTATATTTCATAATACGCTATCAACACGATTCTTTAATCTTTTAATTAAATACATACACCAGAGGTAAACTTAATATGATATTCTCACTCGTTGCCCATATTTTAACAATATATATTATGCAAGGATTTGGTTGACAATTATCATATTTTTATCTATATTTATTAGATAGTTATTGATTTATAGATATGTAAAGTTCATATTCCATACGTGTGTTTTAGTATTTGCTCGCGTGGCGTGAAAGCACATACGTAATTATGTAATAATCATTAACATATATTTGATCATCTAATCACTCCAATTTCAATTTTGTTTTAAAAAGGTCCAGAGGAGTGAGTTCATCCCTTCACGTTTACTTGTGAATTATTGAATAATTTCTTTTGTGGAGATATTTTGTTTCCCTAATATTTGTCGCAGCTATTGAAGTTTTGCGGCGGATCATGAACATGTAGATTATTATTAACGTATATACATACGTGGTATATAAAATTAATAATAAGACGGTGAATTTAATTTCATCGCACAAAGGGTATGCACTTGATTGTGATAGTATCATAAATCACCTTCGAATGAGGCAGAATAATTGAGAAGAGTTATTTTGAAATATGCTTCTAAAGTAGTAGATTCGAAAATTTATTCATGAAATAGTAAATCTGAAATTTACTAAAGTAAAAGGTAAATGTCATGGTAAATGTAACGCCCCGAGAGTACACCCTAAGCGTCACACGGTGCTTACAGTCCCGAGGGACCACAAGCTAACCCATGAGCTGGTACCTACTCTGAGTAAAACTGATATCAAAAGATCATATGCGGAAATAAACTGAGGAATGCCATAAGGTTTTATGTCATAAATCTTATAAGTATGTAAGATAAAATTGATAATGTTGATATTGACAACTGAAATCTCAAAATTGAATAACTGTCTGTACTAGTCTGAAAAGCCTCTACTGACTGAATAAAAGTTGATGGGACAAGCCTCAAATAACTCCAACTAACTACTGAACTGAAAGATGAAAATAAATATAATCTGTCTTCGAAATATGAGGACTCACCACTACTACGGCTGATAATCTAGAAAGTCTATGCACAATCTGGGAACTGAGCGTCCGAACCTATGAAATGATATATCATAGCGCAAGAAAAAAGTATGCGATCAGTACTTTGAATGTACCAGTATGTTAAATGAGGTAGGTTGATATGCATGATTTCATGTGCATGAATAATAACTGGCTGAATAGCATCTGAATATAATGCATGAAAACTGTAAGTGCTGAAGATGCCTATAATTTGTAAATACTGAGAATTCGTGAAATCTGTAAATACTGAGGATGCATGAGCAAGCATAAAATATGTTTTGAATATAATATGTAAACTGAAATACTGAATTCTGATAACTGAATAACTGATAATGTATGCTATGGTCAATACAAACCTAAACTGAGGTATACGGAATACTAAACTGAGACTGCGGGAGCTAGCTATAACCGACATGCCCTAATGTACTATTAAGGTCCAACTTGTAACCCTAGCTGAAAGGGTGTTAGTACCATGCCATGGGTACTAACAATGGTTGTGTGGATCCACTAATCTAATGTCCCAAAGAACGAGGGTGTCATGCCTATCTAACGGGGGACCCTTAAATCCTACACTAGCTACGTAGTTCTGGAACCTAGGGACTGCTACTAATGTCTCATACCTACTAACGGGAGAGACAACTACCTCATGCTTACTATCGAGGCAGACGTTATCCCTAGGTTCACTCGGTGCTAAGTTTTTACTCCCAACAGAAGGATGCTAAATTTAGAATTGATCCAAGTTTAACTGATCTTAAGGACTGACTAAACTGATAATGCTCTTGGTATATTATGAAATCATTCTATGGGTACTAAAAATTAAGTAAAACAGCTAAATTTTGGGTATTCATAACCCCTAGAACTCGATAGCAATGATAGCAAAATAGTACTAAAACTTTGAGGGCATAATATGAAAGCATTTATTCAAAACTCCTTCTTGTAGGCATTTCATCAAACACTTGATCTTCATAATGTAAGCTAGGCATGTGAATAGTTGAAAGCTTGTGGTAATAGCATGATTTCAACACCAGCATCACTAATTATGAATTAAATCAATGAATAACAACATTAAAATATGTGGGGTTTAATAATAACAACAATTTTATGTAAACATAGTATAGAATCAAGATTCATGAGTATTCATGGTTAAAATCACAATAGCTCATGAAAATCACAACTTTAAATTTGAAATTAGATTCTTGGACTCCATGGGTGGAAGGGACCCATGGATGAACATTTAACATATCTTGGAGCTTTAATCTTGAAAGAGAGTAGACTTTTCTTGAATGTTCTTGGATTGGGAATTATAATTCTTTGATTTTCTTAAGGAAGGAATAATGAAACCTTGGATTTCTTGGAGTGAAAGTTGAAGCTTTAGGGTTTCTTGGAGAGAATTTGGGTGGGGATGAGTATATTTTGCTTATAATAATGTCTAATCCCTTGTTTTTACAACTTGGGGGCTGTAGGAAAAGACAGGGCTGCCCCTCGGGCTTAAAAGCTTCTGTAGAATCGCGGTTTTAAGGCCTACCACTGAGCGGTAATGGTACCACCGCTATTGCACTGCTGAGTGGGCTAATATCGGTGACCTAGTACTTTTGGACAACTCCAGTTTGGAGTTTTACCGCTGAGCATTATTCGCTTCACCGCTATTGCACCACCGAGCGGTGTAGTCGCGGCATCCCATAGCCTCACATGAAAAATGCTATAACTTTTCACTCGGTTATTGGATTTAGGCAAAATTGATATCATTGGAAAGATAATTAAATTATCTATCTATTGATGGGTCATTGCTCCAAAATTCATACTATAATGAAGGATATGCTTGTTTGAAGTTGACTATGGTAACATCCTTCTCAAGAACTCTATTGGTAAGGGATATTTTGATTCGTCTAATAGCTAGGAGTTATTTGAGGCCTTAATATATATCAAACTCGCTCATAAAACTACCAAAATACTATACTTTATTTCTCATGAGCTTGTAGCATGGCCCTAACATTGGTTTGAATTTTTGGAGTATTACAGTAAATTTGGAGTTTGCTAGCACAAAAGTTCATAAATTGACATAAACGATTACGACATTCCAAAGATGTGCATAGTGAGTATTAAACATGTATTGAAGATCTAGAAAATTCTTCATGAAATTTTAATTTTACTTGTTCTCATTATAAGTTGGTTAGACCAACTAATGTTGAGATTTGATCCCTCAAAATCTGAAAATTATAAAAGGCGAATAAGGGCCCGTTCACCTATCATATGATATGTTGAAAAGATGCATCAATAAGATGATTACATGTACATTCATTGTCAACCTGCATTTGACATTTATAAAGTTGCTTGCTCAGTAAAAATGAGTGAAGATCTTAACTTTCAGATTGTGTAATCAAGATAATTCATCTTGATGATGATGGTTTAACATTAAGTGCCTTCGATAAATAGTTGAATCATTGCTAATGAGAAAAAAGCTTTATTTGTTGCTTTGAAATATTATATACAGAAGTACCTGTATGCATTAGACCAATAAATTATAATTAATTCTCCTCAAAGTTGGTTTTGAGTCAGGAACTACACATTGTCCATCTAACAGCTTGATGTGCGGTATACGATTAATGAATATCTTATGATGCACAAAGATGGAATCCTCAATAAAGATGGAGGATATATGTTACTTTTCCTAACATAAAGAGGAGATTATAAGGAGCTATGAAATATGTTAGAAATTATCATCAGATCCTCATTCAAAAGATAATAGATAATTCAAGTCATGTGCCGATAACATTTACTGACTCAAATTTAATCTCATATCTAAGTTGCAAGTGCTCCTATTTTGTGTCCATAAAGGAAAAAATCTACACATGCGTGAAGCATGGTAGACCAATCAATTCCAAATGAAATAATCCTTGTATAGGATAAGGAGAAAATTATCATAAAAAGAAGGCAATGTGCTCTTGAAGAGTCTACGACATAACACTTCATGAAACCTTATAAAAGGTTCAGGTACCTAAAAATAATAAAGTAATGAGATCTCAAAATGTTATGTCATACTGTGAACCAATACGAAATGATATATCATTAATATCTTTGATACAATATTAATGCAATATTATAAAAGATTACGAGGATTTGAATTCTACGTTTATTTAAGCATGCTGACATAGAAACATTTATTATGTGAGCTGAAAGGATGCATTTTGGTAAGCGTAAAACTTATTTGATTTGCAGTCCCGACACTTGAAGATATCACACTTGACATGTTGGATATTGTCACTTGACAATAATCTATATGAAAATTCCTAAAGGATTTAAAATGCCTGAAGCATATAAAGTTTTTTAGAAACTTGTTTATTATCCTTATAAGGGATAAATTGATGATCTGAATATTGTTGAAACTCTTGGAGAGTTTTCAAAAGCAATAAGATTATTTGCTGAAATGAGAAATATGAAGTACCATATCTTAGTGCAATTAGTGCACAACACTAATGTATCTTGCAAATACTACAAGGCCTGATATAGCCTTTTCAGTCAATTTGTTAAGCATGACATATTTATATTCCTACTAGGAGACATCAAAATTGGATAAAATACATGAGTTTATTTTATTCTAAAGCTTGCAGTCCCTATCTTGTTGATTATGCTGATGTTGGGTATTTATTTAATCTGCATAAATCTCGATCTCAACCATACAATGTGTTCACATGTGGGGATACTATCATATCTTGGAGATATACAAAGCAGTCTATCTAACCACTTCATCAAACCATGCTGAGATAATAGTTATTCATGAAGCAAGCCAAGAATGTGTATGGTTGGTCCATGATACATCTCATTCAAGAAAAATATGGTTTGATATGAGACAATGTACTTACAATTTTATACAGAGATAATGTAGTATGCATAGCACATCTTAACGGAGGATTCATAAAAGGAGATAGAACGAAGCACACTTCATCAAAACTTTTCTACATACATGAGCTACAAAAGAATGGTGATATTAACGTACAACAGATTCGTACAAATGACAATGTGGATGATTTATTCACTAAGTCTCCTCCAATTACAACTTTCAAGAAGATAGTGCACAAAATCGGGATGCAAAAGTTCAAGAATGTTCTTATTAGGGGGAGCAAATATGTGTTGTACTCTTTTTTCCTTACAAGATTTTTTCCCACTGGGTTTTCCTTGTAAGGTTTTTAATGAGGCAATCTATATGCGTATTGTTAGAGATGTGCTCTTTTTTCTTCACTAGATTTTTTTTCACTGGTTTTTCTAGTAAGGTTTTAACGAGGCACATTATCTATCAATTAGACATTCAAGGGGGAGTATTATAAATATATTACCATATTTAGTGAATGTCTACTTTACCATATATAGTGAATGTCTATTTATGGAAAAGTTAGAAAGTCCAAGGTTAGTTTTTTCCTATAAGTAGAGGTATTTTCCTTCATTGTAATTACGGAAAAGGGTCAAAAATACCCCTAAACTATTTGAAATGAATCAAAAATACCCTTCATTTATTTTTTGGCTCAAAAATACCCTTTTTTCTAACGAAATGCCACCAAACACGTCACGTGAATAAAAAAAGTCACTTGATCAGTCCAATTAATATACACAAATGAAAATTACTCCATTTAATTCTTCTAACCATCAATCTATTTTTTTTTAATTTAAAAGACCCAACCCCACTCAAATTTTAAAAAATCCGATCCTAGAGGGAAAAAAATAAAGAATTTGATTGTTTATTTTCTAGGTGATGGGTTCAGATATTTCGGATTGATCAAGGGGAAAGATGAGGAAATAATTAGGTCCTTAAATTGTTGATCCAAAAGAATCGGATTTTAAGTGGGTCGATCCTAAATAATTGGATCATCAAATAGTTGATCCAATTTTCAAGAGCTCAGATTGCTACTAGTTGTCCTATCTGAATTTGTCTAATGAAGAACCTAATTATAGTGAGAGGAATGGTAATTCAGAGACGAAAATAGAATTTGGAGAGTTAAAGTTTAGTGGCAATGTAGGACAACCACAAGTTGATGAGGTCAAGAATTGCTCGAGTAATTCTCATAACTTTGAAAAAATAATAAAATATAAGGCAGTGAAAGGGATGATATGAGAAAAAAATTGAAGAATTGAATTTTTTCTCTTGGTTCGGGTTTTTTGAATATAGATAGGATTGACTTTTAAATAGAATAAAATGGGTTGATTGTTAAGTGGATTAAATAGAGTGATTTTCCACGTGTATGCTGACGTGGACTGACTAAGTGACTTTTTTTTATCTGCGTGGTGTGTTTAGTGGCATTTCGTTAGAGAGAAGGGTATTTTTTAGCCAAACAATTAACAAAGGGTTATTTTTGAGTCAAAAAATTAATGGAGGGGTATTTTTGAGCTAAAGAAAACAAACAGAAGGGTATTTTTGAGCCAATAAATAAATAAAGGATATTTTTGATCCATTTTAAATAATTCAGGGTATTTTTGACCTTTTCCCCTTGTAATTAACTCCTCAAGGATTTCTAATGAGAAATAAAAAAGTCTCCTCTCTTCTCTCTCTATTCTTCTTGTATTTACTTTATATTTCATAAAACAAATTTACTTTTATACTACTTGGAATTATTCAATTTTATCACACGTAACATATTTGGTCTATTTTTTTTTGGTTGCCCAAGGTATCCCCACAGCCGGCAGCCGTGAGACTAATCCTCCATTTCTCGGTTAGTGCATTTTGCGGTAGGTAACTGGCCACAGAGTTTTCTCCATTTGCCAAAGGCGGGAATCGAACCCCCGACCTATTGTTTAAGGTATATAGCACTGAACCACTATGCCAACTCTGATGGTTAACATATTTGGTCTATTTATATCCTCATTTTTAGCAATTCACTTCATATTATTTGCTTTAATCATTATCAGTGCTTAAGTGAGAAGTTAGTGGACTCTACTTGTTAAAAACTATTAGACTTAAAAGGTTCAGATTTTCCCTTTAATTCTTTTATTATGGTTTAAAATTACTTGGAAGTTAGGGGCAAAATAAAACTTTCCTTGCTGTGACAGTAAGATTAGATCAAACTTTTAACGAATGATAAACTTACTCAATAAGATGAAAGTGATAAGAGGGAGGGTGAATTACTCTTTCTCGATTATCTCAGTCGACTAATCAATCAGTTTGCAAAAGCTTTAAGAATACAAAAAAAAAAATGCTTAAAGTAAATATGACACCAAATATTTTATACTGGTTGATACCTTTAGTAGGTTTTACTCCAATCCTCTTGAGTTGCAAGGGATTTTACTAGTTCTTTCTTTATCAAATTAAATTACAAGGATTGAGTTAAGTTTTTTGGCTATAATTCGCACTCTTTCTTCTTTCTCGCTCTTGATACAATGTCTCACCGACTATGTGTTTCTCTTCCCTCTTTATGAATATCCAGTAAATAATAAAAGAATACAATACTTGAATAAAGTAGAGAAAAGAACTAGAGAAGGTTGTGACAAACATATATATCTTCCTTAGTCTTTCATTGCTTAAATAGTAGTGGTTGAACTTCCTCTAGCCGTTGGAAGATCTGAATAATAGTCAACCCAAGAGAATTGCTCCTTGAAAATGGGATATGAGAATTTTATTTTCAAGAATAAGATTGGATCATACTAATGATCCTTAACTAATTAAAATTTCCTTTTCTTAGGAGATGCAACACAATTAATTATGGCTACAAGATTTGGTACTCCTTTCCTTTGATGTACGATATTGTAATTAATTCTTGAAGGAGTGACATATTTATTTTTCTTTTTGAAAGAAACTTGATAGATCTTCCTTTTTGTTCTTTGGCCAAGAATTCTTGATTATTTATTTTACCATAATTCTTCAAAGAAGTCATTCATTAAAACTAAATATTATCAATCTAACCTTTTTTGATGGATGACACTATTTAAGAAATAATCTAGTCGATTTTTCTGTTAAGTATAGAAATGGTAGATCCTCTGAATTGTTGCACTTGTTCAGATAGTAACTCCCCCTGAATTGTTGCACTTCTATAGTCGAATTCCTGTAATCTTTCTCCCCTTTTAACATCAATCAAAAGGGAAGAATTGCACGCAGATAAACAACATCTAGTATAACATAGCAAAAACTTAAAAAGAAAGTATGCATGGGCTTATACTCAAATACACATAAAAATAAAGTAGTGTCTTAAAACATAAATAGTCAAGGAGCATCAACAGGAGGAGAATTCTCAAAACAATAAAAGAAGTAGGCCAAGGTTTGAGCAATGACATCCTTCAAGTTAGTGAACTAGGTAGATATAACAAGAGAGAGAGAGAGAGTCAGTAATGATCTGAATATTGATAGTAATTTTTGTGGCCTCTTTGATTATCTAATCTTATATTGAGATGAGAAACATTCATCTTGTTTCCTAGCTGACTTCTTTGATTTTGTCAAGTTGAAAGTGCGAAGCAAGGAGATGATCTTTGATAAAGTCAAACTTTAAGTCAATATCAGTAAGGCAGATGGTATCATCAAGTGAAGAGAAGCTAGGATCAGGAAAAGAAATGACTTAGACTTAGATAAAGAGGGAGTACTAACAAACCACCATAGTAATTGGGAATCCAGATATCATCAACTAACACATGACCTATGCTACCAAATGCTTTTGTATTGTAGCATTGTTTCACAACACTTGAAGGAACAATCTCAAAAATAATATTGCTTGCTCTCAAAATATGGGTAATGACAAGCCCATAAGAAAGACTAAATAGATTAAGAGAAACTTCAATTATATGATTTATAAAAAAGAGGAGAGATTCTCCTTACACTGAAACATGATGCAGGAAGTAAGCACTGCGTTATGCTGAGATATGGTAGATAGCGAACCAGCATAGGAATGTGAAAAATATCTACAATATGGGGAATAACACAGTTTTTAAAAGATAAAAACTTGGAGCTAAATGTATAGGGTAGGGAATTATTGTTATCTAGAGAAATACATTGTTTGGCTTGCTTAAAGGAGACATTAATATCAAAGGGCTAGGAATTTTTAGAGGATGTAAAGAAACCTTGATGCTTTATTTGATATTAATTTAAAACAGCCTAATAAGGGGCTTATAGGCATACTTGAGAGTGTTTGAAAAAATGTCATCCCACCCTTGAAAGTCAAATAATAATTTAATGTGGCAATGCAAAAATTTTAAAAGATCCAAATCTATAATTCTATCATGAACAAGGGATAATTCCTTCATAGAGTGAAAAAAGGCTTTGTTTGATGATTTTAAAAAATTAATTTGACTTTCAGAGAACTATCACAGTTAAAGTTTACCTTATTTTTAGAATATTCAGAGACATCAGGAGCAAAAAAAACTTACCCAAAATTAAATGAGAAGAGTCAGACGAGGGTTGAGGATTTTGATCGAAAATATTAGAGTTAAGAGGAATAGGAAAGGAGGTATTTTCTTTTTTCTTGAAGCGAGAGCCTTTATTATTTCTAAAAGATAAGTTTTTTTAGTGCTTAGACATTAGAGAGATATGAAAAGATGAGAGTGAAAGAGTTGGAAGACTCGAATTTAAAGAACATGTATAGAGAAGAGGAAAGGGAAAATACGCCTAGAAAAATAAAGAGTTTTGATAAATATTTTTCATATACAGAATCAGTGTTGAGTGTCAGAAGAAGGAAAGTAAAGACAAGTACATTAATCAAAACCAACATGGGTTGTGGTGCCGTGGATGGGGCTGCTCCACCCTTAACTAGAGGTCGAGGATTTGACCCTGGTGTCACGCCCCAAATCCTATTAAGGCGGACTGGCACCCGTTGCCGGTAAGGCTCGGGAGAACCGACCTGTAGCAATATATTACCTATGAACATTATAAGTTCCTTTCATACTAAACATGCCCTCAAAAGATAAATAGGACTAGCAAGTCAAAAGATATTATATGACTAGGCCGTTGGAGCCACAATGTCTACAATACGATACATGACCATACTATACTTAACGTAGTCTACAAGGCCTCTAGACAAGAAACATTATCTTATAAGGGTCGGGACAGGCCCCGCCTCATGATAAGATACTATACAATGCAAAAAGATATGATAAGACTCAAAGCCCCGAAGCAACCTGGAGCTCAGTGACTGCGGTTGATATCCTGTACTCTTACTAGGGAGGTTTATTAGCTTCTGTACCTGCAGCATGGAATGCAGGTCCCCCAAGAGGGACGTTAGTACGAAATAATGTACTGAATATGTAAGGCAACATGTACTATATATGAGATGAATTTAGGGTAAAAGACCACCTTTATGAATATTGTGGAGTCATGTATCATATAATAATTATGTTACTTTACTCTTATTACTTGTATAATCTGTGCACAGCATGTAATACAGATGACCAGTTGATCAGTGGTAAATCTATATCAGGATCGACCCATGCTAGGCTTTCCTTTCACCCCTGGGATACCCCCTGTAATACTGGGATTGACCCATGCTAGGTGATTCTTTCACCTCTGGGATACCACCCATCAGAAGCAACTGTAGACATAAATCTTCTTATTACTTTTGAGATGAATCTTTGGTGGTCGTAACATTTGAGCTATAAGACTATAAGCATGACAAATGACAAGTATGTGTCCATGTAACATCATATCATAATGAAAAGAGTGGGTTGTACAATTAGTGAAACATGTAGGACATAAACAACGTATGAACTTTATTTAGCTAAAAAGAAGACTCATATGTCATGGTACCCAATGTATGTATGCAGCAGTGACAATGCTCGAATCTGGACACACAAGTACATGTTAAAGAGTGGAGTGGTTATGTCGAAGTTTGTAAAGATCTCTATGTGCCAATGAAGACTTTGGATTCCATGCCAAATAATAAGAGATCGAATAGCCTTACATACCTCGACATATCAACTTGTTTTTACGTCGAAATGACTTCTTTTCTTCCAACTATTTATCTACAATATCATGTTTTAAAGCTAGTATTAGCAGCTAATCAATGCATCTGGACAGCCCAATCTCACAAGACACAACATTTTGGCAACAAACGTATAACCATCAACTCAATGGTGTTATTCCGACTTTCTCAATTCTAACTGTATTCAACCAGCATAAATTATCATATACATGATGTATACAGCCTATATTAGCTCTATAACATGCTGGCAACAGTCCATAACTACAACACATAACCATTTTACTAAACGCTCAACTAAGAAGCACAACATCTCGTCGTCTCCCTACATTTCATCGTTAACAATTCATACTTGTCCCAACTTTGAACCAGATGCTCCCAACATATATATACATCAAATAAATCTTAACATAGTCACAAAATAGCTCAAAACGTAGGGGGAAACGTGAAACAACAGCCCCCTCAACAAAACAGTCCAATACCATTTTGGAAGCACATAAGATCATATAAGGATACTTGTTTCCAAAGAACTAGCAAAATAGTCCAGCAACCTTGGCAACCATATACACACTATAACATGTTAATAACCTCAACTTTATATCATATTAAAGTCAAAAATCAGGGTAAGAATCGTTCCAAAGCAAGAAAACCAAACAACAACTTTCAGGACACAAGCTGTCCAGAAATTCCTGCACAGTGAACCAGCCAACTTATCTTGTTTTCCATGGAAAATTCATATCAAATATATGGTTATTTTTACATACCTTAACTCCCAAGGTGTAGGTATAATTCAAGAACTCAAAAAGTAGCCTTTGGTTGCCTTCCAAGGTGAAGAAATGCCAAGAGAAACTTAGAGAGAACAGCTGAAATTTTTTTTTGGTCTTTTATTGATTAACCTAGGGAGCTCGGTTTTGGTCCCTTTTTAAGGAGACTTTAGACCGACTTTCTCCTTATATTTGCAGCTGATTAACTCAAATTGGTCAATGACTAATTTTCCCCTTTCACTTGGGCCTTTTGGATCTCTAAATCAATGGGCTTTAGTGGCCCATTTCCTTAATCTTTCTTGCACTTTGTTTGGGCCCAATCTTGTTAGTAGTGAATGAATGTAGTTGGGCCTATTATATAAAAATTTTGGGCTGAACATCTTGGCCCAATATAATGTTAAACCATTGGCTTAAATAGCCTCCCTAACTTGGGCTTCGTTTGTCACAAGACTTGGAAAGTTTCGGCGTTAAGCCTTGTCTTCGTTCCCCTTTCTTTTTACTAACGTCTAGACTTCAAGTGAGTTCACTTATGAATGAATTATTCTCCCTCATGATATATAATTTTTAAGCTAAGCACACAGGTGACTCACCTGCTAGCTTCCTAAGTTTCATAAGCATGTCAATGATTTTCTCCGTTTAAGGCCACAGTCTCTAAATAGATTTCCATATAGTGCCCCAATCCAACACTTGAACACTTGAAAAATTTTGGTAGTAATTAAATCAAGTCGTATGTCATTTTATGTGAACATTACTAGTACATGTAAAATGTGGGGTGTTACACCTGGGTATGGAGAAAACTCTATTGAGAGCGTTATCACCTTAATGGGCCCTGCAACGCGCGATCCAAATTAGTCAAAGCTCCAATGTGAGCACTTAACACCGGATGGGAAACCAAAAAAAAAGTACATTAATCAAATAAAGCATTAATTTAAAAAAAATTACACATAATTAAGAAAGAAAGAAATTAATTTTAAAAAGGTTGTGCAATAACACCAAGAGATTTTTTTAGAAAATAAAATCTTTTTTTCAACAATGATTTTAAAAATATATCTGCTAATTGAAACACAGTGCTAACAAAAGATATATCAATATCACCTTTTAAAATATGATCTCTAATAAAATGATATTTAATATCAATATGCTTTGCTCTAGAATGATGCACATAATTTTTAAATAGAGAAATAACACTAGAGTTATCATACAAAATTTTCAAAGGTTTAACAGAAATACCATAATCACTAGCTGATGAATCATTCAAAAAATTTTAGGACAACATAAGCCAAGAGAAATATATTTAGACTCAGTAGTGAAAAGAAAAATATAATTTTATTTTTTATTTCTACATGATATGAGAGAACTTTTTATAAATTGGCAAGAGCCATTAGCGTCTTTTTTATCGGCCTTGTCATCTGCATAATCTACATCTAAAAAGTCTTTTAGCTCAAAATTATTTGATTTAAAATATCAAATTCTAAGAGACATAGTTCTAATTAAATATTTAATAATTTGTTTAACAATAGTCAGATGAGATTCCTTGGGAGCTGACTGAAATCTAGTACATTTATAAATACTAAATAAAATATCTGATCGAATAGCAGCAAGATAGAGAAGAGAGTCAATCATACCACAATATTTTATTTCATCAACAATATTACCATCATCATCAGCAAGGAGTGTAAGAGGATTTAACATACTTCTTTTCAAATTGCTCGATAAGTTTTTTGTGTATTTACTTTGACAAATAATTTTTTTTAGTTCACTGATGTATTTGCAATCCCAAGAAGAATGTCAAATCACTCATCATGCTCATTTCAAATTCAATCAAACATTAATTAAAGAAACTTTTACACGCAATCAAGAAAGAAAGAAATCAATTTTAAAAAGGTTGTGCAATCATATCAAGAGATATTTTTAGAAAATAAAACCTTTCTTCAAACAATGATTTTGTAAATATATTTTCTAATTGAAATTCGGTGCTAACAAATGATATATCAATATCATCTTTTAAACTATTATCTCTAATAAAATGATGTTTAATATCAATAGGCGTTGCTCTAGAATGATGCACAAGTTTTTTAGATAAAGAAATAACATTAGAGTTATCATACAGAATTTTCACAGGTTTAATAGAAATATCATAATCACTGAGCTGATGAATCATCTAGGGAATTTGAGCACAACATAAGCCAATAGAAATATATTTAGACTCAGTAATGAAAAAGCAAAATACAATTTTAATTTTTACTGCTCCATGATATGAAAGAATTTTCTTTTGACAAGAGCTACTAGTGCTTTTTTTAATCATTCTTGTCACTTGCATAATCTACATTTAAAAAGTATTTTAGCTCAAAATTATTTGATTTAAAATATCAAAGTCTCAGAGACATAGTTCTAATCAAATATCTAATGTTCGTTTAACAGCAGTCAGATGAGATTTCTTGGGAGCTGACTGAAATCTAGCACATTTGCAAATACTGAATAAAATATTTAATCGACTAGCAGCAAGATAGAGAACAGAGCCAATCATACCACAATACTTTATTTAATCAACAATCTTACGATCATCATCAGCTACGACTGTAAGAGGATTTAGTATACGTTTTTTTAAATTTCTCAATAAGTTCTTTGATGTATTTACTTTGACAAATAAAAGTTTCTTCAGTTGGCTGGGGTATTTGCAATTTCAAGAAAAATGTCAACTCACTCATCATGTTCATTCAAATTCACTTTGCATTAACTCAAAGAATTTCTTGCACAAATAGGTATTAGTACATTCAAAAACAATATTATCAACATAAATTTGAATAATCAAATTTTAGAGAAGGTTCTTTTGATAAAAAGAGTTGTATTATTTTTTTCTCTGATAAAGTTATGATCAATTAGAAAACTGCTCAGTTTATTATACTATGCACGAGGAGCTTGTTTTAGATCATAGAGAGCTTTTGAGAATTTAAAAACATAATATAAAAAGTTTAGATTTTCAAAATATGGAGGTTGTTTTATAAAAACTTGTCAACAATGAACCACTTAAAAAGGTACTTTTGACATTCATTTAGAATAATTTGAAACCTTTGTAAGAAGTTTAGGCAAGTAAAACTTGAATTGATTCTAACCTTGAAAAAAGTGCAAACGTTTTATCATAGTTGTTGGGCATTATGTAGTTTTGATGATTGACAAACTGACACATGAATGAAATATGTTACTTGAGCTAGTCCAAGCATAGGAAATGATACGAGAATAATATCCACCTTAGCTTTCGCCGACATCATTCAAAGTTACTATGTGAAAAATCAAGCTTTGGTCGCCTGGAGGGCACAGAATTATACTTGGAAGGGACGTTTTGAGCCTACTATTGATCAAACCCGAGTGTGGAAGATTACTTGGAGAATTGAAGACTTAAGGACTCTCGGGTTCGGACCACCTTGGTTGGTTCACGATTTTGGTTCCCTTTATTAAAGGTATTTTGGTCACTTTTCTTTGTCCAAGTGACACTCCATGACCATCCCTCCTCATTAAGGGCATCGGAGTTATTTTATGTTAATTTTGTAATAGATTATAAATAGGCTCCTTTAGTCTTATTTCATTAGTTTATAAAAGATGAAATATTAAAAATCCTCTCTCTTGAGAGTAGGACACTTGGTCTTAGTTTAGGGCTTGGAAAAGCTAATATTGTTCTTTGCTTGGAAATGGTGGATCTTGAGGTGATTTGATTCCCTTGGTGGTCACCGTAAGAGTGTGGTTTTGATTATTACATTCATTAGGGGTTAATGTTGAAATATACTTAGTTCTTAATCTGGTAATAATCTTGGTCTCACTATCTATCCTTTACTTTCTTGCAAATCGTGTATGTGTTGTGTAATGGACTATTTTTGGCCCTTCATTGAATCCAAAACTTGTATTATTGTTGTTCATCTTGTTCATCACGTTTTATATCTGTTTTGGTGTTAAATACACTCTTGTATCTTGTATTCTTGTTGTAGTTGTTGAATCCAAGAGCTGGTCTCCAATAGGTCCTCAGATCTTGTGATTTGTGGACTATTTTGGGGTATGTTTCATCCTTCCATTGTCTTTATAGTATCATTTGGTATCAAAGCATGACTTGATTTTGTTCCCACAAGATCAATCTTGGGCTTGCTTACTTGAAAATAAAAATAAAATTGAAATCTGAAAATTCCATAAAAAGAACAATCTGTCCATTGTGTTCTTGGCTGAAAATTGTGTTTTTTGTTTTGTCTTGGCCGAGATTTTTACTTGTCTTTGTTGTCTCTAAGTGTTACTTTTATTTCTCTCTAACACATTGAGTCTACATCTTGAATAAAGCTTGTATTTTGATGTTGTTGTTGTGAACATAAGTTTGGCCCATTGTTGTTGAACATTGTTGTGGTAGACATTGTTGTTGAGAAACTTTATTGACCGTGTGTTTGGTTGTTGTTGTTGAAAGGAGTGTTGTTGTTGTTGTTCTTCTTGGTGAATGTTGTTGTTGTTTTTGAAGTTCTTCACAACCTTCATCTCTTCTTAAAACCGAAGACACAACACTAAAGAGACTTGGTCATTTGTTGTTGTGGATTGGAGTTGGCCGTTGGAATTGTTGTTGTTCTTGAAGATTGTTGTTATTGTTCTTAGCTTGGTTGTTGTTGTTCTTTAAGTTCTTCACCTTCCTTCATAAAGTGAATGATAGATCCTAAAAGGTAAAGGAAAGAGATGTAAGTAATTGTTAGTATTAAAAGACCCCCAACCACCAAAAGACTTTACATCACTTCTAAACCACTTTCCCATGAAACAAGGGTCACTTTCCCATGAAACAAGGGTCCATGTTTTAAGGAAAAGTACTACAAAAGTCAAGTCTTGAAATTTGAAACCTGAAAAAAAGGATCCAAGACTTATTCTTCCATCCTTAAAACAAATTCCATCAATCCAAATTAAAATTGGTCAAGACTTGGGCTTTGGAAAAAATAAATTGTGGAAATCACAACCAATACATGGCTGCCACATCATCAAGTTACTATTCACGCATCAAATTTTGGCTCAAATTTTAGATTATTAGTTTCACTTTATCGTTTCCTTAGTTTCCTGTCTTGATTCTAGAATTAATTAACAACTTGTAATCACCTACTTAGTTGTAGATTAATTGTTGAATCTATTCCTTTCGTGTCTTTGTTATTTGTGTGCTTTTTCTCTCTTTTAACTCATAGTAACTTGTTTGTTTCAAGTTCGTAAGTAAATTTGTTTTTGTGTCTTGAGTCGATCAAACAAGAATCTATTCCAGCCGCCAAGTAGAATCGACATCCTATTGACTACCGGAGTATAAACAACTTTCAATATTCGCTACTCCAATTGTGAGAATAACAAAGGTAAGAGTATACGAATGTTAGTGAGAAGCTTTTACTACTTATCTTGGTTGTTCATTATGTAGGTACAAAGGTGATAATGCTATATGGATTTTTTGGACTTTAGAAACAATTGAAACACCCCCCTTGGTGTTGTCTTTTGACGAGATAAAGAAGCAATGGTGTCTTATGGCTCATAAGATGCAAGAAGTTCTACCTTGTGGATTATTTGATGCCATTGGGACCTTATTAGTTTCTTTATCTCTTGGTAATTCCCATAACCAAATCCTTTGTGTACCTTTTATTGGGCGTTTAATATTTTCAAAGGATCCTTGGTTATATTATAAATATGTGTAACCTTGGCATGTTAAGATGATTTATTGTGCTAACCCGAACCCTCATGACATGAGGAGTTTGTATTTGTTTTCCCTCTCTTTATTTTTGCAAAGTTTGGATTTGAGGTCGAATCCTTTTCAAGAAGGGGAGGATGATACAAGAATAATAGCCACATTAGCTTTCGCCGACATCATTCAAAGTTACTATGTGAAGAATCAAGGTTTGGTTGCATGGAGGGCACGGGATTATACTTGGAGAGGACGTTTTGAGCCTACTATTGATCAAACCCGAGGGTAGAAGATTGCTTGGAGAATTGAAGACTTAAGGACTCTCGGGTTTGGACCACCTTTGTTGGTTCACGATTTTGGTTCCCTTTATTAAGGGCATTTTGGTGACTTATCTTTGTCCAAGTGACACTACATGACCATCCCTCCTCATTAAGAGCATTGGAGTCATTTTGTGTTCATTTTGTAATAAATTATAAATAGGCTCCTTTAGTCTTATTTTCATTAGTTTATAAAAGATGAAAGATTGAAACATTAAAAATTCTCACTCTTAAGAGTAGAACACTTAGTCATAGTTTAGGGCTTGGAAAAGCTAATATTGTTCTTTGCTTGAAAACGGTGGATCTTAAGGTGAGTTGATTCCCTTGGTGGTCACCGTAAGAGTGTGGTTTTGTTTATTACACTCATTAGGGGCTAATGTTGAAATATACTTGGTTCTTAATCTTGTAATAATCTTGATCTCACTATCTATCCTTTACTTTCTTGCAAATCGTGTATGTGTTGTGTAGTGGACTATTTGGGCCCTTCATTGAATCCAAAACTTGTATTATTGTTGTTCATCTTGTTCATCATATTTTGTAGTTGTTTTTGTGTTAAAATACACTCTCTTATCTTGTATTCTTGTTGTATTTGTTAAATCCGAGAGTTGGTCTCCAATAGGTCCTTGGATCTTGTGATTTGTGGACTATTTTGGGGTGTGTTTTGTCCTTCTGTTGTCTTTATCATATCAGGAAAGTAGATTTTCAGTTTCACTGATAGATGTATACAAGATTGCTTGAAGACAGGAATGAATAAGCAAGCCAAATTCTGATATACTCAAGTTACTGATCATGTGGGGGAAATAACATGTTGAATTTGATTCAAACGCTTAATAATAAGGGAAAGCAAGTTGAGTTAAAAAAGGAGTCCTACGTGAAGAAGGATTTTCACTTCTAAGTATATCCTAAAGAGTTCCATGTATGGGAGGAGAAAGATTCTGATAAATAAACATGTGTTGATTTAAAGAGTTGGAGTTTAACTACAATATTAAGGAGACAAGAGTTGGAATTGAAGAAGGAGTCTCACTTGAAGTAGAACTCTATGCAATAAGAGTTATGATTGAAGGGGGAGTTTGAAATAAAGAACGACTCATTGAAGAGTTGTGCTTAAATAGAAGATGCATTAGGCAGAATAAACCACGCACTTAAAAAGAAGAAAAGCATAATCTACAGATTGACTTCACGAAGTGCTACTCAATTACTGAAGAAACACATTGAAGAACCCAGTCCTAAGTATAGAATCCAGCTAAGAGTTTTAGCATTGATTTTTAGAGTTGTTCATTGTGTTTGAACTATTGATGTAATATTAGTTTAAGTGTGTTATAAATTGAACTAGGAGCTAGTCTTCGAGTTGGGAAAAACTCAGAGACTTTGGGAACGCATACCTTGGGAGGTGTGTGTTTAGTTAGGAATTAGAGTTTATAATTCCTAGTCGTTCAGTTAAAGGAATTAAAGTTTATAATTCCTGTATATTGGTTACAAGAGTTTGGTAATTAGTTGTTGTTGAGGCTCAGAGTTATTTAGTGAAGTTGGGGTTAAATCCTGTAGAGGTGCAGATCGTGGTTTTTAACACCTTTTGAGCCGGGCGTTTATCACATAAAAATTGTTGTGTTCTTTACTTTTACTTTTACTACTTCCTTGGAACACATCAGGCAACCCGTTCCATCGACAGGCAACAGTTAGGAGAAAATAAGATAACTAGTAGGGCACATACTGTAACAAGTGGTATCAGAGCGATGTTGTCTTTAAAAGGGCTAGAACCTAAGACAAAGATCAATATGATGAATTTCGTACCACCTACTGGTCACAGTGAAGGTCAATCCACTATTAGACCTCCACTCTTTGATGGCTCTCACTTTATTTTGTGGAAAGCTAGGATGAAAACGTTCATTCTAGGGGAAAACTACAAGTTATGGAATAGGATCACTGATGGTCCTACTATTCCAATGAAGTTAGAAGATGGTCAACAGGTCAACAACGTAAGAAGTGAGTTTACCGCTGATGACTTAGTGGCTTTAAAGAAAAATGCTAAGGCTAAGAACATCTTAGTCTATGGACTAGGACCGGCTGAATACAACAGAGTGTCAAACTATACAACTACTAAGCAAATCTGGAATGCACTGGTCAATGCAAATGAGGGTACCTCTCAGGTAAGAAAATTCAGGATTGCTCTTCACTTTACTAAATATGAAGCTTTTAAGATGAAGGAGAATGAAACCTTACATGAAATAATGACAAGGCTTACTACCTTGACAAATGAGTTGATTTCTTTAGGAAAAGTCATCACTGTTGAAGAACAAGTTGAAAAGGTGTTAAGGGTGCTACCAAAATCAAAATGAAATGTTAAAGTGACTGCTATTAGGAGGCAAATAAGGATCTCACAGGTATGGCACTATATGAACTAGTAGGGAATTTGAGAACTTATGAAATGGAAATTGATGAAACTAAAGGGCTAGCAACCCCTGAGGATACCTTAGCTCTGAAGGCATCTTAGAGTGATGAAGAAATTAAACTTGATGAAAAATAAGTTGCCTTTATAGCTAAGAACTTCAGCAAAATCTTTAAAACGAAGAAGGGAGCAAGTAGAAAGAAATGGTCCAATAGCAATCCAAATGGATGCTTCAAGTGTGGTAAGACTGATAATCAGATTAGGAATTGTCCTGTCTGGGAATTAGAATGGAGAAAGGAAAGGGCTAAAAAGGAATTGAAATTAAAAAAACAAAAAGAGGAAAGAATATACAATGGTAGCAGCTTGGGGATCTGACTCAGATGATGATAAATTTGATGAAACAATACTCATGGCTCTTGGAGATTCAGACTTGGAGGAAGAAGATGATACTTCTGAGGTAAGTATACTTGAACTAAAAGAAAAGTTGCATTTATTTTCTAAAACAAAACTTATTTCCTTAATGAGTGCTCTAATTGATGATTTTCAAGAATTAACTTCTAATAGGGATGAGTTATTCAACAATCTTGCAAGTCTCAAGTTTGATTTTATTGATTTAGAAACTTGTAAGAACACTGTTGAAAAGGAAAACTGTACTCTTAAGGAACAGGTTAGTAGACTTGATTCATCAAACCTGACCCTCAAATCTGAAATCTTGAAACTGACTCTTTCTGAAAAGGGAAAGAAGGTCAAAATTAAGGAACAAGAAAAAATTAAGTCAGAATTGACTAAGATTAAACATGAATACTTTTGTGAAAAAGAAAATGTTAGTCAATGAGTTAAGAAGTTTCTAAATTGAAACTTGATCTTGAAAGAGCTAATAGATGGACACATTCTTTAAGAATTGTTCATAAGTTAGGTCAAAGAACTCATAATGAAAAGGCTGGGTTAGGCTTTCATAAAAGTTCTAATGCTATTAAAGATTGTGTTATATTTGTGGTAACTAGGGGCATCCAACCACTAAATGTCCAGTTGCATCAAAAAGCAAACCAAAAAGCATAAGCCTAGGAAGAAAATTTGATTCTATGTTAGCACAAGCTAACAAGAAGGTCAAATCTTGTAAGAAAAATAGGTCACATAACCTGTTTTCTCGATGGACTAGAAGGAACCTCATATATCATTTTTCTCATAAGAAAGGACCTAAGCTTGTCTGGCTGCCTAAAGTTAACCCCTAATTTGTTTTACAGCTAAGAGTGAAAGGAGGCAAGCAAACTTTGTACATGGATAAATCTTGCTTAAAGAATAAGACTGGAAGAAAATAAAGTTTCTTTCACTCACCACATTTAAAGGGGGAATGGATCTTTTGGGGATGGAAAAAAAAAGGGAGGATGACAGTGAAACTGATGAGCATGCATAGGAATATATTGTACCACCTGGTTCAACTATTGTACAGACTGAGGGCATATCGAAAGGGGGAACAACAAATAAATGACTTGAGACTATGGTATTTAAATGAAGCTTTTAAGATGAAGGAGAATGAAACCTTACATGAAATAATGACAAGGCTTACTACCTTGACAAATGAGTTGATTTCTTTAGGAAAAGTCATCACTGTTGAAGAACGAGTTGAAAAGGTGTTAAGGGTGCTACCAAAGTCAAAATGAAATGTTAAAGTGACTGCTTTTAGGGAGGCAAATAAAGATCTCACAGGTATGACACTCTATGAACTAGTAGGGAATTCGAGAACTTATGAAATGGAAATTGATGAAACTAAAGAGCTAGCAACCCCTGAGGATACCTTAGCTTTGAAGGCATCTTAAAGTGATGAAGAAATTAAACTTGATGAAAAATAAGTTGCCTTTATAGCTAAGAACTTCAGCAAAATCTTTAAAAAGAAGAAGGGAGCAAGTAGCAAGAAATGGTCCAATGACAATCCAAATGGATGCTTCAAGTATGGTAAGACTGATAATCAGATCAGGAATTGTCCTATATGGGAAATAGAATGGACAAAGGAAAGGGCTAAAAAGGAATTGAAAGAAAAAAAAAAGAGGAAAGAATATGCAATGGTAGCAGCTTGAGGATCTGACTCAGATGATGATAAAGTTGATGAAACAACACTCATGGCTCTTGGAGATTCAGACTTGGAGGAAGAAGATGATACTTCTGAGGTAAGTATACTTGAACTAAAAGAAAAGTTGCATGTATTTTCTAAAACAAAACTTATTTCCTTAATGAGTGCTCTAATTGATGATTTTCAAGAATTAACTTCTAATAGGGATGAGTTATTCAACAATCTTGCAAGTCTCAAGTTTGATTTTATTGATTTAGAAACTTGTAAGAACACTGTTGAAAAGGAAAATTGTACTCTTAAGAAACAGGTTAGCAGACTTGATTCATCAAACCTGACCCTCAAATTTGAAATCTTGAAACTGACTCTTTCTAAAAAGGGAAAGAAGGTCAAAATTGAGGAACAAAAAAAAATTAAGTCAGCATTGACTAAGATTAAACATGAATACTTTTGTGAAAAAAAAGGTTAGTCAATGAGTTAAGAAGTTTCTAAATTGAAACTTGATCTTGAAAGAGCTAATAGATGGACACATTCCTTAAGAATTATTCATAATTTAGGTCAAAGAACTCATAATGAAAAGACTGGGTTAGGCTTTTATAAAAGTTCTAATGCTATTAAAGATCTGTGTTATATTTGTGGTAACTAGGGGCATCCAACCAATGAATGTCCAGTTGCATTAAAAAGCAAACCAAAAAGCATAAGCCTAGCAAGAAAATCTGATTCTATGTTAGCACAAGCTAACAAGAAGGTCAAATCTAGTCAAAAAAATAGGTCACATAACCTGTTGCCTCGATGGTCTAGAAGGAACCTCATATATCATTTTTCTCATAAGAAAGGACCCAAGTTTGTCTGGCTGCCTAAAGTTAACCCCTGATTTGTTTTGCAGGTGAGAGTGAAAGGAGGCAAGTAAAATTTGTACATGGATAAATCTTGCTCAAGGTATAAGACTGGAAGAAAATAAAGTTTCTTTCACTCACCACATTTAAAGGGGGAATGGATCTTTTGGGGATGGAAAAAAAAGGGGAGGATGACAGTGAAACTGATGAGCATGCATAGGAATATGTTGTACCACCTAGTTCAACTGTTGTACAGACTGAGGGCATATCGATAGGGGGAACAACAAATCAATAACTTGAGACTATGATATTCAAATGAAAGTAATTTCACTCTTGAGGGCTATAAAAATATTTACTATGTGGGTTACTTAAATGACTGGAGAAGCACCAAATGCACTAAGTAGAGAGCATTTTGAAAGGAATAGGTTAGATTTAAGGATGATTAAAATTGCATGAACTCCCCTCAATGATTGACTAGAATAACCATTTTTTAAAAATCTTATTAGCTATTCGATTCAGTCTTGCACATTTAGTTGTGTGTCCCAATTCCATATTTTTGACTCTTCTAACCTAATTTTGTATTAGATTGTGCAGAAAATAGGCACAAGTATACTCTACACTGACATAAGCATAGGCTATCTAAGTTGAAACAGTTGAGCACACCTGTTCCATTCCTCATACTTCATCCTTCCCTTGTTCTATGATGTTGACGAATTGGTTGACCAAATTTTCTTTGACTCTCTCCAAATGGTTGTGCATAAATGTGTTAATTCTATACCAAAAATTTCTTCTTCTCTCTCAACCAAAGTATCAATTTTTATATCATGAATTCGCCAAACTTGATCATCAATCACATGCAGCATATGTTTTTGAAGAATGAAAAGGGACATGCTCTCCCTTTTAGTTCCTAATTGGCTACTTTTTGGGGGACGTCTCAGTCCTAGTTTAGGTTTGACTTATGAAACAACAATGGATGCTCTTGAGTAAATGAATCATGTTGCCATACCTGTTTCAATAAGAAGGGCTAACAATTATTTAAAAAAAATTGATTGATAACAAAAAATAATTTAGTTGAAAAAAAATCTGAACTAGAAGTAGCACAAGACAGTCATGAAGTGGAATAAGAGTTCCTTAAAGCTAGGATCATGACTTTGAAGCTTGACCTTGATTGATAGAGGAATGAACATGTTGAAGTCATTCGTCAATTGACACAGTTGATATCACCTGTTCCACCTTTCCTATCAGCTCCTCACTATTTGTATCCTTAGCCATGTCTCACTTTTATACCATATTTTTTATTAATGCTCAGTTGTTTTGCTTTGTTCAGTACTAGCTTAAGTTAAATGTGGAACATGCTCTGGCAGTTGAATGGAATGGTTATCTTTGCTAAATTGACTCATATTTTTGCTCACTTTAATACATTACTATGTTGACTAAAGTCTTTGTCTGATTATTTTGGTGATAGCCCCAGTGCCCATGAATGGCATAACAAATCACTTTGGCTAGTATATTATTGCATTAAAATGATTTTCGATGATGCCAAAAGGGGGAAGATAAGAGGGTTGTGCAATGTTTATAACCCATTGACTAACTTGTTTCATTCTAGTATTTTATACTTTAGTGCCTACAGGTAAAGGTGGTTGAATGCACAAAGACAAGAGGTTTATCATCATCAAAAAGGGAGAATTTTTTGGGTACTATATAGTTTTGATGATTGAAAAACTAACACATGAATGAAACATGTTACTTGAGCTGGTCCACGCATAGGAAAGCAGATTCTCAGTTTCACTGATAGATGCAGACAAGATTGCTTAAAGACAGAAATGAATAAGCAAGCCTAATTCTTATATACTCAAGTTACTGATCATGTAGGGAATACAACAAGTTGAATTTAATTCAAACACTTAATGATAAGGGAAAGCTAGTTGAGTTGAAGTCCTGCGTGAAAAAGGAGTTTCACTTCTGAGTATATCCTGAAGAGTTCCATGTGTGGGAGAAGAAAGATTATGATAAATAAATATATGCTGATTTAAAGAGTTGGAATTTTACTACAACACTAAGGAGACAAGAGTTGGAATTGAAGAACGAGTCTCACGTGAAGTAGAACTCTATGCAATGAGAGTTATGATTGAAAAGGGAGTTTGAAATAAAGAATGAATCTTTGAAGAGTTGTGCTTAAATAGAATATGCATCAGTCAGAATAAACCACGCACTTAAAAAGCAGAAAAGCACAATCGATAGATTGATTTCACAAAGTACTACTCAATTACTGAAGAAACACATTAAAGAACCTAGTCCTAAGTATAGAATCCAGCTAAGAGTTTTAGCATTGATTTTTAGAGTTGTTCATTGTATTTGAACTATTGATGTAATATTAGTTTCAGTGTGTTATAAACTGAACTAGGAGCTAGTCTTCGAGTTGGGGAAAACTCAGAGACTTTGGGAACGCATACCTTGGGAGGTGTATGTGTTGTTAAGAATTAGAGTTTATAATTCCTAGTCGTTGAGTTAAAGGAATTAGAGTTAATAATTCCTATTTGTTGGTTACAAGAGTTTTGTAATCAGTTATTGTTGAGGCTCAGAGTTATTTAGTGAAGTTGGGGTTAAATCCTGTAGAGGTTCAGGTCGTGGTTTTTTACACCTTTTGAGCCAGGTGTTTTTCAAGTAAAAATCATTGTGTTCTTTACTTTCTATTTTACTGCTTCATTGGAACACTTCAGGCAAGTCGTTCCATCGATAGTCAATAGTTAGGCAAAAATAAGATAATCAGTAGGGCACGTACTCTAACAATAATTGATTTTATTTTATTGTGAGTAGACTTGAGCAACTAGATGAGCTTTATTTTACACAACCTTAGCTGATTCATCCATTTTGTTTGTAAAAACTCACTTAATTTCAATGATTGAGGTATTGTTTTATTTTAACACAAGATTTCATATATTATATTTATCAAATTGATCAAGTTCTTCTTTCATTACTTTGACCCAGCTATCATCTTCAAGAGCTTTATTGGCGTTTTTTATTCGAGTTGAGATATGGGAGTTATATCTGCATTTTTTTGTTGGAATCCCTTGTCTTCATACCTTTCTTTTGGATTAGCAATGATAATTTTTTTTGAATAATCTAATTCCCTTCTTTATTTATTTGAAATTATTTCTATTGCGAATTAATCATATGTTGTAATAGTTGGTTGATCAGTCTCAGTGTCAACTACTTTTAGGCAAGGTCATCTTTAGAGGGAATAGATTTACTTTCCTTTATATATTCAATTTCATCTCTTATAGAACTACCATTCTTCATAATATGATTATTATCATCAAAAATAACATGAACGAATTTTTTAATGCAAAAAGTGCATTTATTAAAAATTCTATACGATCTACTAGAATTGTAGTATCCCATGAAAATACCATCCTCACTCCATAGAACAAACTTACCAATGTTATTCTTACTATTGTTGCAAACAAAATATTTGAATTCAAATGCATGAAAGTATCTAATATCGAATCTCCTGTTGTTCCAAAGCTCATAATGAATTTTCTTCAAGATAGGTTTGATGAGACATCTGTTCAAAATATGCCAAGCAGTATTAACAACTTCTACCTAGAATTTATGAGGCAATGAATATTCACAAGTCACAATTGCGGTCATGTCTTGAAGAGTTCTATTATTGCGTTCAACCACTTCATTTTATTGAGGATATCTTGGAGTGGAGAATTTATGAGTGTAGCATTGATTGATGCAAAAAAATTCAAAATTTTTGTTCACAAATTCTCCTCCATGATCACTTTTAATAACAGAGATATAGTAATCTTTGTTTCTTTGAATTTTTTCATAGAAAATTTTAAAATTTTTTAAAGTATCATCTTTGTTAGAAAAAAATATAACCCAAGTAAATTGAGAATAGTCACTAATAATTACAAAGATATAATTTTCGTACCAAGTTGACAAGTAACACAGATGTGAGTCTTTTTATAATTAAGCTTTGGAAGGTCAGTAACAAGTTCATGTTTGGTTAGTTTTTCAAATTGTCTTCTATTTACATGACCAAGCTTTCTATTCTAAATCCAAAGATCTTTAGAAATAGAGGTAAGATATATATGTCCTTATGTCCTTTTAATATAGTCTAGTGCATAAATATTCCTATGTCTATTTCTGACAAGAAATTTTCTTCCATATCTTTCAATTATATATCCATTCTTTTTGAATTTTACTTCTAGATCATCAGCACACAACTAACTTATGCTCAGCAGATTATACTTAAACTTTTAACTAAATAAACATTAGTGATATCACATGATTCATTAAAGAAGATAATCCAAAAATCTATTACTTTGCCTTTGAAGTTGTCTTCAAAATTTATATCTCCTTCATCAAAATAAACTACTGTTTTAAAAAGGTCTTTGTTCCCTATTATGTGAACATCCACTGTCAAGATATCTTTTTCTTTTAGAATTTGAGTAGAGCTCTTTCAAAATAGATATATCACTTATTTTTTAGTACCCAAGTATTTTTGAATTTCTTTTAGTTAGTACTTGAATTTGTAGACTCAAATTTGAATCTTCAAATTCATTTGTCAGGATTTTTATATCAAAATTTACAATTATTTATGTATGATCGAGTTTGATATAATGATAATAAGAATTACAGTATTTTTCAGTGGTTGAGTAGATATGATAGGTATTATAATTGTGACTGATTTCTCTAGTCGACAGATTGGAGTTAGTTGACCGTTGAGATTCTTCATAGCTATAATATTTGTTATGATAGGTAATGTTTGTGGATACTTTCTTTGATCGACTTATTGGAGTTAGTTGACCGTTGAGATCCTTCACACCTATAATATCTATTATCATACATGGATCTATCACTATAGATTTTTCATCGAACTTAGAATAACTAGTCGACTGATTAGACCTGAAATACTATGACTTATAAGATTTTGTAAAATTATTGATTTTAACTTCTAATTCATCAATGTCGTCTTGCAGAATTTTTTTTTTAATTTCAAAAACTTTAAATTTAAATTTTTAGTCTCTTTTTTTTCTTAGTAAATTTTTTTATTATTATGAGCTTTATTTAGATCAGTTATGACAAGATCTAGCAGATTTTATAATTTAAAACATTCATTACAAGAATTAGTTCTTTCCTGACTAGATTCTCTAATTCTCATGAAGCAACAATCTCAATGTTGTCATTTTAATTATTAGATTGTTGTTTATCATCCCAAAAATTGAAAGCCTTTTGACTTCCTTTAAGGGTCTTCTTCTAGCTTCTAGATAATCAAAAGCAATGTGACCATATTTACCGTAACTATAACATTTATCTTCATTTTTGTTGTAGTTGGCATTCTGCTTTTCTTTTGAGTAATTTGCTTTTCTCCTTCTTTGAATTCTGAATCTTCTGTAATTTTCTCAACTGTCCTAGTGATGAGAGTACGTTCATATTCATTCAAGGCATCATCTTCCTCTTCACGTGTATCTTTGCCACAGTTTTTCTTCTTTTCATCTTGCAATTGATCCTTCTTATTCAAGTGAGATTTTTTAAAAATAATGAGATTTCCTCCAACTTTATTATAGATATTCTTGTTTAAGTCCATACTTTCAAGAGTCACAACCTTAGAAAGTCATTGAGGAGGAAAGTCATTAGATTGTAGCCTTGAGTTTTCCAACAATTTTGTCAATTCTGACAAATGTTTCTTCAATGGACTCTCATCTTTAATCTTGAAAAGTTTATAGTTATAGACCAAGAAACTTATAAATGTTTATTTGACCTTCTCAGTTCCTTCATAGGTCACTTCTAATTTATCCAACATCTTTTTAGTAGTTTCACACCATGAGTTCTTTTCATATTCTTCACCACTAATAGCATTATGTAGCATATTTTTAGCTTTTGAGTTTATCTGAATAATTTTTATTTTTTCATCAGTATAATCCTCCAAAGTTGGAATGTTGTCAATAGATACTTCACCATTCTTAGAATTTTTTTCATTCTTATTTTTGTTGGTAGAGATAGGGGAAAGATCACCAAGTTTGATTACCTTTCATACTTTGACATCATGAAATATGATGAAGGTTTTCATACTTATCTTTCAATGAGAAAAATATTTTCAATTGAAATAGGGAGATCTGATTTGAGATGTTTCTTCTGAGAATAGAGTTCCAGTAATTGTTTGGGCTATGATCTTTTCTCACTTTCTTGCTAGGCAAATAAATGTGAGTCCTTGCTCTGATATCAATTGAAAGTGATAAGAGAGAGTGGGGTAATTACTCTTTTTCGATTATCTCAGTCAACTTAAGATGTTCGACAAATTAATTAATTTGCAGAAGCTTTGAGAACATGGAAAAAGAAAATGTTTAACATAAATATGACACCAAATATTTTATATTGGTTGGAACCTCTAATAGGGTCTTACTTCATTTTCCTTGGGTTGCAAGGGATTCTACTTTTTCTTGTTTTATCAAATCAAATTACAAGGATTGAGTTAAGGTTTTTGGCTATAACTCACATTCTTTCTTCTTTCTCACTTTTTAATACAATGTCTCACTAGTTATGTGTTTCTCTCCTTTCTTTTCGAATACACAATAAACCCCAGGAGAATATAATACTTGAATAAAATAGAGCAAAGAACTAGAGAAGGTTGAGACAAAAATATATTTCTTCCTTAATCTTTCATTGTTTAAATAGTAATGATTGGACTACTACTAGCCGTTGAAATATCTAAATAAAAGGCAACCCGAGAGAATTGCTCCTTAGAAATAGGATATGAAAATTCTATTTCCAAGAATAAGATTGGATCACAGTAATGATCCTTAATTATCCCAATTTTCCTTTTCTTAGGAGCTGCAACGCAATTAATGTTGGATGCAAGATTTGGTATTCATTTTCTTTGATGTAGCATGTAGTAATTAATTCTTAAAGAAGTGACATTTCTTTTTTCTTTTTGAAAAAAAACTTGATAGATCTTCCTTTTATACTTTGGCCTCGAATCTTTGATTATATTTTTTACCATGATCCTGCAAAAAAGTCATTTATTAAAACTAAACATTATCATAAGACTTTTCTAATAGCGAAAGTAAGACTAAACCAAAAGTTTAACTAATAATAAATTACTTGAAATTCCAAGGGGAGAAGGGGGGTTAAGACTTTTTTAATTGCAAGAGTAAGATTGGACTAAAAGTTTGACTATTTATAAATTTACTCAATATGTACCCAACAGAGACATAAGCAAATTTCTCAAGATACAATTGGCAAGTTAGAAGATATTTGGCTAGTCGGTTCTTATTGTGTGGTAGGAAAACTAAGTGGGGACAAATATGCAGGCGGCCAATGAGGTGAACAAAGAGATATAGATGCATTAGACAAGAAGACGAGAATTTAAAACTAGTGATTCTAATCCTCAATTTGTCTTTTTATTTTTTCTTATTTCATTCGGTATTTGGTATTCACATTAACAATTTCTATTTTATTCGAATTTCATAGTACAGGACCCATCCTAAAAGTGATGCTAGCCCCAATAAAATTTTCTTCATATCGAAAGCGCAAAAACTCAAAACCTCTTATTAAACATGAAACAATCCCACCACTGTATCATACCTCTTAATGATATCAATTTGTCTTTTCTCTCTTCTAAAATCCACTTAACTTTAAACTAAATGAAACACATGAACTAAACAAGAAAACGACTAATAACAATGTTGAACAGTTTCATCCATACATAAATCATGGACCAATACATTCTGTCCATAATTAATTTTCAGATATTTTTTGAAGTATTGTCTTTTCTCCAGCTTAAATCTTGGAAAAGGTATCAACAAGAGCTGTAATGCAGTGTTAATTATTCATTTATTTTTAATGAGATTTTTTGAGTTCGAACACTACTGAATATAAAATCGCTTTTGTTAGAGACAACTTTACTTTCCAGCAGCACAAATTCGTATTTAATCAAGTCTCA
This sequence comes from Capsicum annuum, assembly GCF_002878395.1. Taxonomy (NCBI): domain Eukaryota; kingdom Viridiplantae; phylum Streptophyta; class Magnoliopsida; order Solanales; family Solanaceae; genus Capsicum; species Capsicum annuum. The sequence goes on along the minus strand of NC_061114.1, from coordinate 16,582,268 downwards.
ATATTAAAACCAAATACCGAGTAAAAAAACAATGAAAATAATCTTGAAAATGGACCATAGTGTTTCTTAAAATCTAAAACTATGAGGTTGCTAATGCATGACTAGTGATAATCAATGCTTAGTAAATGCAATATTAATGTCCCCATATTAAATGGTGGCAAACTAAACAAAACAGACCACTGTTTATTGTACTATAGTACTGAATCTGTCCCATATTCATATGTGTACAATATCTTCATTTAGCGTAGGAATACTTCACATGAATTTTCAATTTCTTTAATATATGTCATCTCACCAAACTTATATTTGATCACCAAACACATCCAAAGTTTTATTTAGAGAAAAGACATTTTTTTCCCTTGAACTTGTCCTCCCAACTCACTTTAGCACTTAAACTTAACTTCCGTTTATTTACCTCTCTTAAGAACTTTAAAGTGAATTTTTTTCACCCTAAAAGAATTATACCACTCTCACTACGAAGAATGAAGTACACACGTCCCACGTCATTGCCAAATCAGTGTCATGTCATTTCCACGTAAGAAATTATAATTTTTCTTAAAAAAAGTAATCCCACACACATATTATTTTTATATATTTATTAAAACACACAAAAAATATATATTTACTATATATATATATATATATATATATATATATATAATAAAAAGAAAAAAGAAAATCCCTTTCTTCTTCACACTCCCCTTCCCCCCTCCTCCTCCTTATTCTTTTCTTCACATAAAAGCACCCCTTTTTGTCTTTCTTTCACCATTATTGCAAGCTTTTCAATGAATTTTTATTTTCATCAAATAAAAAATTAACTTGAGCAAATTCAACAGTGGACTAAATACAAGTACATGATCACAAAAATACATCAATACACAAAATCACAAATCCAAATTCTTTCACATTAACTAAAATCCAAAATCCCAAAACTCCCAAATTTTCAATCTTTTACTCAAAAATGTCTACAGAAATGGTATAAACAGTCCCAAATTCAGAAGTGGCATAGATGGTATTCGCATGACATGAAATTCTTGGCCTAGAACCAAACTTGTTCATCAATCTTGAAGCTCTCTTGATTGTCGAAAAATAAAATTTTAGATCAATTAGAACTTGATAGGAAGGGGATTACGAAGAAACGGGGTAAGGATATGAAGAAGGTGAAGAAATGGAGTGTTGAGAGGTGGAGTGGGGATGGAAAAGGGGAGTGAGAAGAAGATGAAAATGTCTTCTGATGAAGAAGACATGCCCTTTCTTGATTTTCTT